>NC_091988.1:207330240-207695240 GCF_044704955.1 Pristiophorus japonicus | reverse complement strand
AATTTCTGCAGATATTTTGCTCATCTCTGCAAACTCCAGCTGAGTGTGTGCCTCCACGCCTCCAGCATGAGCTGTTGTTGGAAATAAAAGGTCCCTTGCCAGTCGATCGTCCCTGACTGCCCCTGTGACTGTCCTTGAGTGCGTCATTAACAGGTGTTGATGGCCCCATTACTGGCCGCATTGTCTCTTGCAATGGCGTGAATCGCCGTTCAGCTTGCCATTGTCTCTGTCGAACTCCCCCTCTGGGTTCGACTACATGTTGGGGCATGCCCGACTGCCCTTGTCTGCCTGGAGAACTGTGTGCTGCTTTAACAATGTTGAATCTCTGTCCCAACCATTCCTTAACACAGTACCTCTCGTCTGTTCTGCTAGTGGCCAAGCTCGCGTGGTTTAAATCCCAGTTTCTCATCGCCATTGATAGGTCCTTACTATATAGTATAAATGCACATGAGGCCCATGCTTGAGAGAAGGTCAGTCTGTGACCTGTCCTTTATTCCTTAGCACTTAAGTGATGAAGGTGGGTGGAGCTTCCCCTTTTGTACCTGAAGGTCCAGGTTAGGAGTGTCTCCCACCTAGTGGTCATTGTTCTCACAGTGTACAACTTAGGTCAGATTATACATGGGTTACAATGCTGGTTGAATACATGACAGAAAAACTCCACCCAGAGGGTTTAAATCTCAATGGAAACTCGTGCAACACTGTATCAGTCCCAACTTTGACCGGGACCTGCGGCCTCTCTGGCCTGAGACACTCACCCACACCCCAGGACTCTCTCCTTGCTCCCAGCTTGGACTGCACCCTCACTATCCCAGCCACCCAGGTCCCAGTCCCTCAGCCTCATCTCACCGACTGCCACTCAGAAATAATCCAGTCAATCCCCGGCCTCCCGGGTCTGCATCAGGAGCCAAAGCCATTAATTAAATATTAATAATCTTAAAGAGAGAGAGAGAGAGAGAGAGAGACAGACAAAGGCAGAGAGAGAGAGAGAGAGACAGACATAGGCACACACACTGATAGAGATACCGAGACACACGCAGACTGTGGAAGAAAGAATCTATGAATCTATGGCTTACGGTAAAGGGAAGAGTTAAATTCTGTTTTTGCTACATTTGAAGAAATAATAGGACTAGAACAACACCCACACTTTTTAGCCTTGAAACTTAGAAATGTAATTAAATGACTATCTGGTATTAAAAGGGAGTCTCCTGATATCCTGCATATCAGACTGTGAACAGGGAGAAACTATGCCAGGACAGATAGAGTGTGTGCCTCCCAAGACGACCTTTGTACTCACGGAACTAATGAATAAGATTCCTTTTCTATTTCGGTATTCTATTTCTGTATAAAGATAGGGACAATTTGCTTGTACAGGAGAGTTTTCTGCCTTGGTACGGTCCAAGCAGGCTCTCCGAGATATCTCGCTTTTTTAAATAAAATTCTCTCGAAGCACGACTCTGAAAGTCTCCGCCTGAGTTAATTTGAGCTAAATATTTCCTCGACAGATTCTGGCGTAGTCCGGCAGGATCTCTAAAAAACGAGATCCAAAAGAACTAAATTGAACTTTTAAAGAGAAAAGAGGAATTTTAAGGACCTTCCTAGCTGAAAGGAGGAAGGTGCCTAGGCCGTCCTAGCTGAAAGGGGGACGAGCCGCCGAGATCCCCTGGAGGGGGTGAGGCATTTAAGGTAGCTACCGCAAAGAAGCTAAAATAACAAAAAGGCAAAAGGAGACCCCGAGCTGAGCGGAAAAGAGAACACCGGTGAGCGCTTTGTAAATTATTGTATATTTTGTAGGATTGTCCTAACTCTCATTTCAGAAAAGATCACGAGACGTTGCACCCGGAAGAATGGGAAATGGCTCTAGTCGAGCAGGGCGCTCGCGCCCAGCTCCTAGAAAAGGAAAGAAGGACGACCTCTCAATTGAAAGAATGAAAGTACATCCTAAGACTGAGAAAAGAATCTGTAAGGTAGTAAAGCAACGAGAGAAGGTAGGAGATCCCATTGTGCCGCCCGGCTCGCCGGCGGACACTGTAATTAAAGAAACAGGAGACGACAGATACGCGGTAACGTTTAGTAGCGATTTGTACGGTTGGTCTGATGGGGATTGGCCATATGGAGGAAGTTTTAAATTGTCCTTAATTGAGGAATGGAGACAGACCACCAAAGATGGGGCGGGGGACCCCACTTGGGATAAAAACTATATGGAGAATTGTTTTAAAAAATGGACAGAGGTGGCAAAGAGGCACCAGCCCCCTAAAAATAAAAAGAAAGAGGAGGAGGGTAAGGAAAAGCCCCCTCCCTCTTACAGCCCCCCCCGAGTGCCCCGGTTATGACCGCTTCCCCTGTCGGCTTATATCCCCGTCTTCCAACCACCAAGCCGGATGATTGGCAGGAGATTATAGAAATAGTGGCCGCTCAGCTGGATCAGGCCTCCGGGCGATGAGTCCATCCACAAGACCCACCAGAAGATGGGAATGGAGACGGGGGAGCGGGGGGAGGAGTCGAGGATGATGGCACAATCCCTGCCCCAGGAATGAATACCAGGGCAACTGTAAGACAGGCCGATTCCACCACTACCCCCACGGTGCAAGACCCCCATGTAATGATCGGAACAACGGCTGTCCTAAAGCCCTGGACACCGGGGGAAGCTCGGGATATGATATCAGCCGCCCCTAATCCTGTTCAGAAGCCAGTAGCCTTTCACAACTGGCTTGAGCAAACCTGTACCTGTACAAAGGAGAACCAGTTGATGTGGTATATTTGGACTTTCAGAAGGCTTTCGACAAGGTCCCACACAAGAGATTAATGTGCAAAGTTAAAGCACATGGGATTGGGGGTAGTGTGCTGACGTGGATTGAGAACTGGTTGTCAGACAGGAAGCAAAGAGTAGGAGTAAACGGGTACTTTTCAGAATGGCAGGCAGTGACTAGTGGAGTGCCGCAAGGTTCTGTGCTGGGGCCCCAGCTGTTTACATTGTACATTAATGATTTAGACGAGGGGATTAAATGCAGTATCTCCAAATTTGCGGATGATACTAAGTTGGGTGGCAGTGTGAGCTGCGAGGAGGATGCTATTAGGCTGCAGAGTGACTTGGATAGGTTAGGTGAGTGGGCAAATGCATGGCAGATGAAGTATAATGTGGATAAATGTGAGGTTATCCACTTTGGTGGTAAAAACAGAGAGACAGACTATTATCTGAATGGTGACAGATTAGGAAAAGGGAAGGTGCAACGAGACCTGGGTGTCATGGTACATCAGTCATTGAAGGTTGGCATGCAGGTACAGCAGGCGGTTAAGAAAGCAAATGGCATGTTGGCCTTTATAGCGAGGGGATTTGAATACAGGGGCAGGGAGGTGTTGCTACAGTTGTACAGGGCCTTGGTGAGGCCACACCTGGAGTATTGTGTACAGTTTTGGTCTCCTAACTTGAGGAAGGACATTCTTGCTATTGAGGGAGTGCAGCGATGGTTCACCAGACTGATTCCCGGGATGGCGGGACTGACCTATCAAGAAAGATTGGATCAACTGGGCTTGTATTCACTGGAGTTCAGAAGAATGAGAGGGGTCCTCATAGAAACGTTTAAAATTCTGACGGGTTTAGACAGGTTAGATGCAGAAAGAATGTTCCCAATGTTGGGGAAGTCCAGAACCAGGGGTCACAGTCTGAGGATAAGGGGTAAGCCATTTAGGACCGAGATGAGGAGAAACTTCTTCACCCAGAGAGTGGTGAACCTGTGGAATTCTCTACCACAGAAAGTAGTTGAGGCCAATTCACTAAATATATTCAAAAGGGAGTTAGATGAAGTCCTTACTACTCGGGGGATCAAGGGTTATGGCGAGAAAGCAGGAAGGGGGTACTGAAGTTTCATGTTCAGCCATGAACTCATTGAATGGCGGTGCAGGCTAGAAGGGCTGAATGGCCTGCTCCTGCACCTATTTTCTATGTTTCTATAACCCCCTCCCCAGAGATGTGAAATTATTACTGCAGGCAGCATATGGGTCCTCTTGGCAGGGGGTAAAAGATATGGTCCCTATACCCGCCGGCGAAAACGGAGATTGGCGGGAAGATAACTAGGAAGAAGGAAATGAGTCCCGGGAACATTGATTGCAGCACAGGGGCAAGGATGCCATACTAAAGGGAGCTAAAAAGCATGGGGATATAGGGGAAGTCACCCGCTGCTTGCAGAAAGCAGAAGAATCAATGATAGATTTTGCAGGCAGATGGAAAAATAAAATCCATCAGTTCTTTAAGGGGATTGAAGAAGAGAAAAGGGAAGATAACAAAGAAAAGGCTGCCCTCTATTGTTGGCAATTGAATGGCAACTTCTATTCCCCCTTGATACATGAAGTTATACAAAACTTAAAAGCTAAATTTGACTCTAATACTGAAGAATTGATGTATATAATTTTGACAAGCTTTGAGGCAGTTTAGCTTCACTGTACAGCCTGGTACACTCGACAAAAAGCTGAAACTTACCAGTGTTTGGTACAATCCTTTTTAAATAGAGAAGAAATAGTAGAAGCTATGCCCCGCATTTATTTTGGACCAGAAGGATTGGGGGTAGCCATGGATTTGACACCCTTACAGCCGCAGCGGTATAGAGAAGAGAACTCGACACCCCATCTGACATTGGCTGTAAAACCGCCAGCGAAACCTAAAGATATGGGTCCGATGATTGTAGGAATAGAAAAAGAAAAACAGCAACAAGGCTATCAACCTTGGGCAGTAATAAAATTGCAAAATGTTCAGATAGACTTTATCACCCACAACAGGGGGATTCTCCAGTGGAAAGGTAAAAGTCAGGCCTCCACTTTTGAAAAACAGCAACCCCCGGAACAACCAAGCCCTAAGCTGCCAATGGCATTGAATCAAGTATCTTCTGAACTTTGGGCAAAGCATAAGAATCATGTTGGGCAAGTACATTCTGCAGTATCCCATCGGGTACAATTGATACTGCCCATACCAAAGGTTAATAGGCCGAATGAATGGAGATTTGTGCAAGATCTGAGAGCTATTAATAAGATAGTAGTCCCTATCACCCCTGTGGTACCGGACACCAAACATTATACTATCGGCTATACCACCAACAGCAACTGTCTTTACTGTGGTAGATCTGTGTTCAGCTTTTTTCTCCATCCCGTTAAATCAAGAAAGTCAGTATCTGTTTGCTTTCACCCACAAGAAGCAGCAGTACACATGGACCAGGTTGCCCCAAGGATACACCGAAAGCCCCGCAGCATATGCAGCAGCAGTAAAAAGAGACCTCGAAGACTGTTCATTATCGGACCAGTCTGTACTGCTGCAGTGTGCGGACGATTTGCTTGTGGCTTCTAGCCACGGATACAGGTGCATGCAAGACTCCCTGAAACTGTTACAGCACCTATGTGAGAGAGGGCACCGAGTGTCGTTACAAAAATTACAGTTTTGTCCACACTCAAATCCAGTACCTGGGTTTTCACATATCTCAAGGGCAGTGGCAGCTAGGACCAGAAAGAATTATCGAGAATGGGATGCAGTCCTAAGATCAGCTGCCCTAAATGATGCCCCACCCAAGGTGGAGTGGACCCCAGAGAGAGAGGAGGCATTTAAACAGTTAAAGAAAGCCATTACTAATGCTCCGGCGTTGGGACTTCCGAATTATGGTAAACCTTTTCAGATGTATGTGAATGAGAAAGAAGGATTTGCAACAGCAGTACTAACCCAAGAACATGGTGGGGGAAATAGACCAGCTGCTTATTATTCGGTTTTGCTGCCTCCAGTAGTAAGGGGAATGCCAGCATGTCTACATGCTGTAGCTGCTACTGCGGTCATGGTGGAGAAGTTGGTATCTATTGTTTTGAATCATCCATGTACTGTCATTACAGCCCATGCTGTGTTATTACTTTTGAATTCAGCGGCCACACAACACTTTACAGCGTCTCGAAGAACAGGTTATGAAGTATTACTGCTGTCACACCCTAACTATACCTTTCGACGTGCACCGGTAGTGAACCCAGCCACCTTTCTTCCTACTAAAGAAGTAGAGGATCCAGACCAGCATGATTGTCTGTTAACGGTGGAAATAGCCACCTTACCAAGACCAGATTTGCTCACAGAGCCCATGGACAATCCTGATCTTATTCTCTATACGGATGGATCATCGTACAGGCCGTCGGATGATTTGCTTTTGGCAGGCTATGCTATTGTAAATCCCCACAAAACTGTTGAAGCATTCGCCCTGCCTCCCGGAACCTCGGCTCAGGCTGCTGAATTGTTTGCCCTCACTAGAGCTTGTATAATAGCTAAAGATCATACTGCTAATATCTATACTGATTCCAGATATGCATTCGGTGTAGTCCATGATTTTGGACAACTGTGGAGAAACAGAGGCTTTATCACCTCTGGTGGAAAGCATATTAAGCACTCTCAACTGGTGCTTAATCTATTAGATGCCATTCAGTTGCCAAGTAAGGTAGCCGTTATCAAATGTGCAGCTCACACAACCGGTGAGGATGAAGTATCAGTAGGAAATAGGAGGGCTGACGAGGCAGCCAAACAGGCTGCTTCGGCACAGGCAGACTGCCTTCAAGCAGTCTCAGTTTCCCCTCCACAGGTACTTGACATCCAACAACTTAAAACAGCCCAACAACAAGTTACTATGCAAGAAAGAAGAACTTGGGAAAACCAGGGTTGTTTTCTCAAAAACAACATTTGGTGTCACCCTGATGAGCGAACTGTTTGCCCTAGGTCTCTATTTTTGCCCCTGTCTCGCCTAGCACACGGTCAGGCTCACATGGGCAAAGGAGGGATGCTACATGCTATTAATGCACAGTGCTATGCACCAGGAATAACAGTAGTAATTGAGAAAGTTGCTAGAACATGCCAAATTTGTCAACAAAATAACAGAGGTAAAACACCTGCTGAATATGATCATCTACCCCAGCTAAGTATGCCCTTTGAAAATTTGCAACTTGATTTTGTCCACATGCCTCCAGTATCAGGTCTTAAGTACCTATTAGTCATAATAGACATGTTCACAAGATGGGTAGAAGCGTACGCCACTAGGAGAGATGATGCCCGAATAGTAGTAAAAATTGTATACAATGAGAAACCAGAAAAACCGAAACACTGGTTTGACACCACATGAAGCCTTATTGGGAAGACCAATGCCTACTGGCGTAAAACCACCACTGGCAGCTGAAAAAATAGCATTAATTTGGAATGATGAAAAATCACTAAAGTATGCTCAGGCCATATGTGAAATAGCGAGGAGTCTGCATGAACAAATAAAGCAGACACAGGTGCCCCAGTCGGAAGGAAATATGCACCCTTTCAGGCCTGGAGATCAAGTGTTGGTAAAAACATTAAACAAAGAATCCTTTTCTCCTAGGTGGAAAGGACCATATCAGATAATTCTCACAACACGAACCGCGCTGAAGTTGGAAAAGCACCCAAACCCGTTGTAAATATTATTTCCCCGACGAATTACAGCCGAAAGAAAAGGCATTGAACCAGGACGAGCTACGGTCGCCCGACTAAGAAAACAGCCATCTTCTCGCTAAAGAACTGTACCTGCTCTTATTTTGTGTTCACTCATTGTGTATTTTGGACTTAAAAGTCATTTTAGCAGTAAGGAGAGTCAGACAGGAAGAAGAATTACTTGAAGAAGGAAAAGTATGGAAGGGAGATATGGTATGGGAAAGAAGTAATAGTGCAAGGCAGCAAGGCAATTTTATATACCCAGTAGGCCAAAGTTGTAAAGTAGGGAATTTTACGGCACGATGTGAGGCATGTGGAATGAAGGAAGAAAGAGGGGAATTCCAGTTTATATTGGGGAAAGGGTATCAGTTGTTCATAGAATACCAGGCCGATGTGTGGATGAAGTGTACCCGGAGCACAGGGAAAAACAAGAGATGGGGGTACATAGGAGGGCCGGACGAGAGAAAAGACTTCCACCGTTATTCATATACAAGTATGGTAGAAGTGCAGCGGATGTTGTGCATGAATAACACCCCGGTGAATGGAGGAGACCCATTCGTGGTAAAATGGTCAGTAAAAGAATCCGGCCACCCAGAAGACCGGGACCCGGGACATCTAAAAAGGATACTGACCACTTGCATCCCAGTGGTAAGATCCCCAGGTGTAACAATACAAATTAAATATCCCCCAAAGAAAGAAGATCGTTGCCACACAACCAGTGTTAAGGTATCTTTTGAAAAAGAAAGACCTCAAAGAAAGAAACGGGATGTGTTAGGGACTGTGTTAGGTGGAGTGGGAGCAGGAATAGGAGCATTGAACTCCATGGATATCGAGACCCTACAAAATAAAATTCAGGCCGTCGGAGGACTGGTAGGGGAAGATATAAAAATCAGAAATGCCTGGGATGAAGGATTACAGCAATTACAGATATCAGGTTACGTCATAAACGAAATGACCTGGGAACAGAATGAAAGGGTAGAGAAGGAAATAGAGAACCTAATGAAGGAACAACAGGGAGTAAACAAGTACACCCATTGCCTGTTTAAAGAAATGATGAGACAGCTATTAAGGGCCGAGTTAGAAAGGAAAATATTATCCTTCCATGCTAACACATGGGAAAGGTTGCTGGAAATTAACAAAAGGGATAAGCTTCTTAATTTAACCATTAACCCTCAAAAAAGATATACCAGTTGTAATTCAAAAGGATGTAACGTTACTATGGAGATAGTAAGTAAGACACGAAAAGAAATTTGGTGTCAGTTCCAAGTAATGCCCCAGCTGTTTGGACAGAACTTCTGGTACCCAGAATTTAAAGGAGATTGGGTCGATGAGAAGAATATGACACATCACCAGAGGGGATGTGCTAGGTGGCCATTCGGAATGGTATGTCCCTATCAGACCGCCATATACGAACCATGCTCACTGCAGCACTCCATTGGAGTATGTAAATGGGAATTAAAGCCAACAAATGACACTGATATTACGGAAATAGGACAGAATGAGATCTGTGTGACAGGAAATAAACCTGTCTATCTGGATGGAATTTTGTATAAACCCCCCATTAATAAATGCGTGAGAAGAGTCTACACCCTGTATGACCCTGAAGTAAAAAGAACTTATACCTTTGGGCAATGGCAAAATGTAGAAAAATATCTGTCTATGCACAAGATTGAACCCTTACCCCCTGTAATTAATTTGACCAGACTGCACAATTTGATTCGGAATAACAAGAAAATTGAGGAAGCTCTGTCAAAGCAAGGCAGAGACATCCACCAATTTCGAGTCGAAATGAGTTACAAGGAGGGACAGCTAGTGAGAATCGCAGACGAAGTCACCTCTTTGACAGTACACCACTGGTGGGATGTGTTTACCGGATGGTCCCCAAAAACTACAGCAGTACTGAAGCTTGCTATACACCCCATAGTAATCGTAGGTGTGGTTATGCTTGTATTATTGATAATCCTTTGCGGAATGTGGATAAAATTAAAAAATGTAATTAGTCAAGTAATAGGCCTGATCTCCGAAATAAAAAGGAAATGTGTGTGCATGAAAGGAAGGTTAAATCGCTTAGAGGAAAAGGTTGATGAAGATGAATATCTCAAAATGCGACCCTTTCCTGAAGGGTATGAACCCCCTGTTGAGCAAGAAGAGAATATAGGAAATTGTGTTGATCTGAAAATTTAAAAAAAAGATCAACAAGGAGGGAATTGTGGAAGAAAGAATCTATGAATCTATGGCTTTTGGTAAAGGGAAGGGTTAAATTCTGTTTTTGCTATATTTGAAGAAATAATAGGACTAGAACAACACCCACACTTTTTAGCCTTGAAACTTAGAAATGTAATTAAATGACTATCTGGTATTAAAAGGGAGTCTCCTGATATTTTGCTTATCAGACTGTGAACAGGGAGAAACTATGCCAGGACAGATAGAGTGTGTGCCTCCCGAGACGACCTTTGTACTCACGGAACTAATGAATAAGATTCCTTTTCTATTTCTGTATTCTATTTCTGTATAAAGATAGGGACAATTTGCTTGTACAACAGAGTTTTCTGCCTTGGTACGGTCCAAGCAGGCTCTCCGAGATATCTAGCTTTTTTAAATAAAATTCTCTTGAAGCACGACTCTGAAAGTCTCCGCCTGAGTTAATTTAAGCTAAATATTTCCTCGACACAAACTCTCGCACACACATGCACTCACGGGCAAAGGGAGAGACACATACAGAGACAGTCAGAGACACAGATTCTCTCTCTTGCTTACACAGAGAGACACACACACATATACAGAGAGAGACACACACACATATACAGAGACAGAGAGAGAGACACACACACACATATACAGAGAGAGACACACACACATATACAGAGACAGAGAGAGACACACACACATATACAGAGAAAGAGAGAGACACACACACATATACAGAGACACACACACACATATACAGAGACAGAGAGAGAGAGAGAGACACACACACAGACACACACACATAGAGAGAGACACACACATACACACAGACACACACACATATAGAGAGAGAGAGAGACACATACAGAGACACACACATATACAGAGAGAAAGCCACACAAAAACACACACATATACAGAGAGAGAGAGATACACACACACAGAGACACACACACATATACAGAGACACACACACACGCACAGAGACACACACACATACCCACACAGATACCGAGACACATACACACACAGACTCTCGCATACACGTGCACTCATGGGCGAAGGGAGAGACACATAAAGAGACAGAGACACAGATTCTCTCTCTTTCTCACACTGAGAGACACACACACATATACAGAGACACACACACACACCCACACAGATACAAAGACGCATACACACACACACAGATAAACACACACACAGATACAGAGATACATCCCCACACACACACAGATAGAGACACCCACACAGAAAGAGACAGAGACACGTACAGACACGCACAGATGCAGAGAGACACACACACACAGATACAGAGACGCATACACACACACACCCACCCACACACAGATACAGAGACACCCACACAGAGAGAGACAGAGACACGTACAGAGACACACACAGATGCAGAGACACAAAAAGATACACACACACATCATCATCATCATAGGCAGTCCCTCGGAGGCGAGGATGACTTGCTTCCATTCGAAAAGTGAGTTCTCAGGTGACTGATGAGACCAATGCAGGACCTACAGACTCTGGCCCCAAGTTTCCACACGCGGCAAAACAGGTGCCCCTCCGAGCTGGGCGCCCGTTTTTCGCGCCGAAAACGGCGCCTAAAAAAAAACGCGGTATTCTCGAGCGCCTTGCAGCCCGATGTCTGCTTGGCGCGGCGCACGGGGGGCGGAGCCTACCACTCGCGCCGATTTTGTAAGTGGGAGGGGGCGGGTACTATTTAAATGAGTTTTTTTCGTGCCGGCAACCCTGCGCGTGCGCGTTGGAGCGTTCGCGCAGTCTGAAGTAATGGCACTCGGCCATTTTTGAAAGTGCTGCAGAAAACGTGAGGATTTGTTTCTTGGACCCCTGCAAAGGCTTGAATTTTAATTTTCTTGATATTTCTGTGTGTGAGGGAGTGCTTTTAGCAGCACTGCTGAATAAATCACCTGCTGATCTTACAGTGTAAATGCTCTCACATTTTTTTGTATCTTATTTAATTTTGCACCTAAAAAGTGATCCTGAAGTTTAAGTGTTCTTCAGAGTGTAAGATTTTTCACAATGAAACTGTTTTGTAAGTTTTGTTACTTTACAACTTATAAGGGATCTTATGGTTTTTAAGTGATCTTATAGTGTAAATGCGCTCACATTCTGTAAATTATTTAATTTTGCATCTAAAAAGTGATCTTGAAGTGTAAGTGATCTTAGAGTGTAAAATTTTTCACATAAAAAGTGTTTTGTAACTTTTGTAACTTTACAAGTTTATAAGTGATCTTAAAGTTTTTAAGTGATCTTCAAGAGTCATATTAAAAAGTATAGTCTGATACAACAAATATTTTATTAGAGTGACGTTAACTTTTCAATAAAATATTTTTTCATTAAAACTGTTTCATGTTCCATTAACACAACGCAACGTAGGAACAACTGCAAACCATTGCATAATACGTGGTGTTGACAATGCAGCACCCATTCTGCAAATTTAAATATAAAACTGTCTATGTGGCTGCCTCTCCCTGTCCAAATGGCCTCAGTCCCCCTCACAGCTCGAAGGCTGCTGCTGTATCTTCGGCTGCGGCCAGCCACTGACGCCGTCCCTAAAGCCCCTCCCGTCGGGACCGACGCCACACCACACCGCTGTCTGAAAGGCCTGCAGCTCAACTTTCACACAGGTAGGAACATGGTTTATTCAATCTTTTCTTTGCTTATAAATTTTTATTCAGGTTGGATTTATTTGTATACTATTTGTATAAGTATAACTAAGGATTGATTGTAGAATTTAATGAGTTCCCTTCCCCCCCCCCACCTCGTTCCCGATGCCTAATTTGTAACCTGCGCCTGATTTTTTAATGTGTAGACAAGGTTTTTTCAAGTGTACAAAAATCTTCACTTACTCCATTCTAAGTTAGTTTGGAGTACGTTTTCACTGTGGAAACTTTCAAATCAGGCGTCAGTGGCCGGACACGCCCCCTTTTGAAAAAAAAATTCTGTTCCAAAGTGAAACTGTTCTACCTGACTAGAACTGCAGAAAACTTAAATGTGGAGAATTCCGATTTCTAAGATACTCCGTTCTCCACCAGTTGCTCCTAAAAATCAGGAGCAAATCATGTGGAAACTTGGGGCCTCTGTCACTGGTGGGGCAGACGGTGGTTGAAGGTAAAGGTGGCCTGGTTTGCCACACGCTCCTTCCTCTGTCTGCGCTTGTTTTCTGCATGCTCTCGGTGACGAGACTCGAGGTGCTCAGCGCCCTCCCGGATGCACTTCCTCCACAGAGGACGGACTGGTCTTTGGCCAGGGTCTCCCAGGTGTCGGTGGGGATGTTGCACTTTATCAGGGAGGCTTTGAGGGTGTCCCTGTAATATTTCCTCTGCCCACCTTTGGCTCGCATGCCATGTCGAAGCTCCGAGTAGAGCGCTTGTTTTGTGAGTCTCGTGTCGGGCATGCGGATGATGTGGCCTGCCCAGCGGAGCTGGTCGAGTGTGGTCAATGCTTCGATGCTGGGGATGTTGGCCTGAGCGAGAACACTAACGTTGGTGCGGAGTGTGCGTTGGTGGTATTTCTCCAGTGTTTTGAGATGTCTGCTGTATATAGTCCATGTCTCTGAGCCATACAGCAGGGCGGGTATTACTACAGCCCTGTACACCATGAGCTTGGTGCCAGATTTGAAGTCCTGGTCTTCAAACACTCTCAAGCGACCGAAGGCTGAGGCAGACACACAGAGACATAGGCAGAGAGTCACATACACACAGAGACACACATACACAGGGTCAGAGGGAGGGCAGACAGAGACAGAAACATTCTCTCTCTCACACACACACACACAGTTACAGACACACACCGACACCGCCACCCGCTGGTGGGTGCAGGCACTGCAGGTCCACAGGGAGTCCTCCACAAACACCGCCACTGGCTGCTGGGCCCCCGCATTGCAGGTCCATGGAGTCCTCCACAAACATCGCCACCGTCTGGTGGGCCCCCGCATTGCAGGTCCATGGAGTCCTCCACAAACACCGCCACCAGCTGGTGGGCCCACGCAATGCGCGGCCCTGGACAACGCGGACCATTTCCCAGACCTCAGGAGCCTCTTATCAACAAGAGCAGACATTGACGGCGAAGTCCAACACCGCCTTCGGTCGCCTTCGGTCGCCTTCGGAAACATAGAAACATAGAAAATAGGTGCAGGAGTAGGCCATTAGGCCCTTCGAGTCTGCACCACCATTCAATAAGATCACGGCTGATCATTCACCTCAGTACCCCTTTCCTGCTTTCTCTCCATACTCCTTGATCCCTTTAACCGCACAGGCCATATCTAACTCCCTCTTGAATATATCCAATGAACTGGCATCAACAACGCTCTGCAGTAGGGAATTCCACAGGTTAACAACTCTCTGAGTGAAGAAGTTTCTCCTCAGCTCAGTACTAAATGGCTACCCCTTATCCTAAGACTGTGCCCCTGGTTCTGGACTTCCCCAACATCGGGAACATTCTTCCCGCATCTAACCTGTCCAGTCCCGTCAGAATCTTGTAAGTTTCTATGAGATCCCCTCTCATCCTTCTAAACACCAGTGTATAAAGGCCCAGTTGATCTAGTCGCTCCTCATATGTCAGTCCCGCTATCCCAGGAATCAGTCTGGTGAACCTTCGCTGCACTCCCTCAATAGCAAGAACGTCCCACACAAGAGATTAATGTGCAAAGTTAAAGCACATGGGATTGCGGGTAGTGTGCTGACGTAGATTGAGAACTGGTTGTCAGACAGGAAGCAAAGAGTAGGAGTAAATGGGTACTTTTCAGAATGGCAGGCAGTGACTAGTGGGGTACCGCAAGGTTCTGTGCTGGGGCCCCAGCTGTTTACACTGTACATTAATGATTTAGACGAGGGGATTAAATGTAGTATCTCCAAATTTGCGGATGACACTAAGTTGGGTGGCAGTGTGAGCTGCGAGGAGGATGCTATGAGGCTGCAGATTGACTTGGATAGGTTAGGTGAGTGGGCAAAAGCATGGCAGATGAAGTATAATGTGGATAAATGTGAGGTTATCCACTTTGCTGCTAAAAACAGAGAGACAGATTATTATCTGAATGGTGACAGATTAGGAAAAGGGGAGGTGCAACGAGACCTGGGTGTCATGGTACATCAGTCTTTGAAGGTTGGCATGCAGGTACAGCAGGCGGTTAAGAAAGTAAATGGCATGTTGGCCTTCATAGCGAGGGGATTTGAGTACAGGGGCACGGAGGTGTTACTACAGTTGTACAGGGCCTTGGTGAGGTCACACCTGGAGTATTGTGTACAGTTTTGGTCTCCTAACTTGAGGAAGGACGTTCTTGCTATTGAGGGAGTGCAGCGAAGGTTCACCAGACTGATTCCTGGGATGGCAGGACTGACATATCAAGAAAGACTGGATCAACTGGGCTTGTATTCACTGGAGTTCAGAAGAACGAGAGGGGATCTCATAGAAACGTTTAAAATTCTGACGGGTTTAGACAGGTTAGATGCAGGAAGAATGTTCCCAATGTTGGGGAATTCCAGAACCAGGGGTCACAGTCTAAGGATAAGGGGTAAGCCATTTAGGACCGAGATGAGGAGAAAATTCTTCACCCAGAGAGTGGTGAACCTGTGGAATTCTTCACCACAGGAAGTTGTTGAGACGAATTCACTAAATATATTCAAAAAGGAGTTAGATATAGTCCACACTACTAGGGGGATCAAGGGGTATGGCGAGAAAGCAGGAATGGGGTACTGAAGTTGCATGTTCAGCCATGAACTCATTGAATGCTGGTGCAGGCTCGAAGGGCCGAATGGCCTACTCCTGCGCCTATTTTCTATGTTTCTATGTCCTTCCTCAGATTAGGAGACCGAAACTGAGCACAATATTCCAGGTGAGGCCTCACTAAGGCCCTGTACAATTCCAGTAAGACCTCCCTGCTCCTGTACTCAAATCCTCTCGCTATGAAGGCCAACATACCATTTGCCTTCTTCACCGCCTGCTGTACCTGCATGCCAACTTTCAATGCCACTAAGTGGAGGAAGTGCATCCGGGAGGGCGCTGAGCACCTTGAGTTTCGTCGTCAGAGCATGCGGAAATCAAGCGCAGGCAGCGGAAGGAGCGTGCGGCAAACCAGTCCCACCCACCCCTTCCCTCAACAACTATCTGTCCCACCTGTGACAGGGACTCATAGGCAGTCCTTCGGAATCGAGGAAGACTTGCTTCCACTCCCAAAGTGAGTTCTTTGATGGCTGAACAGTCCGATACGAGAGCCACAGACCCTGTTACAGGTGGGACAGACATTGGTTCTTCATACTCCTTGCGTCGAGACTCGAAGAGCTCAACACCCTCCCGGATAGACTTTCTCCACCTCGGGCAGTCTGCGGCCAGGGTCTCCCAGGTGTCAGTGGTGATGTCGCACTTTACCAGGGAGGCTTTGAGGGCGTCATTATAACATTTCCGCTGTCCTCCTTTGGCTCGTTTACCATGAAGGAGCTTCGTATAAAGCATTTGTTTAAGGAGTCTCGTATCTGGCATGCGTACTCTTTGGCCTGCCCAGCGAAGCTGATCGAGTGTGGTCAGTGCTTCCATACTGGGGATGTTGGCCTGGTCGAGGCCTGATGTTGGTGTGCCTGTCCTCACAGGAGATTTGCAGGATCTTGTGGAGACATCGTTGGTGATATATCTCCAGCGACTTGAGGTGCCTTCTGTACATCGTCCATGCCTCAGACCCATACAGGAGGGCGGGTATTACTACAGCCCTGTGGACCATGAGTTTGGTGGTAGATTTGAGGGCCTGGTCTTCAAACACAATTTTCCGCAGGCGGCCGAAGGTTGCACTGGCGCACTGGAGGCGATGCAGAATCTCCGCATCAATGTCTGCCTTTGTTGATAAGAGGCTCCCGAGATATGGGAAATGGTCCACGTTGTCCAGGGCCACGCCGTGGATCTTGATGATTGGAGGGCAGTGCTGTGCAGCGATGACAGGCTGGTGAAGGACCTTTGTCTTACGGATGTTAAGCGTAAGGCCCATGCTTTCATATGCCTCAGTGAATACATTGACTATATCCTGGAGTTCAGTCTCTGAATGTGCACAGATGCAAGCATCGCCCGCATACTGCAGCTCAATGCCAGAGGTTGGAATGATCCTGGAGGCGGTGTAGGTTAAACAGCTTCCCACTGGTTCTGTCGTTTAATTCCACTCCAGCGGGGAGCTTGTGTATTGTGAGGTGGAGCATGGCGGTGAGGAAGATTGAGAAGAGGGTTCGAGCGATAACGCAGCCCTGTTTGACCCCGGTCCGGACGTGAATTGGGTCTGTAATGGATCCGTTGGTAAGGATCACGGCCTGCATGTCATTGTGAGCGTCCTTTTCATTAGCAGCTCTGCGGTGGAACCCCTGTGAGTGAGTGTGGTCGGGATCTATAGGCCAACAGGAGGCATGATAAGCGTCTTTGTATGGAACCCCCTTGGATTCTGAGCATCCCCTGTTTGATTATCTGCACTGCTCGTTCTGCCTGGCCGTTTGAGGCCGGCTTGAACGGTGCCGTTCTAACATGGTTAATTCAATTGCCTGCCATGAAGTCCTGGAATTCAGTGCTTGTGAAGCACGGGCCATTGTCGCTGACCAAGCCGTCCGGTAGACCGTGGGCAGCGAACATTGCCCGTAGACTTTCTACCGTGGCAGAGGATGTGCTTGAATTTAAAATGTCACACTCGATCCATTTGGAGTAGGCGTCTACTACAACCAAAAACATTTTCCCCATGAAAGTACCAGACTTGACGGGCCATGGCCAGGGGCTAAGGGGTGCTTCCCTGGGCGCATTGCCCAGCTGGGCACACGTGTTGCACCTGCGAACACAAAGTTCCAGATCTGCGTCTATCCCTGGCCACCAAACGTGTGACCTGGCAATTGCCTTCATCGTGACAATGCCCGGGTGCTCATTGTGGAGTTGTCTGATGAACACCTCTCTGCCCATCTGGGGCATGACTACGCGGTTTCCCCACAGTAGGCAATCGGCCTGAATCGAGAGTTCATCCCTGCGCCTGTGAAATGGTTTAAATTCCTCAGTCCATTGGCTGCCCAATCCCCATTCAGGACACATTTCTTGACTAGAGACAATAGCGGGTCTCTATTTGTCCAGACTTTAATCTGACGGGCTGTCACAGGTGAGCCTTCGCTTCCGAAAGCTTCAACAGCCATGACTATCTCAGCACCATGCTCGGTAGCCCCTTCAGTGGTGGCTAGTGGGAGCCTGCTGAGTGCATCGGCGCAGTTTTCGGTGCCCGGTCTGTGCCGAATTGTGTAGTCATAGGCGGCTAACGTGAGTGCCCAACTCTGTATGCGGGCCGATGCGTTTGCATTTATGGCCTTGTTGTCAGCCAAAATGGACGTTAGGGGTTTGTGATCTGTCTCCAGCTCAAATTTCCTGCTAAACAGGTACTGGTACATTTTCTTTACCGCATATACACATGCGAGCGCCTCCTTTTATACCATCCCGTAACCCCTTTCTGCCTGGGACAGACTTCTTGAGGCATAAGCTACCGGCTGTAACTGACCCTTGACATTGACATGCTGCAACACACACCCGACACCATAGGATGACGCATTGCACGTTAACACAAGTTTCTTACATGGGTCGTATAGTGTTAACAGAGTGTTGGAACATAACAAATTGTGTGCTCTATCAAAAGCCCTTTCCTGGCTGTCCCCCCAGACCCATTCACCACCTTTGCGTAGGAGCATGTGTAGCGGCTCTAGCAGCGTGCTCAATTTGGGAAGAAAGTTACCAAAATAGTTCAGGAGCCCCAGGAACGAACGCAGCTCCGTCTTGTTACGGGGTCTGGGTGCTCTTTGGATCGCTTCCGTCTTGGACGCAGTAGGGCTGATCCCGTCTGCTGCTACCCTCATCCCCAGGAATTCAACCTCTGGAGCTAGGAAGACGCACTTCGCCTTTTTCAGTCGCAGCCCTACCCGGTCCAGTCTGCGTAGCACCTCCTCCAGGTTGTGGAGGTGTTCTTCAGTATCGTAACCCGTAATGAGGATGTCGTCCTGAAAAACCACCGTCCCTGGAATCGACTTGAGGAGGCTTTCCATATTTCGTTGGAAGATCGCGGCAGCCGATCGCATCCCGAACGGACATCTGTTGTACTCAAACAACCCCTTGTGTGCCGTGATGGTGGTCAGCTTCTTCGACTCACTCGCCAGCTCCTGGGTCATGTAAGCTGAGGTCAGGTCCAATTTTGAAAAAAGTTTGCCACCGGATAGCGTCGCAAAGAGGTCCTCCGCTCTCGGTAGCGGGTACTGGTCTTGGAGTGACACCTGATTGATGGTGGCCTTGTAATCGCCACATATCCTGACCGACCCATCCGCCTTGAGCACCGGCACAATCGGGCTCGCCCAGTCACTGAATTCGACTGGCGAGACGATGCCTTCCCTCAGCAGGCGGTCCAATATGCCTTCTATCTTTTCCCGCATCACATACGGCACCGCTCTGGCCTTGTGGTGTACTGGCCTGGCGTCTGGGTTCATGTGAATCACTACCTTGGCCCCCATGAAAGTGCAGATGCCGGGTTGAAATAATGAGTCAAATTTGTCCAGGATCTGTGAGCATGATACTTGCTCCACAGAGGAAATTGCATTGACATCGCCCCATTTCCAGTTCATGACAGCAAGCCAACTCCTCCCCAGTAGTGCGGGACCGTCCCTTGGGACAATCCAGAGTGGCAACCTGTTCTCCGAATCTTTGTGGGTCACGACTACCGTGGCGCTGCCTAGCACCGGAATGATCTGCTTTGTGTAAGTCCGTAGCTGTGCATCAATCGGCGATAATTTTGGCCTCCTGGCCTTGGACGTCCACAACTTTTCGAACTGTTTGATACCCATCAGGGACTGGCTGGCCCCTGGGTCTAGCTCCATTGATACTGGGATGCCATTGAGGAGAACTTTTATCATTATCGGTGTCATCCTGGTGTATGAACTGTATACGTGCTCCACATGAACTCGCTGAACTTCAGCTTCCAGCGATTTCCCCCAGCGTTCATTTCTGCAATTTCTGCAGGTATTTTGCTCATCTCTGCAAACTCCGGCTGAGTGTGTGCCTCCACGCCTCCAGCATGAGCTGTTGTTGGAAATAAAAGGTCCCTTGCCAGTCGATCGTCCCTGACTGCCCCTGTTATTGTCCTTGATTGCACCATTAACAGGTGTGGATGGCCCCATTACTGGCCGCATTGTCTCTTGCAATGGCGTGAATCGCCGTTCAGCTTGCCGTTGTCTCTGTCGAACTCCCACTCTGGGTTCGACTACATGTTGGGGCATGCCCGACTGCCCTTGTCTGCCTGGAGAACTGTGTGCTGCTTTAACAATGTTGAATCTCTGTCCCAATCATTCCTTAACACAGTACCTCTCGTCTGTTCTGCTAGTGGCCAAGCTCGCGTGGTTTAAATCCCAGTTTCTCGTCGCCATTGATAGGTCCTTACTATATAGTATAAATGCACATGAGGCCCATGCTTGAGAGAAGGTCAGTCTGTGACCTGTCCTTTATTCCTTAGCACTCAAGTGATGAAGGTGGGTGGAGCTTCCCCTTTTGTACCTGAAGGTCCAGGTTAGGAGTGTCTCCCACCTAGTGGTCATTGTTCTCACAGTGTACAACTTAAGTCAGATTATACATGGGTTACAATGCTGGTTGAATACATGACAGAAAAACTCCACCCAGAGGGTTTAAATCTCAATGGAAACTCGTACAACACTGCATCAGTCCCAACTTTGACCGGGACCTGCGGCCTCTCTGGCCTGAGACACTCACCCACACCCCAGGACTCTCTCCTTGCTCCCAGCTTGGACTTCACCCTCACTATCCCAGCCACCCAGGTCCCAGTCCCTCAGCCTCATCTCACCGACTGCCACTCAGAAATAATCCAGTCAATCCTCAACCTCCCGGGTCTGCATCAGGAGCCAAAGCCATTAATTAAATATTAATAATCTTAAAGAGAGAGAGAGAGAGAGAGAGACAGACAAAGGCAGAGAGAGAGAGAGAGACAGACATAGGCACACACACTGATAGAGATACCGAGACACACGCAGACTCTCGCACACACAGGCACTCACGTGCAAAGGGAGAGACACATACAGAGACAGTCAGAGACACAGATTCTCTCTCTCGCTTACACAGAGAGACACACACACATATACAGAGAGAGACACACACACATATACAGAGAGACACACACACATACCCACACAGATACCGAGACACATACACACACAGACTCTCGCATACACGTGCATTCATGGGCGAAGGGAGAGACACATAAAAGATCAGTGAAGATTTTTGTGGAACTGAAAAAACCTGTTCTGCACATTAAAAAATCAGGCGCAGGTTACAAATTAGGCGTCCAGAACGAGGTGGGGGGGAAGGGAACTCATTAAATTCGACAATAAATCCTTATTTATACTTCTACAAATAAATCCAACCTGAATAAACATTTATAAGCCAAGAAAAGATTAAATAAACCATCTTCCTACCTGTGTGAAAGTGCTTCAGCCAGGGAGAATTCTGCAGCCTTTCGTACCGCTGAGCGGCAGGGGGAGAGAGAGAGAGGGGGGGGGAGGGAGAGAGAGAGAGGGGGGGGAGGGAGAGAGAGAGAGGGGGGGGGAGGGAGGGAGAGAGAGGGGGGGGGAGGGAGGGAGAGAGAGGGGGGGGGAGGGAGGGAGAGAGGGGGGGGGAGGGAGGGAGAGAGAGGGGGGAGGAAGGGAGAGAGAGGGGAGGGAGGGAGAGAGAGGGGGGGGAGGGAGGGAGGAGAGAGAGAGCGGAGGGGGGAGAGAGAGAGCGGGGGGGCGGGGGGGAGAGAGAGGGGGGTGGGGGTGGGGAAGGGAGAGGTCAGGTCGGATCGGATCCAGTCCGGGAGTCGGGAGTCGGGTCCAGTGGGGGGCGGGTCGGGTCGGGGAACAGGAGCGCGGGTCGGGTCAGTCGGGGGGGAGAGCGGGTGTCAGGTCGGGGGGGGGGGGGGAGTGGGTGTCGGGTCGGGTCTGGTCGGCGGGGGGGGGAGCGTGTGTCTGGTCGGCGGGGGGGCCGGGGGGGAGCGGGTGTCGGGTCGGGTCTGGTCGGCGGGGGGTGGGGAGCGGGTGTCGGGTCTTGTCGGGGAAGGGCGGGGGGAGCAGAAGCTGGTCGTGGGAGGAGCCTTATTCACGCAGCCCCAGTGAGGCTATTTGGCCAGGGCTAGGGGCTGCGTGCTTCGGGCCCCTCCCACACAGTTCGGCGCCTGGAGCTACTGCACTTGCGTGTCGACTGTAGCGCGCATGTGCAGAGGTCCCAGCACTGTTTTCAGCGCAGGGACCTGGCTCCGCCCCCCCACAGCTCGTGCTGGCTGCGCCGAGGGCCAGAGGACCTGTAAGTAGGTGGAGAATACCGAGGATTTTTTTAGGCGCCCGTTTTTTTTCTTGTGGAAACTTGGGCCCTAAATGTGGAGAATTCCGATTTCTAAGATACTCCGTTCTCCACCAGTTGCTCCAAAAAATCAGGAGCAAATCATGTGGAAACTTGGGGCCTCTGTCACTGGTGGGGCAGACGGTGGTTGAAGGTAAAGGTGGCCTGGTTTGCCACACGCTCCTTCCTCTGTCTGCGCTTGTTTTCTGCATGCTCTCGGTGACGAGACTCGAGGTGCTCAGCGCCCTCCCGGATGCACTTCCTCCACAGAGGACGGACTGGTCTTTGGCCAGGGTCTCCCAGGTGTCGGTGGGGATGTTGCACTTTATCAGGGAGGCTTTGA
Source organism: Pristiophorus japonicus (assembly GCF_044704955.1). Classification (NCBI taxonomy): domain Eukaryota; kingdom Metazoa; phylum Chordata; class Chondrichthyes; family Pristiophoridae; genus Pristiophorus; species Pristiophorus japonicus. The sequence continues at coordinate 207,672,855 of NC_091988.1, read as the reverse complement.
GGGTGTCCCTGTAATATTTCCTCTGCCCACCTTTGGCTCGCATGCTATGTCGAAGCTCCGAGTAGAGCGCTTGTTTTGTGAGTCTCGTGTCGGGCATGCGGATGATGTGGCCTGCCCAGCGGAGCTGGTCGAGTGTGGTCAATGCTTCGATGCTGGGGATGTTGGCCTGAGCGAGAACACTAACGTTGGTTCGGAGTGTGCGTTGGTGGTATTTCTCCAGTGTTTTGAGATGTCTGCTGTATATAGTCCATGTCCCTGAGCCATACAGCAGGGCGGGTATTACTACAGCCCTGTACACCATGAGCTTGGTGCCAGATTTGAAGTCCTGGTCTTCAAACACTCTCAAGCGACCGAACGCTGAGGCAGACACACAGAGACATAGGCAGAGAGTCACATACACACAGAGACACACACACACAGGGGCAGAGGGAGGGTTGATAGAGACAGAAACATTCTCTCTCTCTCACACACACACACAGTTACAGACACACACCGACACCGCCACCCGCTGGTGGGCGCTCGAATTGCAGGTACTCAGGGAGTCCTCCACAAACACCGCCACCGGCTGGTGGGCCCCCGCACTGCAGGTCCACAGGGAGTCTTCCACAAACACCGCCACCGGCTGGTGGGCCCCCGCATTGCAGGTCCATGGAGTCCTCCAGCGCCACCGCCACCAGCTGGTGGGCCCCCGCATTGCAGGTCCATGGAGTCCTCCACATACAGCGCCACCGGCTGCTGGGCCCCCGCATTGCAGGTCCATGGAGTCCTCCACATACATCGCCACCGTCTGGTGGGCCCCCGCACTGCAGGTCCATGGAGTCCTCCAGCGCCACCGCTACCGGCTGGTGGGCGCAGGCACTGCAGGTCCACAGGGAGTCCTCCACAAACACCGCCACCGGCTGGTGGGCTCCAACATTGCAGGTCCATGGAATCCTCCACAAACATCGCCACCTCCTGCTGGGCCCCCGCACTGCAGGTTCATGGAGTCCTCCACATACACCGCCACCGGCTGTTGGGCACTCGAATTGCTGGTCCACAGGGAGTCCTCCACAAACACCGCCACCGGATGGTGGGCTCCAACATTGCAGGTCCATGGAATCCTCCACAAACATCGCCACCTCCTGGTGGGCCCCCGCACTGCAGGTCCATGGAGTCCTCCACATACACCGCCACCGGCTGGTGGGCCCTCGAATTGCTGGTCCACAGGGAGTCCTCCAAAAACACCGCCACCGGCTGGTGGATCCCCGCACTGCAGGTCCACAGCGAGTCCTCCACAAACACCGCCACCGGCTGGTGGGCCCTCGAATTGCTGGTCCACAGGGAGTCCTCCACAAACACCGCCACCGGCTGGTGGATCCCCGCACTGCAGGTCCACAGGGAGTCCTCCACAAACACCGCCACCGGCTGGTGCGCCCCCGCACTGCAGGTCCATGGAGTCCTCCAGCGCCACCGCTACCGGCTGGTGGGCGCAGGCACTGCAGGTCCACAGGGAGTCCTCCACAAACACCGCCACCGGCTGGTGGATCCCCGCACTGCAGGTCCACAGGGAGTCCTCCACAAACACCGCCACCGGCTGGTGGATCCCCGCACTGCAGGTCCATGGAGTCCTCCACAAACACCGCCACCGGCTGGTGGGCGCTCGAATTGCTGGTCCACAGGGAGTCCTCCACAAACACCGCCACCGGCTGGTGGATCCCCGAACTGCAGGTCCACAGGGAGTCCTCCACAAACACCGCCACCGGCTGGTGGATCCCCGCACTGCAGGTCCACAGGGAGTCCTCCACAAACACCGCCACCGGCTGGTGGATCCCCGCACTGCAGGTCCACAGGGAGTGCTCCACAAACACCGCCACCGGCTGGTGGATCGCCGCACTGCAGGTCCACAGGGAGTCCTCCACAAACACCGCCACCGGCTGGTGGATCCCCGCACTGCAGGTCCATGGAGTCCTCCACAAACACCGCCACCTTCTGGTGGGCCCACGCACTGCAGGTCCATGGAGTCCTCCACAAACACCGCCACCGGCTGGTGGGCCCTCGAATTGCTGGTCCACAGGGAGTCCTCCACAAACACCGCCACCGGCTGGTGGATCCCCGAACTGCAGGTCCACAGGGAGTCCTCCACAAACACCGCCACTGGCTGGTGGATCCCCGCACTGCAGGTCCACAGGGAGTCCTCCACAAACACCGCCACCGGCTGGTGGATCCCCGCACTGCAGGTCCACAGGGAGTGCTCCACAAACACCGCCACCGGCTGGTGGATCCCCGCACTGCAGGTCCACAGGGAGTCCTCCACAAACACCGCCACCGGCTGGTGGATCCCCGCAATGTAGGTCCATGGAGTCCTCCACAAACATCGCCACCGTCTGGTGGGCCCTCGAATTGCAGGTACTCAGGGAGTCCTCCACACACACCACCCCTGGCTGGTGGGGGCCAGCAATGCAGGTTCATGGAGTCCTCCACACACACCACCCCTGGCTGGTGGGGGCCCGCACTGCAGGTCCATGGAGTCCTCCAAAAACACCGCCACCGGCTGGTGCTCCCCCGCAGTGCAGGTCCATGGAGTCCTCCACAAACACCGCCACCGGCTGGTGAGCCCCGAATTGCAGGTACTCAGGGAGTCCTCCACACACATCGCCCCTGGCTGGTGGGGGCCCGCACTGCAGGTCCATGGAGTCCTCCACAAACACCGCCACCGGCTGGTGGATCCCCGCACTGCAGGTCCACAGGGAGTCCTCCACAAACACCGCCACCGGCTGGTGGGGGCCCGCACTGCAGGTCCACAGGGAGTCCTCCACAAACACCGCCACCGGCTGGTGGATCCCCGCACTGCAGGTCCTTGGAGTCCTCCACAAACATCGCCACCGTCTGGTGGGCCCTCGAATTGCAGGTACTCAGGGAGTCCTCCACATACACCGCCCCTGGCTGGTGGGGGCCAGCAATGCAGGTCCATGGAGTCCTCCACACACACCGCCCCTGGCTGGTGGGGGCCCGCACTGCAGGTCCATGGAGTCCTCCAAAAACACCGCCACCGGCTGGTGCTCCCCCGCAGTGCAGGTCCATGGAGTCCTCCACAAACACCGCCACCGGCTGGTGAGCCCCGAATTGCAGGTACTCAGGGAGTCCTCCACAAACACCGCCACCGGCTGGTGGATCCCCGCACTGCAGGTCCATGGAGTCCTCCACAAACATCGCCACCGGCTGGTGGGCCCCCGCATTGCAGGTCCATGGAGCCCTCCACAAACAGCGCCACCGGCTGCTGGGCCCCCGCATTGCAGGTCCATGGAGTCCTCCACATACACCGCCACCGGCTGGTGGGCCCTCGAATTGCTGGTCCACAGGGAGTCCTCCAAAAACACCGCCACCGGCTGGTGGATCCCCGCACTGCAGGTCCACAGCGAGTCCTCCACAAACACCGCCACCGGCTGGTGGGCCCTCGAATTGCTGGTCCACAGGGAGTCCTCCACAAACACCGCCACCGGCTGGTGGATCCCCGCACTGCAGGTCCACAGGGAGTCCTCCACAAACACCGCCACCGGCTGGTGCGCCCCCGCACTGCAGGTCCATGGAGTCCTCCAGCGCCACCGCTACCGGCTGGTGGGCGCAGGCACTGCAGGTCCACAGGGAGTCCTCCACAAACACCGCCACCGGCTGGTGGATCCCCGCACTGCAGGTCCACAGGGAGTCCTCCACAAACACCGCCACCGGCTGGTGGATCCCCGCACTGCAGGTCCATGGAGTCCTCCACAAACACCGCCACCGGCTGGTGGGCGCTCGAATTGCTGGTCCACAGGGAGTCCTCCACAAACACCGCCACCGGCTGGTGGATCCCCGAACTGCAGGTCCACAGGGAGTCCTCCACAAACACCGCCACCGGCTGGTGGATCCCCGCACTGCAGGTCCACAGGGAGTCCTCCACAAACACCGCCACCGGCTGGTGCGCCCCCGCACTGCAGGTCCATGGAGTCCTCCAGCGCCACCGCTACCGGCTGGTGGGCGCAGGCACTGCAGGTCCACAGGGAGTCCTCCACAAACACCGCCACCGGCTGGTGGGCTCCAACATTGCAGGTCCATGGAATCCTCCACAAACATCGCCACCTCCTGCTGGGCCCCCGCACTGCAGGTTCATGGAGTCCTCCACATACACCGCCACCGGCTGTTGGGCACTCGAATTGCTGGTCCACAGGGAGTCCTCCACAAACACCGCCACCGGATGGTGGGCTCCAACATTGCAGGTCCATGGAATCCTCCACAAACATCGCCACCTCCTGGTGGGCCCCCGCACTGCAGGTCCATGGAGTCCTCCACATACACCGCCACCGGCTGGTGGGCCCTCGAATTGCTGGTCCACAGGGAGTCCTCCAAAAACACCGCCACCGGCTGGTGGATCCCCGCACTGCAGGTCCACAGCGAGTCCTCCACAAACACCGCCACCGGCTGGTGGGCCCTCGAATTGCTGGTCCACAGGGAGTCCTCCACAAACACCGCCACCGGCTGGTGGATCCCCGCACTGCAGGTCCACAGGGAGTCCTCCACAAACACCGCCACCGGCTGGTGCGCCCCCGCACTGCAGGTCCATGGAGTCCTCCAGCGCCACCGCTACCGGCTGGTGGGCGCAGGCACTGCAGGTCCACAGGGAGTCCTCCACAAACACCGCCACCGGCTGGTGGATCCCCGCACTGCAGGTCCACAGGGAGTCCTCCACAAACACCGCCACCGGCTGGTGGATCCCCGCACTGCAGGTCCATGGAGTCCTCCACAAACACCGCCACCGGCTGGTGGGCGCTCGAATTGCTGGTCCACAGGGAGTCCTCCACAAACACCGCCACCGGCTGGTGGATCCCCGAACTGCAGGTCCACAGGGAGTCCTCCACAAACACCGCCACCGGCTGGTGGATCCCCGCACTGCAGGTCCACAGGGAGTCCTCCACAAACACCGCCACCGGCTGGTGGATCCCCGCACTGCAGGTCCACAGGGAGTGCTCCACAAACACCGCCACCGGCTGGTGGATCGCCGCACTGCAGGTCCACAGGGAGTCCTCCACAAACACCGCCACCGGCTGGTGGATCCCCGCACTGCAGGTCCATGGAGTCCTCCACAAACACCGCCACCTTCTGGTGGGCCCACGCACTGCAGGTCCATGGAGTCCTCCACAAACACCGCCACCGGCTGGTGGGCCCTCGAATTGCTGGTCCACAGGGAGTCCTCCACAAACACCGCCACCGGCTGGTGGATCCCCGAACTGCAGGTCCACAGGGAGTCCTCCACAAACACCGCCACTGGCTGGTGGATCCCCGCACTGCAGGTCCACAGGGAGTCCTCCACAAACACCGCCACCGGCTGGTGGATCCCCGCACTGCAGGTCCACAGGGAGTGCTCCACAAACACCGCCACCGGCTGGTGGATCCCCGCACTGCAGGTCCACAGGGAGTCCTCCACAAACACCGCCACCGGCTGGTGGATCCCCGCAATGTAGGTCCATGGAGTCCTCCACAAACATCGCCACCGTCTGGTGGGCCCTCGAATTGCAGGTACTCAGGGAGTCCTCCACACACACCACCCCTGGCTGGTGGGGGCCAGCAATGCAGGTTCATGGAGTCCTCCACACACACCACCCCTGGCTGGTGGGGGCCCGCACTGCAGGTCCATGGAGTCCTCCAAAAACACCGCCACCGGCTGGTGCTCCCCCGCAGTGCAGGTCCATGGAGTCCTCCACAAACACCGCCACCGGCTGGTGAGCCCCGAATTGCAGGTACTCAGGGAGTCCTCCACACACATCGCCCCTGGCTGGTGGGGGCCCGCACTGCAGGTCCATGGAGTCCTCCACAAACACCGCCACCGGCTGGTGGATCCCCGCACTGCAGGTCCACAGGGAGTCCTCCACAAACACCGCCACCGGCTGGTGGGGGCCCGCACTGCAGGTCCACAGGGAGTCCTCCACAAACACCGCCACCGGCTGGTGGATCCCCGCACTGCAGGTCCTTGGAGTCCTCCACAAACATCGCCACCGTCTGGTGGGCCCTCGAATTGCAGGTACTCAGGGAGTCCTCCACATACACCGCCCCTGGCTGGTGGGGGCCAGCAATGCAGGTCCATGGAGTCCTCCACACACACCGCCCCTGGCTGGTGGGGGCCCGCACTGCAGGTCCATGGAGTCCTCCAAAAACACCGCCACCGGCTGGTGCTCCCCCGCAGTGCAGGTCCATGGAGTCCTCCACAAACACCGCCACCGGCTGGTGAGCCCCGAATTGCAGGTACTCAGGGAGTCCTCCACAAACACCGCCACCGGCTGGTGGATCCCCGCACTGCAGGTCCATGGAGTCCTCCACAAACATCGCCACCGGCTGGTGGGCCCCCGCATTGCAGGTCCATGGAGCCCTCCACAAACAGCGCCACCGGCTGCTGGGCCCCCGCATTGCAGGTCCATGGAGTCCTCCACATACACCGCCACCGGCTGGTGGGCCCTCGAATTGCTGGTCCACAGGGAGTCCTCCAAAAACACCGCCACCGGCTGGTGGATCCCCGCACTGCAGGTCCACAGCGAGTCCTCCACAAACACCGCCACCGGCTGGTGGGCCCTCGAATTGCTGGTCCACAGGGAGTCCTCCACAAACACCGCCACCGGCTGGTGGATCCCCGCACTGCAGGTCCACAGGGAGTCCTCCACAAACACCGCCACCGGCTGGTGCGCCCCCGCACTGCAGGTCCATGGAGTCCTCCAGCGCCACCGCTACCGGCTGGTGGGCGCAGGCACTGCAGGTCCACAGGGAGTCCTCCACAAACACCGCCACCGGCTGGTGGATCCCCGCACTGCAGGTCCACAGGGAGTCCTCCACAAACACCGCCACCGGCTGGTGGATCCCCGCACTGCAGGTCCATGGAGTCCTCCACAAACACTGCCACCGGCTGGTGGGCGCTCGAATTGCTGGTCCACAGGGAGTCCTCCACAAACACCGCCACCGGCTGGTGGATCCCCGAACTGCAGGTCCACAGGGAGTCCTCCACAAACACCGCCACCGGCTGGTGGATCCCCGCACTGCAGGTCCACAGGGAGTCCTCCACAAACACCGCCACCGGCTGGTGGATCCCCGCACTGCAGGTCCACAGGGAGTGCTCCACAAACACCGCCACCGGCTGGTGGATCGCCGCACTGCAGGTCCACAGGGAGTCCTCCACAAACACCGCCACCGGCTGGTGGATCCCCGCACTGCAGGTCCATGGAGTCCTCCACAAACACCGCCACCTTCTGGTGGGCCCACGCACTGCAGGTCCATGGAGTCCTCCACAAACACCGCCACCGGCTGGTGGGCCCTCGAATTGCTGGTCCACAGGGAGTCCTCCACAAACACCGCCACCGGCTGGTGGATCCCCGAACTGCAGGTCCACAGGGAGTCCTCCACAAACACCGCCACTGGCTGGTGGATCCCCGCACTGCAGGTCCACAGGGAGTCCTCCACAAACACCGCCACCGGCTGGTGGATCCCCGCACTGCAGGTCCACAGGGAGTGCTCCACAAACACCGCCACCGGCTGGTGGATCCCCGCACTGCAGGTCCACAGGGAGTCCTCCACAAACACCGCCACCGGCTGGTGGATCCCCGCAATGTAGGTCCATGGAGTCCTCCACAAACATCGCCACCGTCTGGTGGGCCCTCGAATTGCAGGTACTCAGGGAGTCCTCCACACACACCACCCCTGGCTGGTGGGGGCCAGCAATGCAGGTTCATGGAGTCCTCCACACACACCACCCCTGGCTGGTGGGGGCCCGCACTGCAGGTCCATGGAGTCCTCCAAAAACACCGCCACCGGCTGGTGCTCCCCCGCAGTGCAGGTCCATGGAGTCCTCCACAAACACCGCCACCGGCTGGTGAGCCCCGAATTGCAGGTACTCAGGGAGTCCTCCACACACATCGCCCCTGGCTGGTGGGGGCCCGCACTGCAGGTCCATGGAGTCCTCCACAAACACCGCCACCGGCTGGTGGATCCCCGCACTGCAGGTCCACAGGGAGTCCTCCACAAACACCGCCACCGGCTGGTGGGGGCCCGCACTGCAGGTCCACAGGGAGTCCTCCACAAACACCGCCACCGGCTGGTGGATCCCCGCACTGCAGGTCCTTGGAGTCCTCCACAAACATCGCCACCGTCTGGTGGGCCCTCGAATTGCAGGTACTCAGGGAGTCCTCCACATACACCGCCCCTGGCTGGTGGGGGCCAGCAATGCAGGTCCATGGAGTCCTCCACACACACCGCCCCTGGCTGGTGGGGGCCCGCACTGCAGGTCCATGGAGTCCTCCAAAAACACCGCCACCGGCTGGTGCTCCCCCGCAGTGCAGGTCCATGGAGTCCTCCACAAACACCGCCACCGGCTGGTGAGCCCCGAATTGCAGGTACTCAGGGAGTCCTCCACAAACACCGCCACCGGCTGGTGGATCCCCGCACTGCAGGTCCATGGAGTCCTCCACAAACATCGCCACCGGCTGGTGGGCCCCCGCATTGCAGGTCCATGGAGCCCTCCACAAACAGCGCCACCGGCTGCTGGGCCCCCGCATTGCAGGTCCATGGAGTCCTCCAGCGCCACCGCCACCGGCTGGTGGGCCCCCGCACTGCAGGTCCACATGGAGTCCTCCAAAAACACCGCCACCGGCTGGTGGGGCTCCACATTGCATGACCATGGAGTCCTCCACAAACACCGCCACCTGCTGGTGGGCACTGGCACTGTAGGTCCTTGTAAGCCTCCACAAACAGCGCCACCGACTGCTGGGCCCCTGCACTGCTGGTCCATGGAGTCCTCCATAAACACCGCCACCGGATGGTGGGCCCCCGCATTGCAGGTACTCAGGGAGTCCTCCACAAACACCGCCACTGGCTGGTGGATCCCCGCACTGCAGGTCCACAGGGAATCCTCCACAAACACCGCCACCGGCTGGTGGATCCCCGCACTGCAGGTACACAGGGAGTCCTCCACAAACACCGCCACCGGCTGGTGGATCCCCGCACTGCAGGTCCACAGGGAGTCCTCCACAAACACCGCCACCGGCTGGTGGATCCCCGCACTGCAGGTCCATGGAGTCCTCCACAAACATCGCCACCGTCTGGTGGGCCCTCGAATTGCAGGTACTCAGGGAGTCCTCCACCCACACCGCCCCTGGCTGGTGGGCTCCCGCACTGCAGGTCCATGGAGACCACCAGCGACATCGCCACCCCCTGGTGGGGCCCCGCACTGCAGGTCCATGGAGTCCTCCCCAGCACCGCCACCGGCTGGTGGGCCCCCGCATTGCAGGTACTCAGGGAGTCCTCCACACACACCGCCCCTGGCTGGTGGGGGCCAGCAATGCAGGTCCATGGAGTCCTCCACAAACATCGCCACCATCTGGTGGGCGCCGGCACTGCAGGTCCATGGAGTCCTCCACATACACTGCCACTGGCTGGTGGGCCCTCGAATTGCAGGTACTCATGGAGTCCTCCACACACACTGCCCCTGGCTGGTGGGGGCCCGCACTGCAGGTCCACAGGGAGTCCTCCATATACACCGCCACTGGCTGGTGGGCTCCCGCACTGCAGGTCCATGGAGTCCTCCAAAAACACCGCCACCGGCTGGTGGGCTCCCGCACTGCAGGTCCATGGAGTCCTCCGCAAACACCGCCCCTGGCTGGTGGGCCCCGAATTGCAGGTCCATGGAGTCCTCCACAAACATCGCCACCGGCTGGTGGGCTCCCGCACTGCAGGTCCATGGAGTCCTCCACACACACCGCCCCTGGCTGGTGGGGGCCCGCACTGCAGATCCATGGAGTCCTCCAAAAACACCGCCACCGGCTGGTGCTCCCCCGCAGTGCAGGTCCTTGGAGTCCTCCACAAACACCGCCACCGGCTGGTGAGCCCCGAATTGCAGGTACTCAGGGAGTCCTCCACACACACCGCCCCTGGCTGGTGGGGGCCAGCAATGCAGGTCCATGGAGTCCTCCACAAACATCGCCACCGTCTGGTGGGCGCCGGCACTGCAGGTCCATGGAGTCCTCCACAAACACTGCCACTGGCTGGTGGGCCCTCGAATTGCAGGTACTCATGGAGTCCTCCACACACACTGCCCCTGGCTGGTGGGGGCCCGCACTGCAGGTCCACAGGGAGTCCTCCATATACACCGCCACTGGCTGGTGGGCTCCCGCACTGCAGGTCCATGGAGTCCTCCAAAAACACCGCCACCGGCTGGTGGGCTCCCGCACTGCAGGTCCATGGAATCCTCCGCAAACACCGCCCCTATCTGGTGGGCCCCGAATTGCAGGTCCATGGAGTCCTCCACAAACATCGCCACCGGCTGGTGGGCTCCCGCACTGCAGGTCCATGGAGTCCTCCACACACACCGCCCCTGGCTGGTGGGGACCCGCACTGCAGGTCCATGGAGTCCTCCAAAAACACCGCCACCGGCTGGTGCTCCCCCGCAGTGCAGGTCCATGGAGTCCTCCACAAACACCGCCACCGGCTGGTGAGCCTCGAATTGCAGGTACTCAGGGAGTCCTCCACACACACCGCGCCTGGCTGGTGGGGGCCCGCACTGCAGGTCCATGGAGTCCTCCACAAACACCGCCACCGGCTGGTGGATCCCCGCACTGCAGGTCCATGGAGTCCTCCACAAACATCGCCACCGGCTGGTGGGCCCCCGCATTGCAGGTCCATGGAGCCCTCCACAAACAGCGCCACCGGCTGCTGGGCCCCCGCATTGCAGGTCCATGGAGTCCTCCAGCGCCACCGCCACCGGCTGGTGGGCCCCCGCACTGCAGGTCCACATGGAGTCCTCCAAAAACACCGCCACCGGCTGGTGGGGCTCCACATTGCATGACCATGGAGTCCTCCACAAACAACACCACCTGCTGGTGGCGCTGGCACTGTAGGTCCATGTAAGCCTCCACAAACAGCGCCACCGACTGCTGGGCCCCTGCACTGCAGGTCCATGGAGTCCTCCATAAACACCGCCACCGGATGGTGGGCCCCCGCACTGTAGGTCCATGGAAGCCTCCTAAAGCACCGCCACCGTCTGCTGGGCGCTGGCACTGTAGGTCCATGGAGTCTTCCAAAAACACCGCCACCGGCTGGTGGGCACCCGCACTGCAGGTCCATGGAGTCCTCCACAAACACCGCCACCGGCTGGTGGACCCCCGCACTGTAGGTCCATGGAAGCCTCCTCAAACACCGCCACCGTCTGCTGGGCGCTGGCACTGCAGGTCCATGGAGTCCTCCACAAACACCGCCACCGGATGGTGGGCCCCCGCATTGTAGGTCCATGGAAGCCTCCTCAAACACCGCCACCGTCTGCTGGGCGCTGGCACTGCAGGTCCATGGAGTCCTCCACAAACACCGCCACCAGCTGGTGAGCCCCCGCACTGCGCGGCCCTGGACAACGCGGACCATTTCCCAGACCTCAGGAGCCTCTTATCAACAAGAGCAGACATTGACGGCGAAGTCCAGCACCGCCTTCGGTCGCCTTCGGAAACATAGAAACACAGAAAATAGGTGCAGGAGTCGGCTATTCGGCCCTTCGAGCCTGCACTACCATTCAATAAGATCATGGCTGATCATTCCCTCAGTACCCCTTTCCTGCTTTCTCTCCATACCCCTTGATCCCTTTAGCCATAAGGGCCACATCTAACTCCCTCTTGAATATATCTAACGAACTGGCCTCAACAACTCTCTGCGGTAGAGAATTCCACAGGATCACCACTCTCTGAGTGAAGAACTTTCTTCTCGTCTCGGTCCTAAATGGCTTACCCCTTATCCTTAGACTGTGTCCCCTGGTTCTGGACTTCCCCGCCATCGGGAACATTCTTCCTGCATCTAAACTGTCCAATCCCGTCAGAATTTTATATGTTTCTCTGGGAGCCTCTATGAAATGCCCTCCTTGCAGGCTGTAAACTTCGCTATGATTCTATGACTGCATTGTATAACATATTTAGAAACGATAAAGAGGGGGGAAAGGGCAGGTGAAGTCGCTGTACTGATTAGGGACAACGTAATGGCAGTCGGAAAAAGTGACGCAGCTTTCAGCAAGACAGAAATGTTGTTGTTGTAATTCTATGTAGTTCCAGCAGAGGGTGCTGGTTGTCCACCAGTTCCAGTCGAGGATGTTGGCACACAAGAACACAAGAATTAGGAGCAGGACTCGGTCATATGGCTCCTTGAGCCTGCTCCGCCATTCGATAAGATCATGGCTGATCTTCTACCTCAATTCCACTTCCCTGCCCGATCCCCATATCCCTCGATTTCCTCAGTGCTCAAATATCTATTGATCTCTGCCTTGAATTTACTCAAATTGCTGGATAAATACCACCACCGATGTCTCCACAAGATCCTGCAAATCCCCTGGGAGGACAGGCGCACCAACGTTAGCGTCCTCGTTCAGGCCAACATCCCCAGCATTGAAGCACTAACCACACTCGACCAGCTCCGTTGGGCAGGCCACATTGTCCGCATGTCCCATACACCGAACTCCCAAAGCAAACGCTCTACTCGGAACTCCTTCAGGGCAAGTGAGACCCAGGTGGGCAGAGGAAACGTTACAGGGACCACCCTCAAAGCCTCCGTGATAAAGTGCAACATCCCCACTGGCACCTGGGAGTCACTGGCCAAAGACCACCCTAACATAGAGACATAGGCCCCAAGTTTCCACATGATTTGCTCCTGATTTTTAGGAGCAACTGGTGTAGAACGGAGTAACTTAGAAATCGGAATTCTCGCCATTTAGTTTGCTCCAGTTCTAGTCAGTTAGAACAGTTTCACTTTGGAACAGAATTTTTTTTTCAAAAGGGGGCGTGTCCGGCCACTTACGCCTGTTTTCAAAGTTTCGGCAGTGAAAACTTACTCCAAACTAACTTAGAATGGAGTAAGTGAAGATTTTTGTACGCTCGAAAAAACCTTGTCTACACTTTAGAAAATCAGGCGTAGGTTACAAATCAGGCGTAGGGAATGGTGGGGGTGGGTGTTTAAAGGGAAGTTTACAAACATTAAACACTTCAGTTTTACAAATAAAGAGCCATCATCAATAATAAATGATAAAAACATCAATAAATCAACCAATAAATCAATCCAAAAAAATTAATAAGAAATATATATTTTTTTTAAATAAATAAAACATTTTCTACTTCCCGACTGCAGCACCGGGGGCCCTCCAACAGCGAGCTGGGATCCCCCCCCCCCCACCCCAAAGTGTGTCTCTGTCAGTGTCTCGATCTCTCTCTCTGTCTGTCTGTCTGTGTGTGTCTCTCATTCTCTGTCTGTCAGTGTCTGTGTTTCTGACAGCGAGGGGAGGGGGAGGAGGGGGGTAGAGGGAGAGAGGGGGAGAGCAGAGGGAGGGAAGGGGGAGGGATGGGGGAGAAGGGGGAGAAGAGGGAGGGGGGAGGAGGGGGAGGGGGGAGGATGAGAAGGGGAAAGGGGAGGAGGAAAAGTGGGGGAGGAAAAGGGGGGGATAGAAAAAGGGGGGGAAGGAGAAGGGGGGGGGAAAGCAGAATGGGGAGGGAGGCTGAACGGGCCGGGCCCAAGACTTCGGGCAGAGCCCGTCCCCAGCACCAGATTTACAGGTCGGTGGCGTTGGGTCGGGTCGGGGGGAGCGCGGGTCGGGGTCGGGGGGGTGGTGGGAGGGAGGTCGGTTCGGTTCGGGTCGGGGGGAGGGAGGGAGAGGGAGGTCAGGTCGGGGGGAGGGAGGTCAGGTCGGTTCCAGTCGGGGGGGAAGCGGGAGTCGGGTCGGTGTCGATGTCGGGTCAGGTCCGGAGGCGGGGGGCGGGGAGCGGGAAGCGGGAGTTGGGTCGGGTCCAGTCCGGGGGTCGGTGTCGGGTCGGGATCGGTCCGGGGGCGGGGGGAGGGGAGCGGGAAGCGGGAGTCGGGTCGGGTCCAGTCCGGGGGTCGGTGTCGGTTCGGGTCCGGTCCAGGGGTCGGTGTCGGGTCGGGTCCGGTCCGGAGGCGGGGGGCGGGGAGCGGGAAGCGGGAGTCGGGTCGGGTCCAGTCCGGGGGTCGGTGTCGGGTCGGGTCCGGTCCGGAGGCGGGGGGCAGGGAGCGGGAAGCGGGAGTCGGGTCGGGTCCAGTCCGGGGGTCGGTGTCGGGTCGGGTCCGGTCCAGGGGTCGGTGTCGGGTCGGGTCCGGTCCGGAGGCGGGGGGCAGGGAGCGGGAAGCGGGAGTCGGGTCGGGTCCAGTCCGGGGGTCGGTGTCGGGTCGGGTCCGGTCCAGGGGTCGGTGTCGGGTCGGGATCGGTCCGGGGGCGGGGGGAGGGGGGGTGGAAGCGGGAGTCGGGTCGGGTCCGGTCTAGGGGTCGGTGTCGGGTCGGGATCGGTCCGGGGGCGGGGGGAGGGGGGGGTAAGCGGGAGTCGGGTCGGGTCGGGTCGGGAGGAAGCAGGAGCTGGCCGTGGGAGGAGCCTTATTCACGCAGCCCCAGAGAGGCCATTGGGCCAGGGCTAGGGGCTGCGTGCTTCGGGCCCCTCTCACACAGTTTTGGGCGCCTGGAGCTACTGAACATGCGCGCCCACTGTAGCGCGAACGTGCAGAGGTCCAGGCACTGTTTTCAGCGCAGGGACCTGGCTCCGCCCCCTACACCTCCTGCTGCACCGCGCCGAGGGCCAGAGGACCTGCAGGGAGCTGGAGAATCTGGAAGTTTTTTAGGCGCACTTTGTGGCGCGAAAAACGGGCGTCCAGGTCGTGACTGCGCTGTTCTAGGCGCGGCTCGAAACTTGGGCTCATAGAAACATAGAAAATAGGTGCAGGAGTAGGCCATTAGGCCCTTCGAGCCTGCACCACCATTCAATAAGATCACGGCAGATCATTCACCTCAGTACCCCTTTCCTGCTTTCTCTCAATACTCCTTGATCCCTTTAACCGCACAGGCCATATCTAACTCCCTCTTGAATATATCCAATGAAATGGCATCAACAACTCTCTGCAGTAGGGAATTCCACAGGTTAACAACTCTCTGAGTGAAGAAGTTTCTCCTCAGCTCAGTACTAAATGGCTACCCCTTATCCTAAGACTGTGCCCCTGGTTCTGGACTTCCCCATCATCGGGAACATTCTTCCCGCATCTAACCTGTCCAGTCCCGTCAGAATCTTGTAAGTTTCTATGAGATCCCCTCTCATCCTTCTAAACTCCAGTGTATAAAGGCCCAGTTGATCCAGTCTCTCCTCATATGTCAGTCCCGCTATCCCAGGAATCAGTCTGGTGAACCTTCGCTGCACTCCCTCAATAGCAAGAACGTCCCACACAAGAGATTAATGTGCAAAGTTAAAGCACATGGGATTGCGGGTAGTGTGCTGATGTGGATTGAGAACTGGTTGTCAGACAAGAAGCAAAGAGTAGGAGTAAATTGGTACTTTTCAGAATGGCAGGCAGTGACTAGTGGGGTACCGCAAGGTTCTGTGCTGGGGCCCCAGCTGTTTACATTGTACATTAATGAGTTAGACGAGGCAATTAAATGTAGTATCTCCAAATTTGCGGATGACACTAAGTTGGGTGGCAGTGTGAGCTGCGAGGAGGATGCTATGAGGCTGCAGAGTGACTTGAATAGGTTAGGTGAGTGGGCAAATGCATGGCAGATGAAGTATAATGTGGATAAATGTGAGGTTATCCACTTTGGTTGTAAAAACAGAGAGACAGACTATTATCTGAATGGTAACTGTCATGTATCTTACATTATTATATATAACTGTATCCTAACATGCTATACATGACTGTAACAAGATATGACTTGTAACCACTAGCATACCTTACCACCAGGGGTGCACTTGCAAGAGACAGGTATATAAGGACAGGTCTCAGGCAAGTGCAGCATTCCAGAGCTGTGAAATAAAGGTGCAGGTCCAGAGTGACCTTGACTTCACTACATGCCTCGTGTGAATCTGTACTGAGGGGACAGGACTTTACAGTGACAGATTAGGAAAAGGGGAGGTGCAATGAGACCTGGGTGTCATGGTACATCAGTCATTGAAGGTTGGCATGCAGGTTCAGCAGACGGTTAAGAAAGCAAATGGCATGTTGGCCTTCATAGCGAGGAGATTTGAGTACAGGGGCAGGGAGGTGTTACTACAGTTGTACAGGGCCTTGGTGAGGCCACACCTGGAGTATTGTGTACAGTTTTGGTCTCCTAACTTGAGGAAGGACATTCTTGCTATTGAGGGAGTGCAGTGAAGGTTCACCAGACTGATTCCTGGGATGGCAGGACTGACATATCAAGAAAGACTGGATCAACTGGGCTTGTATTCACTGGAGTTCAGAAGAACGAGAGGGGACCTCATAGAAACGTTTAAAATTCTGATGGGCTTAGACAGATTAGATGCAGGAAGAATGTTCACAATGTTGGGGAATTCCAGAACCAGGGGTCACAGTCTCAGGATAAGGGGTAAGCCATTTAGGACCGAGATGAGGAGAAAATTCTTCACCCAGAGAGTGGTGAACCTATGGAATTCTTCACCACAGGAAGTTGTTGAGGCCAATTCACTAAATATATTCAAAAAGGAGTTAGATGTAGTCCTTACTACTAGGGGGATCAAGGGGTATGGTGAGAAAGCAGGAATGGGGTACTGAAGTTGCATGTTCAGCCATGAACTCATTGAATGGTGGTGCAGGCTCGAAGGGCCGAATGGCCTACTCCTGCACCTATTTTCTATGTTTCTATGTCCTTCCTCAGATTAGGAGACCGAAACTGAGCACAATATTCCAGGTGAGGCCTCACTAAGACCCTGTACAATTCCAGAAAGATCTCCCTGCTCCTGTACTCAAATCCTCTCGCTATGAAGGCCAACATACCATTTGCCTTCTTCACCGCCTGCTGTACCTCCATGCCAACTTTCAATGCCACTAATTTGAGGAAGTGCATCCGGGAGGGCGCTGAGCACCTCGAGTCTCGTCGTCAGAGCATGCGGAAATCAAGCGCAGGCAGCGGAAGGAGCGTGCGGCAAACCAGTCCCACCCTCCCCTTCCCTCAACAACTATCTGTCCCACCTGTGACAGGGACTCATAGGCAGTCCTTCGGAATCGAGGAAGACTTGCTTCCACTCCCAAAGTGAGTTCTTTGATGGCTGAACAGTCCGATACGAGAGCCACAGACCCTGTTACAGGTGGGACAGACATTGGTCAGGGGAAGGGGTGGGTGAGGCTGGTTTGCCGTGTGCTCCTTCCACTGCCTGCGCCTGGCTTCTTCATGCTCCTTGCGTCGAGACTCGAAGAGCTCAACACCCTCCCGGATGGACTTTCTCCACCTCGTCGGTCTGCGGCCAGGGTCTCCCAGGTGTCAGTGGTGATGTCGCACTTTACCAGGGAGGCTTTGAGGGCGTCATTATAACATTTCCGCTGTCCTCCTTTGGCTCGTTTACCATGAAGGAGCTTCGTATAAAGCATTTGTTTCGGGAGTCTCGTATCTGGCATGTGAACTATGTGTCCTGCCCAGCGAAGCTGATCGAGTGTGGTCAGTGCTTCAATATTGGGGATGTTAGCCTGGTCGTGGACACTGATGTTGGCTCGCCTGTCCTCCCAGGAGATTTGCAGGATCTTGTGGAGACATCGTTGGTGATATATCTCCAGCGACTTGAGGTGCCTTCTGTACATCGTCCATGCCTCAGACCCATACAGGAGGGCGGGTATTGTCGAGGAAATTTTAGCTTAAATTAACTCAGCGGAGACTTTCAGAGTCGTGCTTCGAGAGAAAGTTTATTTCTAACGAGATATCTCGGAGAGCCCGCTTAGTCCACACTAAGGCAGAACTCTGACTTTTACAGGAAAACCCGCGCTATATTTATACAGTAAAAAGAGGAGTTTTATCTTCAAATTCCACACATTAACATTAATCATATTACTCCGAGAATACAAAGGTCATCCCGGAAGGCACACATTATCTGTTCTTGCATAGTTTCTCCCTGTCTGTGTCGATAATCAGTTTCTCCCTGTCTGTGTCGATAATCAGTTTTAGGAGACTCATGCAAGGAACAGATAATCAGTTTTTGTTTTCTTAAGACAAAGAAGTTTGGGTGTTTTCTCTAGCTCCATTATTTCTACAATATCAGCAAGAAGTGATTTTAACCCTTCCCTTTACCATACTACATAGATCGTTTTCTTCCACAACTATTACTACAGCCCTGTAGACCATGAGTTTGGTGGTAGATTTGAGGGCCTGGTCTTCAAACACTCTTTTCCGCAGGCGGCCGAGGATTGCACTGGTGCACTGGAGGCGATGCAGAATCTCCGCATCAGTGTCTGCCTTTGTTGATAAGAGGCTCCCGAGGTATGGGAAATGGTCCACGTTGTCCAGGGCCGTGCCGTGGATCTTGATGATTGGAGGGCAGTGCTGTGCAGTGATGACAGGCTGGTGAAGGACCTTTGTCTTACGGATGTTAAGCATAAGGCCCATGCTTTCATATGCCTCAGTGAATACATTGACTATATCCTGGAGTTCAGTCTCTGAATGTGCACAGATGCAAGCATCGCCCACATACTGCAGCTCAATGCCAGAGGTTGGAGTGATCTTGGACCTGGCCTGGAGGCGGCGTAGGTTAAACAGCTTCCCACTGGTTCTGTAGTTTAATTCCACTCCAGCGGGGAGCTTGTTGACTGTGAGGTGGAGCATGGCGGTGAGGAAGATTGAGAAGAGGGTTGGAGCGATAACGCAGCCCTGTTTGACCCCGGTCCGGATGTGAATTGGGTCTGTAATGGATCCGTTGGTAAGGATCACGGCCTGCATGTCATCGTGAAGCAGGCGAAGGATGTTGACAACATTTTGGGAGCCATCCAAAACGGAGGAGGACGCTCCATAGACCCTCACGGTTGACAGTGTCAAAGGCCTTTGTAAGATCGAAAGATGCCATGTATAAGGGCTGGTGCTGCTCCCTGCATTTTTCCTGCAACTGGCGAGCTGCAAAGATCATGTCTGTTGTGTCCCGTAGGGGACGAAATCCGCATTGTGATTCCGGGAGGAGCTCCTCGGCCACAGGGAGAAGACGATTGAGGAGAACTCGAGCGACAACTTTCCCAGTGGCTGAAAGCAGGGAGATTCCCCTGTAGTTGCCGCAGTTGGACTTGTCCCCCTTTTTAAAAAATGGTCACAATCACTGCATCTCTGAGATCTCCCGGCATGCTCTCCTCCCTCCAGATGAGAGAGATGAGGTCATGTATCCAAGCCAACACGCCTCTCCGCCATATTTTAGCGCCTCAGCAGGGATTTCATCAGCACCCGTAGCCTTCGCCAACCTCGTGCAACGTTGGAGTTTCACTGAGTTGGTGGCGGATAGCATGCTGCGGGATGGAATCGAGAACACTCGAGTCAAAGGCAGCGTCTTGATTGATGTAATCTTCAAAGTCCTCCTTCCATCGGGCCCTGACAGCTTCGGTGTCCTTGATGAGTGTTTCCCCGTTCTTGGCCAGGAGTGGGGTGGGGCCTTGGGAGTTTGGACCGTAGGTGGCCTTGACTGCAGCGAAGAATCCTCGCATATCGTGGCTCTCGACCAGTTGTTGTATCTCCTGTGCTTTCTCCATTCACCACCTGTTCTTTAGGTCCTGGGTTTTTTGTTGGACCTCAGCTTTGAGACATCTGTAACGTTGCTTTTGTAGTGTCTCTGCACCTTGTTACAAACTCACACGAGGCATGTATATATCAGACACGGTCACTCTGTGACCTTCACTTTATTCCCAGGGCCAAGGAGTGCTGACCCTGGGTGGGACCTCCCCTTTTATACCTGGAAGCCCAGGTGAGGAGTGTCCCCCGCAAGCTCACCCCTCAGGTCAGGGTGTGCATTTCAAGGGTACAGGTACAGTGTGCATGAGTTACAGTTACATGACTATGTCATTACAAGATGGTGGAATACATGACATCACCTCCCCCCTTAAGTCTTTTAGTTTCAGAGGTATCGGGTGGTCGGCGCTCTCTCGTGGAGCGCCGCAGTTGTGGCTCTGGTGGCTGAGCCTCAGCACGTGTCTCTGTCACTTGAGGTGATTCCGGCCTGTCCGGGCTGGGCGCAGGGACTGTGCATGCTGAGGGCTGTCTTTGTTGCTCGTACGCTGGCAGTGGTGTGGGTGCTATCTCATCATGCTCTTCTTCCGGTTCCTCCGTGTCTGCACAGAACCTTGTCTTTACTTGGTCCAAGTGTTTGCGGCTTATCTGCCCATTGTTTAGTCTGACCACCATGACCCTGTTTCCTTCTTTGCCAATTACGGTGCCCTCAAGCCACTTGGGTCCCAAAGCATGGTTAAGAACAAATAACGAGTCATCTATTTCTATACACCTCCCCCTTGAGCCTCGATCATGGAGCTCGGTTTGGGACTGGCGCTTGCCCTCAACAATGTCTGCCAGGGCTGGGTGAATGAGGGACAGCCGCGTCTTGAGCGTGCGTTTCATGAGGAGTTCCGCTGGCGGGACTCCCGTGAGTGAGTGCGGCCGGGACCAGTAGGCCAGCAGGAGGCGCGATAGGCGGTACTGAAGGGAGGGTCCTTGGATGCTTAGCATGCTCTGCTTTATGACTTGGACCGCCGGTTCTGCCTGGCCATTGGAAGCCGGCTTGAACGGCGCTGTCCGGACGTGCTTGATCCCATTGCCCGACATAAACTCCTGGAATTCATGGCTGGTAAAACACAGGCCATTATTGCTGACCAGGATGTCTGGCAAGCCGTGGGTCGCGAAAACCGTACGCAGACTCTCCACAGTGATGGATGTCGTGCACGAGTTCAATATGATGCACTCAATCCATTTCGAGTATGCATCGACAACGATCAGGAACATTTTCCCCATGAACGGGCCGGCATTGTCTACGTGAATGCGTGACCATGGCCTGGTGGGCCAGGGCCACGGGCTGAGTGGAGCCTCCCTGGAGGCATTACCCAGCTGGGCACACGTCGTGCACCTGCGAACCCAGTGTTCCAGGTCTGAGTCAATCCCCGGTCACCATACATGTGACCGGCCAATGGCCTTCATTAACACGATGCCAGTGTGCTCGCTGTGGAGTTCCCTGATGAACGCTTCCCTTCATTTCTGGGGCATGACTACCCGGCTGCCCCATAACAGGCAGTCGGCTTGGATGGAGAGTTCATCCATCCGTCTCTGAAACGGCCTGACCTCCTCGGGGCACGCCCTGTGTGCGGGCGCCCAATCCCCAGTCAGGACACATTTCTTTATCATGGATAGGAGGGGGTCCCTGTTGGTCCAGAGTTTGATCTGTCAGCCTGTGATGGGGGAGCCCGCAGTGTCAAAAGCCTCAATGGCCATGACCATCTCGGTGCTCTGCTCCGACGCCCCCTCAGTGGTGGCCAATGGGAGCCTGCTGAGTGCGTCAGCGCAATTTTCGGTGCCTGGCCAGTGCCGTATGGTGTAGTCATACGCAGCAAGCGTGAGGGCCCATCACTGTATGCGAGCTGACAGCGTTAACTCGCATACAGCGTTAGCGTTGACAGCCTTGTTGTCGGACAACAGGGATGTTAACGGCTTGTGGTCCGTCTCTAGCTTGAACTGTCTACCGAAAAGGTACTGCTGCATCTTTTTCACACCGTACACACACGCGAGTGCCTCCTTCTCGACCATGCTGTATCCACGCTCTGCCTGGGAGAGCGACCTGGAGGCGTAAGCCACCGGTTGGAGTCGGCCGTCATCGTTACCCTGCTGCAATACACACGCAACCCCATAGGATGACGCATCGCATGTTAAAACCAGTTTTTTACAGGGGTCATACAAAGTCAACAGTTTGTTGGAACACAGCAGGTTCCTCGCCTGATTGAAAGCCCGTTCTTGACAATCCCCCAAAACCATTCACACCCTTTACAGAGGAGCATGTGTAACAGCTCCAACAATGTGCTTAAGTTCGGCAGAAAGTTCCCAAAATAGTTCAAAAGTCCCAGGAATGATTGCAACTCTGCCGTGTTGCCGGGCCTGGGCGCCCAGCGAATCGCCTCAGTTTCTGATTCAGTGGGCCGGATCCCGTCTGCAGCAACCCTCCTACCCAGGAACTCGACCTCTGGGGCCAAAAACACACACTTGGCCTTTTTCAGCGGCAAGCCTACCCGATCCAATCGGCGTAGCACCTCCTCCAGGTTGTGGAGGTGTTCCTCGGTATCTCGACCCGTTATAAGGATGTCGTCTTGGAATACGACCGTTCCAGGGATGGACTTGAGCAAGCTTTCCATGTTTCGCTGAAAGATAGCCGCTGCCGAACGAATGCCAAACGGGCATCTGTTGTAAACAAATAATCCTTTGTGCGTCGTGATGGTGGTCAGAAGCTTGGAATCTTCAGCCAGTTCCTGAGTCATGTAGGCCGAAGAGAGGTCCAGCTTCGTGAACAGCTTTCCACCTGCCAGAATGGCAAAGAGATCCTCCGCTCTCGGGAGCGGGTATTGGTTTTGCAGCAACACTCGGTTGATGGTGGCTTTGTAGTCGCCACAAATCCTGACCGAGCCATCTGCTTTAAGGACAGGAACGATGGGACTTGCCCAGTCGCTGAATTCAACGGCCGAAATTATGCCCTCACTAAGCAGCCTGTCCAGTTCACTTTCAATTTTTTCACACATCACGTACGGCACCGCTCTGGCTTTGTGGTGCACTGGTCTGGCATCCAGAGTGATGTGTATCACTACTTTGGTGCCCTTGAACGTTCCGACACCGGGTTGAAAGAGTGTCTCGAATTTTTGCAGGACCTGCGAGCATGAACTTTGCCCCACGGATGAAATGGCGTGCACATCTCCCCATTTCCAATTCATCTCGGCTAACCAACTCCTCCCCAAAAGCACGGGGCCATTTCCCGGAACAATCCAGAGTGGCAGCCGGTTCTGTGATCCATTATGCGTTACCAAGTTTGCACTGCCCAGCACTGGGATGATCTCTTTGGTTACGTACGTAGCTGCGTCTCAATGCATTCCAATTTGGGTCTGCTAGCTCTGTGTGGCCATAGTCTCTCAAATTGTTGGGTGCTCATGAGGGACTGGCCAGCTCCGGTATCCAGCTCCATGTACACCGGAATGCCATTCAGTAAGACTTTCATCATCATGGGTGGCGTTTTAGTGTATGAACTGTGGACGTCAGCCACGTGAACTCTCTGAACTTCAGCCTCCATTGTTGTTCCCCAGGCCTCATCCTGCATTGCAGACGCCTCGTCTGGTTCCTCTGTCTCGCAGACTAGCCTCGCTACTGCCTTTTTACACATCCTGGCCAAGTGTCCACTGACATTACAAATCCTACAGGTATAAAGCTGAAACCTGCAGCTTTTGGCAGTGTGTCTACCCCCACATCTCGAGCATGAGCTGAGATTTCTGTTAACAAAAGGACTATTCCCAGGCATTCATCCCTGATGGCCCATTTGGCTGTTTCTAAGCACTCTGAATGGTCCCATCATGGAATGCATTGTTCCTCGTGATGACGTGAATTGCCGATCCCCTTTCCATTGTCCCTGTTGCGGGCCCACCCTGGAGCTTGTTGCTGCCTGGGCGGTGTCGAATTGCCCTTGCCTGCCTGCCTGGGTGGTGTCGAATTGCCCTTCCCTGCCTGCGGGGTTCTGTATCACTTTTACAACATTGATTCCCTGGTTCATCGCAACATTAAAACCAGGGCTGCGAGCGTAAATTAGCTTGGGCTTCTCTTCCCCTGCCACAAAGGTCTGAGCTATCAACGCCACCCCTTCTAAAGTCAAGTTCTTAGTCTTTATGAACTTCCTGAAAATGCCGGCATGATTAATGCCCTTGATGAAAATTTCCTTAACATCTCCCCCCTGCAGGCATCGGAGAACTTACAGAGACTGGCCAAACGCCGCAGTTCCGCCACGAAGCCCGACGTTTTGACCCTCCCGACGCCGGTGAGAATAGAACCGGTGCCGGGCCATGTGTATGCTACTTGCCGGCTTGAGATGCTCACTGATCAGCTGGCTGAGCTCTACGAAGGACTTGTCCGCTGGCTTTTGGGGTGCGAGCAGGTCTTTCATCAGCGCATACGTCTGTGTTCCGCAACTGGTCAGTAGATGCGCCCTCCGCTTGTCAGCCGCTGTCTCTTCCAGCCAGTCCTTCGTGACAAAGCTCTGCTGGAGTCTTTCCACAAAGTTGTCCCAGTCCTCACCCACACAGTAGCGTTCCTCTGTGCCACTGGTGGCCATCCTCGTGGTGTGGTGATTCCTGTTTCTTGTCGCCAAATGTAGTGTCTCTGCACCTTGTTACAAACTCACACGAGGCATGTATATATCAGACACGGTCACTTTGTGACCTTCACTTTATTCCCAGGACCAAGGAGTGCTGACCCGGGGTAGGATCTCCCCTATTATACCTGGAAACCCAGGTGAGGAGTGTCTCCTGCAAGCTTACCCACTGTGGTCAGGGTGTGCATTTCAAGGGTACAGGTACAGTGTGCATGAGTTACAGTTACATAACTATTGTCATTGCAAGATGGTGAAATACATGACAGCTTTGAGGTTCCCGAGTTGGGCTGTTTTGCGCTTGCGATCTATTAGTTCTTCGATCTCCTGATCATTTTCATCAAACCAGTCCTGATGTTTTCTGGTTGAGTGACCAAGAGTCCCTTCACAGGCACTGGTTATAGAGGCCTGGAGGGCAGACCAAGTGCTGTGGGGATTCAGCATCTCAGGGTCATTAAGGCACGCAAGATTGGCTGTGAGGCGCTGTCTGTATAGGGCTCTCTTAGCTGGGTCTCTAAGTGCCCCGGCACTTTTTTGCGGAACTGCTTCTGCTGTCCCCTCTGCTTTGGGGCAATGTTATTGTTGATGATGGATCGGATTAGGCGGTGGTCCATCCAACAGTCGTCAGCTCCTGTCATGGCGTGGGTGATGCGCACACCCTTGCGATTCCTGGCTCTGACGATGACATAGTCAAGTAGGTGCCAGTGTTTGGAGCGAGGGCGTTGCCACGATGCCTTGAATTTGTCCCTCTGGCGGAACAGCGTGTTGGTATTGAGGAGTTCATGTTCTAGATTTGGTCAGGAGTAGGGTACCGCTGGAATTGGCTTTCCCTACCCCCTCTGCCAATCACACCTCCCCAGAGGGCTGTGTCTTTGCCAACCCTGGCATTAAATTCACCCAGGAGGATCAATTTGTCGTCCGTGCGGGTAATACGAAGAGTCATGAGGCGTTCGTTGACCCCACAGGGGGAGTCTTTGAGGCTCATTCTTGACGGTAAAGCTGACTCCATGAAGGCGCCGTTCTGCCTCTGGTTTCCCTTTCCAGAAGGTGCAACCTCCACCATGTTCCTTCAACTGGCCTTCCCCTGCCCGTCGGGTCTCGCTTATGGCGGCGATGTCGATGTCAAAACGTCTGAGTTCCCGGGCAACTATGGCGGTGCGGCGTTCCGGCCTGTTGCTGTTGGGATTGTCTATGAGGGTCCTGACGTTCGAGGACCCAAACTGGCTATGATGATGATGACACAGGGAGACACCAGGAGGGGGAGTGAGATATTTGTTAAATGGTGAGAGATTGGGAAATATTGGTGTTCAGAGGGACCTGGGTGACCTTGTACACCAATCACAGAAAGTTAACATGCAGGTACAGCAAGCCATCATCATAGGCAGTCACTCTTAAAATGTGTCCTTAGGAGGCTGAATAGTGTGGGATAAATATAAAAGGCAGAAAGACTTGCATTGATATAGCGCCTTTCATGACCACTGGACGTTTCAATGCGCTTTACAGCCAAGGAGGTACTTATTGAAGTGCAGTCACTGTTGTAATGTGGGAAACACGGCAGCCTTTTTGTACAGCAAGCTCCCACAAACAGCAAGGTAATAATGACCGAGATAATCAATTTTTGTTGTATTGATAAATATTGGCCCCAGGGCAACAGGGATAACTACCCTGCTCTTCTTCAAAATAGTGGCCGTGGGACCTTTTACTTCCAAATGGGGGGGCAGACGAGGCCTTGGTTTCACATCTCATCCGAAAGAAGGCACCTCCGATAGTGCGGCGCTCCATCAGTACTGCCCCTCCAACAGTGCGGCGCTCCCTCAGTACCGCCCCTCCGACAGTGCGGCACTCCCTCAGTACCGCCCCTCCGACAGTGCGGCACTCCCTCAGTACTGCCCCTCCGACAGTGCGGCGCTCCCTCAGTACCGCCCCTCCGACAGTGCGGCACTCCCTCAGTACTGCCCCTCCGACAGTGCAGCGCTCCCTCAGTACTGCATCTTCGACAGTGCGGCGCTCCCTCAGTATTGCCAGCGTCCCAGTGTCCCAGTGTCTCTGTGTCTCTGTGTCTCAGTGTCCCAGTGTCCCAGTGCCCCAGTGTCGCAGTGTCCCAGTGTCCTGGTACCCCAGTGTCGCAGTGTCCCAGTGTCCTGGTGCCCTAGTGTCTCTTTGTCTCCGTGCCTCCGTGTCTCAGTGTCCCAGTGTCCCAGTGTCTCAGTGTCCTAGTGTCCCAGTGTCCTGGTGCCCTCGTGTCTCAGTGTCCCAGTGACCCAGTGTCCTAGTGTTCTTTGTTTCAGTGTCCCAGTGTCCTATTGTCTCTGTGTCTCTATGTCTCAGTTTCTCTGTGTCTCAGTGTCTCAGTGTCCCAGTGTTCCAGTGTCTTAGTGCCTCTGTGTCCCAGTGCCTCAGTGTCCCAGTGTCCCAGTGTCTCTGTGTCTCTGTGTCTCAATTTCTCCGTGTTCAGTGCCCCAGTGTCCTAGTGTCTCTGTGTATCTGTGTCTCATTGTCCCAGTGCCCAGTGTCCCTGTGTCTCTGTGTCTCTGTGTATCTGTGTCTCATTGTCCCAGTGCCCAGTGTCCCTGTGTCTCTGTGTCTCAGTGTCTCAGTGTCCCAGTGTCCTAGCGTCTCTGTGTCTCAGTGCCTCAATGCCCAGTGTACCAGTGCACCAGTGTTCCAGTGTCTCTGTGTCTCAGTGTCCCAGTGTTTCTGTGTCTCTGTGTCTCTGTGTCTCAGTGTCCCAGTGTCCCTGTGTCCTAGCGTCTCAGTGTCTCTGTGTCTCAGTGTCCCAGTGTCCCAGTGTCCTAGCGTCTCAGTGTCCCGGTGTCCTAGTGTCTCTGTGTCTCTGTGTCTCAGTGTCCCAGTGTCCCAGTGTCCTAGCGTCTCAGTGTCTCAGTGTCCCAGTGTCCCAGTGTCCTATTGTCTCTGTGTCTCAGTGTCCCAGTGTCCCAGTGTCCCAGTGTCCTAGCGTCTCAGTGTCTCTGTGTCTCAGTGTCCCAGTGTCCCAGTGTCCTAGCGTCTCAGTGTCTTAGTGTCCCAGTGTCCCAGTGTCCTAGTGTCTCTGTGTCTCTGTGTCTCAGTGTCCCAGTGTCCCAGTGTCCTAGTGTCTCAGTGTCCCAGTGTCCCAGTGTCCTAGTGTCTCTGTGTCTCTGTGTCTCAGTGTCCCAGTGTCCCTGTGTCCTAGCGTCTCAGTGTCTCTGTGTCTCAGTGTCCCAGTGTCCCAGTGTCCTAGCGTCTCAGTGTCCCGGTGTCCTAGTGTCTCTGTGTCTCTGTGTCTCAGTGTCCCAGTGTCCCAGTGTCCTAGCGTCTCAGTGTCTCAGTGTCCCAGTGTCCCAGTGTCCTATTGTCTCTGTGTCTCAGTGTCCCAGTGTCCCAGTGTCCCAGTGTCCTAGCGTCTCAGTGTCTCTGTGTCTCAGTGTCCCAGTGTCCCAGTGTCCTAGCGTCTCAGTGTCTTAGTGTCCCAGTGTCCCAGTGTCCTAGTGTCTCTGTGTCTCAGTGTCCCAGTGTCCCAGTGTCCTAGTGTCTCAGTGTCCCAGTGTCCCAGTGTCCTAGTGTCTCTGTGTCTCTGTGTCTCAGTGTCCCAGTTTCCCAGTGTCCCTGTGTCCTAGCGTCTCAGTGTCTCAGTGTCCCAGTGTCCTATTGTCTCTGTGTCTCAGTGCCTTAGTGCCCCAGTGTCCTAGTGCCTCTGTGTCTCAGTGTCACAGTGTCCCAGTGTCCCAGTGTCCCAGTGTCCTATTGTCTCTGTGTCTCAGTGCCTTAGTGTCCCAGTGTCCTAGTGCCTCTGTGTCTCAGTGTCACAGTGTCCCAGTGTCCCAGTGTCCCAGTGTCTCTGTGTCTCTGTGTCTCTGTGTCTCAGTGTCCCAGTGTCCCAGTGTCCCAGAGTCTCTCTGTCTCTGTGTCTCTGTGTCTCAGTGTCCCAGTGTCCTAGTATTTCTGTGCCTCAGTGCCCAGTGTCCCAGTGTCCCAGTGCCCCTGTGTCTCTGTGTCTCTGTGTCTCTGTGTCCCAGTGTCCCGGTGTCCTATTGTCTCTGTGCCTCAGTGTCCCAGTGTCCGAGTGTCACAGTGCCTCTGTGTCTCGGTGTCTCAGTTTCCCAGTGTCTCAGTGTTCTAGTGTCACTGCACCTCAGTGTCCCAGTGTCCCATTGTCCCAGTGTCTCGGTGTCTCAGGATCCCAGTGTCCCAGTGTCCTAGTGCCCCAGTGTCCCTGTGTCTCGGTGTCTCAGGATCCCAGTGTCGCAGTGTCCTAGTGCCCCAGTTTCCCTGTGTCTCGGTGTCTCAGGATCCCAGTGTCCCAGTGTCCTAGTGCCCCAGTGTCCCTGTGTCTCGGTGTCTCAGGATCCCAGTGTCCCAGTGTCCTAGTGCCCCAGTGTCCCTGTGTCTCGGTGTCTCAGGATCCCAGTGTCACAGTGTCCTAGTGCCCCAGTGTCCCTGTGTCTCAGTGTCTCAGTATCCCAGTGTCCCAGTATCCTAGTGTCTCTGTGTCTCAGTGTCCCAGTGTCCCTGTGTCTCAGTGCCTCAGTGTCCCAGTGTCCCAGTGTCCTAGTATTTCTGTGCCACAGTGCCTCAATGCCCAGTGTCCCAGTGCACCAGTGTTCCAGTGTCTCTGTGTCTCAGTGTCCCAGTGTCTCTGTGTCTCTCTGTCTCTGTGTCTCAGTGTCCGAGTGTCACAGTGTCTCTGTGTCTCGGTGTCTCAGTTTCCCAGTGTCTCAATGTTCTAGTGTCTCTGCACCTCAGTGTCCCAGTGTCCTATTGTCCCAGTGTCTCGGTGTCTCAGGATCCCATTGTCCCAGTGTCCTAGTGCCCCAGTGTCCCTGTGTCTCAGTGCACTAGTGTTTCTGTGTCTCTGTGTCTCAGTGTCCCAGTGTCCCTGTGTCCTAGCGTCTCAGTGTCTCTGTGTCCTAGTGTCCTAGTGTCTCTGTGTCTCTGTGTCTCAGTGTCCCAGTGTCCCAGTGTCCCAGTGTCCTAGTGTCTCAGTGTCTCAGTGTTCCAGTGCCCTAGTGTCTCTGTGTCTCTGTGTCTCAGTGTCCCAGTGTCCCAGTGTCCCAGTGTCCTAGCGTCTCAGTGTCTCAGTGTCCCAGTGTCCTATTGTCTCTGTGTCTCAGTGTCCCAGTGTCCCAGTGTCCCAGTGTCCTAGCGTCTCAGTGTCTCTGTGTCTCAGTGTCCCAGTGTCCTAGTATTTCTGTGCCTCAGTGCCCAGTGTCCCAGTGTCCCAGTGCCCCTGTGTCTCTGTGTCTCTGTGTCTCTGTGTCCCAGTGTCCCGGTGTCCTATTGTCTCTGTGCCTCAGTGTCCCAGTGTCCGAGTGTCACAGTGCCTCTGTGTCTCGGTGTCTCAGTTTCCCAGTGTCTCAGTGTTCTAGTGTCACTGCACCTCAGTGTCCCAGTGTCCCATTGTCCCAGTGTCTCAGTGTCTCAGGATCCCAGTGTCCCAGTGTCCTAGTGCCCCAGTGTCCCTGTGTCTCGGTGTGTCAGGATCCCAGTGTCGCAGTGTCCTAGTGCCCCAGTGTCCCTGTGTCTCGGTGTCTCAGGATCCCAGTGTCCCAGTGTCCTAGTGCCCCAGTGTCCCTGTGTCTCGGTGTCTCAGGATCCCAGTGTCCCAGTGTCCTAGTGCCCCAGTGTCCCTGTGTCTCGGTGTCTCAGGATCCCAGTGCCCCAGTGTCCTAGTGCCCCAGTGTCCCTGTGTCTCAGTGTCTCAGTATCCCAGTGTCCCAGTATCCTAGTGTCTCTGTGTCTCAGTGTCCCAGTGTCCCTGTGTCTCAGTGCCTCAGTGTCCCAGTGTCCCAGTGTCCTAGTATTTCTGTGCCACAGTGCCTCAATGCCCAGTGTCCCAGTGCACCAGTGTTCCAGTGTCTCTGTGTCTCAGTGTCCCAGTGTCTCTGTGTCTCTCTGTCTCTGTATCTCAGTGTCCGAGTGTCACAGTGTCTCTGTGTCTCGATGTCTCAGTTTCCCAGTGTCTCAGTGTTCTAGTGTCTCTGCACCTCAGTGTCCCAGTGTCCCATTGTCCCAGTGTCTCGGTGTCTCAGGATCCCATTGTCCCAGTGTCCTAGTGCCCCAGTGTCCCTGTGTCTCAGTGTCTCAGTGTCTCAGAGTCCCAGTGTCCCACTATCCTAGTGTCTCTGTGTATCTGTGTCTCATTGTCCTAGTGCCCAGTGTCCCTGTGTCTCTGTGTATCTGTGTCTCATTGTCCCAGTGCCCAGTGTCCCTGTGTCTCTGTGTCTCAGTGTCTCAGTGTCCCAGTGTCTTAGCGTCTCTGTGTCTCAGTGTCTCAGTGTCCCAGTGTCCCAGTGCCCTAGTGTCTCAGTGTCCCAGTGTCCCAGTGTCCCAGTGTCCTAGTGTTTCTGTGTCTCTGTGTCTCTGTGTCTCAGTGTCCCAGTGTCCCTGTGTCCTAGCATCTCAGTGTCTCTGTGTCTCAGTGTCCCAGTGTCCCAGTGTCCTAGCGTCTCAGTGTCTCAGTGTCCCAGTGTCTCTGTGTCTCTGTGTCTCTGTGTCTCAGTGCCCCAGTGTCCCAGTGTCACAGTGTCCTAGCGTCTCAGTGTCTCAGTGTCCCAGTGTCCTATTGTCTCTGTGTCTCAGTGTCCCAGTGTCCCAGTGTCCTAGCGTCTCAGTGTCTCTGTGTCTCAGTGTCCCAGTGTCCCAGTGTCCTAGCGTCTCAGTGTCTCTGTGTCCCAGTGTCCCAGTGTCCCAGTGTCCCAGTGTCCCAGTGTCTCTGTGTCTCTGTGTCTCAGTGTCCCGGTGTCCTATTGTCTCTGTGTCTCAGTGCCTTAGTGTCCCAGTGTCCTAGTGCCTCTGTGTCTCAGTGTCACAGTGTCCCAGTGTCCCAGTGTCCCAGTGTCCCAGTGTCTCTGTGTCTCTGTGTCTCAGTGTCCCAGTGTCCCAGTGTCCCAGAGTCTCTCTGTCTCTGTGTCTCTGTGTCTCAGTATCCCAGTGTCCTAGTATTTCTGTGCCTCAGTGTCCCAGTGTCCCAGTGTCCCAGTGTCCCAGTGCCCCTGTGTCTCTGTGTCTCTGTGTCTCAGTGTCCCAGTGTCCCGGTGTCCTATTGTCTCTGTGCCTCAGTGTCCCAGTGTCCGAGTGTCACAGTGCCTCTGTGTCTCGGTGTCTCAGTTTCCCAGTGTCTCAGTGTTCTAGTGTCACTGCACCTCAGTGTCCCAGTGTCCCATTGTCCCAGTGTCTCGGTGTCTCAGGATCCCAGTGTCCCAGTGTCCTAGTGCCCCAGAGTCCCTGTGTCTCGGTGTCTCAGGATCCCAGTGTCGCAGTGTCCTAGTGCCCCAGTGTCCCTGTGTCTCGGTGTCTCAGGATCCCAGTGTCCCAGTGTCCTAGTGCCCCAGTGTCCCTGTGTCTCGGTGTCTCAGGATCCCAGTGTCCCAGTGTCCTAGTGCCCCAGTGTCCCTGTGTCTCAGTGTCTCAGTATCCCAGTGGCCCAGTATCCTAGTGTCTCTGTGTCTCAGTGTCCCAGTGTCCCTGTGTCTCAGTGCCTCAGTGTCCCAGTGTCACAGTGTCCTAGTATTTCTGTGCCACAGTGCCTCAATGCCCAGTGTCCCAGTGCACCAGTGTTCCAGTGTCTCTGTGTCTCAGTGTCCCAGTGTCTCTGTGTCTCTCTGTCTCTGTGTCTCAGTGTCTCAGTGTTCTAGTGTCTCTGCACCTCAGTGTCCCAGTGTCCAATTGTCCCAGTGTCTCGGTGTCTCAGGATCCCATTGTCCCAGTGTCCTAGTGCCCCAGTGTCCCTGTGTCTCAGTGTCTCAGTGTCTCAGAGTCCCAGTGTCCCACTATCCTAGTGTCTCTGTGTATCTGTGTCTCATTGTCCCAGTGCCCAGTGTCCCTGTGTCTCTGTGTATCTGTGTCTCATTGTCCCAGTGCCCAGTGCCCCTGTGTCTCTGTGTCTCAGTGTCTCAGTGCCCCATTGTCCCAGTGTCCTAGCGTCTCTGTGTCCCAGTGTCCCAGTGTCTCTGTGTCTCAGCGTCCCAGTGTCCCAGTGTCCCAGTGTCCCAGTGTCCCAGTGTCTCTGTGTCTCAATATCTCCGTGTCCCAGTGCCCCAGTGTCCAAGTGCCTCTGTGCCTCTGTGTCTCTGTGTCTCCGCGTCCCAGTGTCCCAGTGTCCCAGTGTCCTAGTGTCTCTGTGTCTCTGTGTCGCAGTGTTCCAGTGTCCCAGTGTCCCAGTGCCTCTGTGTCTCTGTGTCTCAATATCTCCGTGTCCCAGTGTCCCAGTGTCCTGGTGTCGCTGTGTCTCAGCGTCCCAGTGTCCCAGTGCCCAGTGCACCTGTGTCTCAGTGTCTCAGTGCCCCATTGTCCCAGTGTCCTAGTGTCTCTGTGTCCCAGTGTCCTATTGTCTCTGTGTCTCAGTGCCCCAGTGTCCCAGTCTCCCAGTGTCCTAATGTCTCTGTGCCTCTGTGTCCCATTGTCCTAGTGTCTCTGTGTCCCAGTGGCCCAGTGTCCCAGTGTTCCAGTGTCCCCGTGTCTCAGTGTCTCAGTGTCTCAGTGTCTCAGGATCCCAGTATCCTAGTGCCTCTGTGTCTCTGTGTCTCAGTGTCCCACTCTCCCAGTGTCCCAGTGCCCCAGAGTCTCTGTGTCTCGGTGTCCCTGTGCCTGAGTATCCCTGTGTCCCAGTGTCTCTGTGCCCCAGTGCCCCAGTGTCTCTGTGTCTCCGTGCTCCAGTATCCCAGTGTGCCAGTGTCTCTGTGTCACAGTTTCTCAGTGTCCCAGTGTCCCAGTGTGCTAGTGTCTGTGTGTCTCAGTGGCCCAGTGGCCCAGTGTCCCAGTGTCACACTGTCTCTCTGTCTCTGTGTCTCTGTGTCCCAGTGTCCCGGTGTCCTATTGTGTCTGTGTCTCAGTGTCCCAGTGTACCAGGGTCCTAGTGTCTCTGTGTCTCTGTGTCTTAGTGTCCCAATGAACCAGTGTCCCAGTGTCACAGTGTCTCTGTGTCTCTGTGTCTCAGTGTCCCAGTGGCCCAGTGTCGTAGTGTCTCTGTGTCTCGGTGTCCCAGTGTCCCAGTGTCTCTGCGTCTCTGTCTCTCAGTGTCCCATGTCCCAGCGTCCAAGTGTCTCAGTGTCCTACTGTCTCTGTGTCTCTGTGTCTCAGTGCCCCAGTGTCCCATTGTCCCAGTGTCCCAGTGTCCTACTGTCTCTGTGTCTCTGTGTCTCAGTGTCCCAGTGTCCCAGTGTCCAAGTGTCTCTGTACCTCTGTGTCTCTGTGTCTCAATGTCCCAGTGTCCTAGTGTCTCTGTGCCTCAGTGTCCCAGTGTCCTAGTGTCTCTATGTCCCAGTGTCCCACTGTCCCAGTATCCCAGTGTCCCAGTGTCCCAGTTTCCAAGTGTCTCTGTGTCTCAATATCTCCGTGTCCCAGTGCCCCAGTGTCCAAGTGCCTCTGTGCCTCTGTGTCTCTGTGTCTCCGCGTCCCAGTGCCCCAGTGTCCCAGTGTCGCGGTGCCTCTGTGTCTCAATGTCTCCGTGTCCCAGTGTCCCAGTGTCCAAGTGTCTCTGTGTCTCAGTGTCTCAGTGTCCCAGTGTCCCAGTGTCCCAGTTTCTCAGTGTCTCAGTGTCCCAGTCTCCCAGTCTCCCAGTGTCCTAATGTCTCTGTGTCTCTGTATCCCATTGTCCTAGTGTCTCTGTGTCCCAGTGTCCCAGTGTCCCAGTGTCCCAATGTCCCCGTGTCCCCGTGTCTCAGTGTCTCAGTGTCCCAGGATCCCAGTATCCTAGTGCCCCTGTGTCTCAGTGTCCCAGTGTCCCAGTGTCCCAGTGCCTCAGTGTCCCAGTCTCTCTGTCTCTCAGTGTCCCAGTGCCCCCGTGTCCTAGTGTCTCTGTGTCTCTGTGTCTCAGTGTTCCATTGTCTCAGTGTCTCTATGTCTTTGTGTCTCAGTGTCTCAGTGTCTCAGTGTCCCAGTGTTCCAGTGTCTTAGTGTCTCTGTGTCACAGTGTCACAGTGTTCCAGTGTTCTTGTGTCTCTGTGTCTCTGTGCCCCAGTGCCCCAGTGTCCCAGTGTCCTAGTGTCTCTGGTTCTCAGAGTCCCAGTGTCCCAGTGTCCCAGTGTCTCGTGTCTCTGTGTCTCAGTGTCCCAGTGCCCCAGTGTCCTAGTTGTTCTGTGTCTCAGTGTCCCAGTGTCCCAGTGATTCTGTGTCTTCGTGTCTTCGTGTCTCAGTGTCCCAGTGTCCCATTGTCCCTGTGTCTCTGTGTCCTACTGTCTCTGTGTCTCTGTGTCTCAGCGTCCCAGTGCCCCAGTGTCCCTGTGTCTCTGTGTCTCAATGTCTCCGTGTCCCAGTGCCCCAGTGCCCCAGTGTCCAAGTGCCTCTGTGTCTCTGTGTCTCCGTGTCCCAGTGCCCCAGTGTCCCAGTGTATCCGTGCATCTGTGTCTCAATGTCTCCGTGTCCCAGTGTCCCAGTGTCCCAGCGTCCAAGTGGCTCTGTGTCTCAGTGTCCCAGTGTCCCAGTGTCCTAGTGCTCTGTGTTTCAGTGTCCCAGTGTCTCTGTGTCCCTATGTCTCAGTTTCTCTGTGTCTCAGTGTCTCAGTGTCCCAGTGTCCCAGTGTCCTAGTGTCCTAGTGTCTCAGTGTCTCTGGTTCTCAGAGTCCCAGTGCCCCAGTGTCTCGTGTCTCTGTGTCTCCGCGTCCCAGTGCCCCAGTGTCCCAGTGTCTCTGTGCCTCTGTGTCTCAATGTCTCCGTGTCCCAGTGTCCCAGCGTCCAAGTGTCTCTGTGTCTCAGCGTCCCAGTGTCCCAGTGTCCCAGTGTCCCAGTGTCTCTGTGTCTCAATATCTCCGTGTCCCAGTGCCCCAGTGTCCAAGTGCCTCTGTGCCTCTGTGCCTCTGTGTCTCCGTGTCTCCGCGTCCCAGTGCCCCAGTGTCCCGGTGTCGCTGTGCCTCTGTGTCTCAATGTCTCCGTGTCCCAGTGTCCCAGTGTCCAAGTGTCTCTGTGTCTCTGTGTCTCAGTGTTCCAGTGTCCCAGTGTCCCAGTGCCTCTGTGTCTCTGTGTCTCAATATCTCCGTGTCCCAGTGTCCCAGTGTCCTGGTGTCGCTGTGTCTCAGCGTCCCAGTGTCCCAGTGTCCCAGTGCCCAGTGCCCCTGTGTCTCTGTGTCTCAGTGTCTCAGTGCCCCATTGTCCCAGTGTCCTAGCGTCTCTGTGTCCCAGTGTCCCAGTGTCTCTGTGTCTCAGCGTCCCAGTGTCCCAGTGTCCCAGTGTCCCAGTGTCTCTGTGTCTCAATATCTCCGTGTCCCAGTGCCCCAGTGTCCAAGTGCCTCTGTGCCTCTGTGTCTCTGTGTCTCCGCGTCCCAGTGTCCCAGTGTCCCAGTGTCCTAGTGTCTCTGTGTCTCTGTGTCGCAGTGTTCCAGTGTCCCAGTGTCCCAGTGCCTCTGTGTCTCTGTGTCTCAATATCTCCGTGTCCCAGTGTCCCAGTGTCCTGGTGTCGCTGTGTCTCAGCGTCCCAGTGTCCCAGTGCCCAGTGCACCTGTGTCTCAGTGTCTCAGTGCCCCATTGTCCCAGTGTCCTAGTGTCTCTGTGTCCCAGTGTCCTATTGTCTCTGTGTCTCAGTGCCCCAGTGTCCCAGTCTCCCAGTGTCCTAATGTCTCTGTGCCTCTGTGTCCCATTGTCCTAGTGTCTCTGTGTCCCAGTGGCCCAGTGTCCCAGTGTTCCAGTGTCCCCGTGTCTCAGTGTCTCAGTGTCTCAGTGTCTCAGGATCCCAGTATCCTAGTGCCTCTGTGTCTCTGTGTCTCAGTGTCCCACTCTCCCAGTGTCCCAGTGCCCCAGAGTCTCTGTGTCTCGGTGTCCCTGTGCCTGAGTATCCCTGTGTCCCAGTGTCTCTGTGCCCCAGTGCCCCAGTGTCTCTGTGTCTCCGTGCTCCAGTATCCCAGTGTGCCAGTGTCTCTGTGTCACAGTTTCTCAGTGTCCCAGTGTCCCAGTGTGCTAGTGTCTGTGTGTCTCAGTGGCCCAGTGGCCCAGTGTCCCAGTGTCACACTGTCTCTCTGTCTCTGTGTCTCTGTGTCCCAGTGTCCCGGTGTCCTATTGTGTCTGTGTCTCAGTGTCCCAGTGTACCAGGGTCCTAGTGTCTCTGTGTCTCTGTGTCTTAGTGTCCCAATGAACCAGTGTCCCAGTGTCACAGTGTCTCTGTGTCTCTGTGTCTCAGTGTCCCAGTGGCCCAGTGTCGTAGTGTCTCTGTGTCTCGGTGTCCCAGTGTCCCAGTGTCTCTGCGTCTCTGTCTCTCAGTGTCCCATGTCCCAGCGTCCAAGTGTCTCAGTGTCCTACTGTCTCTGTGTCTCTGTGTCTCAGTGCCCCAGTGTCCCATTGTCCCAGTGTCCCAGTGTCCTACTGTCTCTGTGTCTCTGTGTCTCAGTGTCCCAGTGTCCCAGTGTCCAAGTGTCTCTGTACCTCTGTGTCTCTGTGTCTCAATGTCCCAGTGTCCTAGTGTCTCTGTGCCTCAGTGTCCCAGTGTCCTAGTGTCTCTATGTCCCAGTGTCCCACTGTCCCAGTATCCCAGTGTCCCAGTGTCCCAGTTTCCAAGTGTCTCTGTGTCTCAATATCTCCGTGTCCCAGTGCCCCAGTGTCCAAGTGCCTCTGTGCCTCTGTGCCTCTGTGTCTCCGCGTCCCAGTGCCCCAGTGTCCCAGTGTCGCGGTGCCTCTGTGTCTCAATGTCTCCGTGTCCCAGTGTCCCAGTGTCCAAGTGTCTCTGTGTCTCTCTGTCTCAGTGTTCCAGTGTCCCAGTGTCCCAGTGCCTCTGTGTCTCTGTGTCTCAATATCTCCGTGTCCCAGTGTCCCAGTGTCCTGGTGTCGCTGTGTCTCAGCGTCCCAGTGTCCCAGTGTCCCAGTGTCCCAGTGTCTCTGTGTCTCAATATCTCCGTGTCCCAGTGCCCCAGTGTCCCTGTGTCTCTGTGTCTCAATGTCTCCGTGTCCCAGTGCCCCAGTGTCCAAGTGCCTCTGTGTCTCTGTGTCTCCGTGTCCCAGTGCCCCAGTGTCCCAGTGTATCCGTGCCTCTGTGTCTCAATGTCTCCGTGTCCCAGTGTCCCAGTGTCCCAGCGTCCAAGTGGCTCTGTGTCTCAGTGTCCCAGTGTCCCAGTGTCCTAGTGTTCTGTGTTTCAGTGTCCCAGTGTCTCCGTGTCCCTATGTCTCAGTTTCTCTGTGTCTCAGTGTCTCAGTGTCCCAGTGTCCCAGTGTCCTAGTGTCCTAGTGTCTCAGTGTCTCAGTGTCCCAGTGTTCCAGTGTCTTAGTGTCTCTGTGTCACAGTGTCCCAGTGTTCCAGTGTCCTAGTGTCTCTGGTTCTCAGAGTCCCAGTGCCCCAATGTCTCGCGTCTCTGTGTCTCCGCGTCCCAGTGCCCCAGTGTCCCAGTGTCTCTGTGCCTCTGTGTCTCAATGTCTCCGTGTCCCAGTGTCCCAGCGTCCAAGTGTCTCTGTGTCTCAGCGTCCCAGTGTCCCAGTGTCCCAGTGTCTCTGTGTCTCAATATCTCCGTGTCCCAGTGCCCCAGTGTCCAAGTGCCTCTGTGCCTCTGTGTCTCTGTGTCTCCGCGTCCCAGTGCCCCAGTGTCCCAGTGTCCAAGTGTCTCTGTGTCTCTGTGTCTCAGTGTTCCAGTGTCCCAGTGTCCCAGTGTCTCTGTGTCTCTGTGTCTCAATATCTCCGTGTCCCAGTGTCCCAGTGTCCTGGTGTCGCTGTGTCTCAGCGTCCCAGTGTCCCAGTGCCCAGTGCCCCTGTGTCTCTGTGTCTCAGTGTCTCAGTGCCCCATT
Source organism: Pristiophorus japonicus (assembly GCF_044704955.1). Lineage (NCBI taxonomy): Eukaryota > Metazoa > Chordata > Chondrichthyes > Pristiophoridae > Pristiophorus > Pristiophorus japonicus. The sequence continues at coordinate 207,635,072 of NC_091988.1, read as the reverse complement.
GTCCCAGTGTCCTAGCGTCTCTGTGTCCCAGTGTCCCAGTGTCTCTATGTCTCTGTGTCTCAGTGTCCCAGTGTCCCAGTGTCCCCGTCTCTCAGTGTCTCTGTGTCACTGTGTCTCTGCGTCTCAGCATCCCAGTCTCCAAGTGTACTAGTGGCTCTCTGTCTCAGTGTCCCAGTGCCCCCGTGTCCCAGTGCCCCAGTGTATCTGTGTCTCTGTGTCCCAGTGTCCCAGTGTCTCCGTGTCCCAGTGTCTCTGTGTCTCAGTGTCCCAGTGTCCCAGTGTCCTAATGTCCCTGTGTCTCCGTGTTTCCGTGTCTCCATGTCCCAGTGTCCTATTGTCTCTGTGTCTCAAGTGTCCCAGTGTCCCAGTACCCCAGTGTCCCTGTGGCTCAGTGTCTCAGTGTCCCAGTGTCCCAGTGTCCCAGTTTCTCAGTGTCTCAGTGTCCCAGTCTCCCAGTCTCCCAGTGTCCTAATGTCTCTGTGTCTCTGTATCCCATTGTCCTAGTGTCTCTGTGTCCCAGTGTCCCAGTGTCCCAGTGTTCCAATGTCCCCGTGTCCCCGTGTCTCAGTGTCTCAGTGTCCCAGGATCCCAGTATCCTAGTGCCCCTGTGTCTCAGTGTCCCAGTGTCCCAGTGTCCCAGTGCCTCGGTGTCCCAGTCTCTCTGTCTCTCAGTGTCCCAGTGCCCCAGTGTCCTAGTGTCTCTGTGTCTCTGTGTCTCAGTGTCCTATTGTCTCAGTGTCTCTATGTCTTTGTGTCTCAGTGTCTCAGTGTCTCAGTGTCCCAGTGTTCCAGTGTCTTAGTGTCTCTGTGTCACAGTGTCCCAGTGTTGCAGTGTTCTTGTGTCTCTGTGTCTCTGTGCCCCAGTGCCCCAGTGTCCCAGTGTCTCGTGTCTCAGTGTCTCAGTGTCCCAGTGCCCCAGTGTCCTAGTTGTTCTGTGTCTCAGTGTCCCAGTGTCCCAGTGATTCTGTGTCTTCGTGTCTTCGTGTCTTAGTGTCCCAGTGTCCCATTGTCCCTGTGTCTCTGTGTCCTACTGTCTCTGTGTCTCTGTGTCTCAGCGTCCCAGTGCCCCAGTGTCCCTGTGTCTCTGTGTCTCAATGTCTCCGTGTCCCAGTGCCCCAGTGTCCAAGTGCCTCTGTGTCTCTGTGTCTCCGTGTCCCAGTGCCCCAGTGTCCCAGTGTATCCGTGCCTCTGTGTCTCAATGTCTCCGTGTCCCAGTGTCCCAGTGTCCCAGCGTCCAAGTGGCTCTGTGTCTCAGTGTCCCAGTGTCCCAGTGTCCTAGTGTTCTGCGTTTCAGTGTCCCAGTGTCTCTGTGTCCCTATGTCTCAGTTTCTCTGTGTCTCAGTGTCTCAGTGTCCCAGTGTCCCAGTGTCCTAGTGTCCTAGTGTCTCAGTGCCTCAGTGTCCCAGTGTTCCAGTGTCTTAGTGTCTCTGTGTCACAGGGTCCCAGTGTTCCAGTATTCTTGTGTCTCTGTGTCTCTGTGTCTCTGTGCTCCAGTGCCCCAGTGTCCCAGTGTCCTAGTGTCTCTGGTTCTCAGAGTCCCAGTGCCCCAGTGCCTCGTGTCTCTGTGTCTCCGCGTCCCAGTGCCCCAGTGTCCCAGTGTCTCTGTGCCTCTGTGTCTCAATGTCTCCGTGTCCCAGTGTCCAAGTGTCTCTGTGTCTCAGCGTCCCAGTGTCCCAGTGTCCCAGTGTCCCAGTGTCTCTGTGTCTCAATATCTCCGTGTCCCAGTGCCCCAGTGTCCAAGTGCCTCTGTGCCTCTGTGTCTCTGTGTCTCCGCGTCCCAGTGCCCCAGTGTCCCAGTGTCGCTGTGCCTCTGTGTCTCAATGTCTCCGTGTCCCAGTGTCCCAGTGTCCCAGTGTCCAAGTGTCTCTGTGTCTCTGTGTCTCAGTGTTCCAGTGTCCCAGTGTCCCAGTGCCTCTGTGTCTCTGTGTCTCAATATCTCCGTGTCCCAGTGTCCCAGTGTCCTGGTGTCGCTGTGTCTCAGCGCCCCAGTGTCCCAGTGCCCAGTGCCCCAGTGCCCCTGTGTCTCAGTGTCTCAGTGCCCCATTGTCCCAGTGTCCTAGCGTCTCTGTGTCCCAGTGTCCCAGTGTCTCTGTGTCTCAGTGTCCCAGTGTCCCAGTGTCCCAGTGTCCCCGTCTCTCAGTGTCTCTGTGTCACTGTGTCTCTGCGTCTCAGCATCCCAGTCTCCAAGTGTACTAGTGGCTCTCTGTCTCAGTGTCCCAGTGCCCCCGTGTCCCAGTGCCCCAGTGTATCTGTGTCTCTGTGTCCCAGTGTCCCAGTGTCCCAGTGTTGCAGTGTTCTTGTGTCTCTGTGTCTCTGTGTCCCAGTGCCCCAGTGTCCCAGTGTCCTAGTGTTTCTGGTTCTCAGAGTCCCAGTGTCCCAGTGTCCCAGTGTCTCGTGTCTCAGTGTCTCAGTGTCCCAGTGCCCCAGTGTCCTAGTTGTTCTGTGTCTCAGTGTCCCAGTGTCCCAGTGATTCTGTGTCTTCGTGTCTTCGTGTCTTAGTGTCCCAGTGTCCCATTGTCCCTGTGTCTCTGTGTCCTACTGTCTCTGTGTCTCTGTGTCTCAGCGTCCCAGTGCCCCAGTGTCCCTGTGTCTCTGTGTCTCAATGTCTCCGTGTCCCAGTGCCCCAGTGTCCAAGTGCCTCTGTGTCTCTGTGTCTCCGTGTCCCAGTGCCCCAGTGTCCCAGTGTATCCGTGCCTCTGTGTCTCAATGTCTCCGTGTCCCAGTGTCCCAGTGTCCCAGCGTCCAAGTGGCTCTGTGTCTCAGTGTCCCAGTGCCCCAGTGTCCTAGTGTTCTGCGTTTCAGTGTCCCAGTGTCTCTGTGTCCCTATGTCTCAGTTTCTCTGTGTCTCAGTGTCTCAGTGTCCCAGTGTCCCAGTGTCCTAGTGTCCTAGTATCTCAGTGCCTCAGTGTCCCAGTGTTCCAGTGTCTTAGTGTCTCTGTGTCACAGTGTCCCAGTGTTCCAGTGTTCTTGTGTCTCTGTGTCTCTGTGTCTCTGTGCTCCAGTGCCCCAGTGTCCCAGTGTCCTAGTGTCTCTGGTTCTCAGAGTCCCAGTGCCCCAGTGCCTCGTGTCTCTGTGTCTCCGCGTCCCAGTGCCCCAGTGTCCCAGTGTCTCTGTGCCTCTGTGTCTCAATATCTCCGTGTCCCAGTGCCCCAGTGTCCAAGTGCCTCTGTGCCTCTGTGTCTCTGTGTCTCCGCGTTCCAGTGCCCCAGTGTCCCAGTGTCGCTGTGCCTCTGTGTCTCAATGTCTCCGTGTCCCAGTGTCCCAGTGTCCCAGTGTCCAAGTGTCTCTGTGTCTCTGTGTCTCAGTGTTCCAGTGTCCCAGTGTCCCAGTGCCTCTGTGTCTCTGTGTCTCAATATCTCCGTGTCCCAGTGTCCCAGTGTCCTGGTGTCGCTGTGTCTCAGCGCCCCAGTGTCCCAGTGCCCAGTGCCCCTGTGTCTCTGTGTCTCAGTGTCTCAGTGCCCCATTGTCCCAGTGTCCTAGCGTCTCTGTGTCCCAGTGTCCCAGTGTCTCTGTGTCTCAGTGTCCCAGTGTCCCAGTGTCCCAGTGTCCCCGTCTCTCAGTGTCTCTGTGTCACTGTGTCTCTGCGTCTCAGCATCCCAGTCTCCAAGTGTACTAGTGGCTCTCTGTCTCAGTGTCCCAGTGCCCCCGTGTCCCAGTGCCCCAGTGTATCTGTGTCTCTGTGTCCCAGTGTCCCAGTGTCTCCGTGTCCCAGTGTCTCCGTGTCCCAGTGTCCCAGTGTCCTAATGCCCCTGTGTCTCCGTGTTTCCGTGTCTCCATGTCCCAGTGTCCTATTGTCTCTGTGTCTCAAGTGTCCCAGTGTCCCAGTGTCCCAGTACCCCAGTGTCCCTGTGTCTCAGTGTCTCAGTGTCCCAGTGTCCCAGTGTCCCAGTTTCTCAGTGTCTCAGTGTCCCAGTCTCCCAGTCTCCCAGTGTCCTAATGTCTCTGTGTCTCTGTATCCCATTGTCCTAGTGTCTCTGTGTCCCAGTGTCCCAGTGTCCCAGTGTTCCAATGTCCCCGTGTCCCCGTGTCCCCGTGTCTCAGTGTCTCAGTGTCCCAGGATCCCAGTATCCTAGTGCCCCTGTGTCTCAGTGTCCCAGTGTCCCAGTGTCCCAGTGCCTCAGTGCCCCAGTCTCTCTGTCTCTCAGTGTCCCAGTGCCCCAGTGTCCTAGTGTCTCTGTGTCTCTGTGTCTCAGTGTCCTATTGTCTCAGTGTCTCTATGTCTTTGTGTCTCAGTGTCTCAGTGTCTCAGTGTCCCAGTGTTCCAGTGTCTTAGTGTCTCTGTGTCACAGTGTCCCAGTGTCCCAGTGTCTCTGTGTCTCAATATCTCCGTGTCCCAGTGCCCCAGTGTCCAAGTGCCTCTGTGCCTCTGTGTCTCTGTGTCTCCGCGTCCCAGTGCCCCAGTGTCCCAGTGTCGCTGTGCCTCTGTGTCTCAATGTCTCCGTGTCCCAGTGTCCCAGTGTCCCAGTGTCCAAGTGTCTCTGTGTCTCTGTGTCTCAGTGTTCCAGTGTCCCAGTGTCCCAGTGCCTCTGTGTCTCTGTGTCTCAATATCTCCGTGTCCCAGTGTCCCAGTGTCCTGGTGTCGCTGTGTCTCAGCGCCCCAGTGTCCCAGTGCCCAGTGCCCCAGTGCCCCTGTGTCTCAGTGTCTCAGTGCCCCATTGTCCCAGTGTCCTAGCGTCTCTGTGTCCCAGTGTCCCAGTGTCTCTGTGTCTCAGTGTCCCAGTGTCCCAGTGTCCCAGTGTCCCCGTCTCTCAGTGTCTCTGTGTCACTGTGTCTCTGCGTCTCAGCATCCCAGTCTCCAAGTGTACTAGTGGCTCTCTGTCTCAGTGTCCCAGTGCCCCCGTGTCCCAGTGCCCCAGTGTATCTGTGTCTCTGTGTCCCAGTGTCCCAGTGTCCCAGTGTTGCAGTGTTCTTGTGTCTCTGTGTCTCTGTGTCCCAGTGCCCCAGTGTCCCAGTGTCCTAGTGTTTCTGGTTCTCAGAGTCCCAGTGTCCCAGTGTCCCAGTGTCTCGTGTCTCAGTGTCTCAGTGTCCCAGTGCCCCAGTGTCCTAGTTGTTCTGTGTCTCAGTGTCCCAGTGTCCCAGTGATTCTGTGTCTTCGTGTCTTCGTGTCTTAGTGTCCCAGTGTCCCATTGTCCCTGTGTCTCTGTGTCCTACTGTCTCTGTGTCTCTGTGTCTCAGCGTCCCAGTGCCCCAGTGTCCCTGTGTCTCTGTGTCTCAATGTCTCCGTGTCCCAGTGCCCCAGTGTCCAAGTGCCTCTGTGTCTCTGTGTCTCCGTGTCCCAGTGCCCCAGTGTCCCAGTGTATCCGTGCCTCTGTGTCTCAATGTCTCCGTGTCCCAGTGTCCCAGTGTCCCAGCGTCCAAGTGGCTCTGTGTCTCAGTGTCCCAGTGCCCCAGTGTCCTAGTGTTCTGCGTTTCAGTGTCCCAGTGTCTCTGTGTCCCTATGTCTCAGTTTCTCTGTGTCTCAGTGTCTCAGTGTCCCAGTGTCCCAGTGTCCTAGTGTCCTAGTATCTCAGTGCCTCAGTGTCCCAGTGTTCCAGTGTCTTAGTGTCTCTGTGTCACAGTGTCCCAGTGTTCCAGTGTTCTTGTGTCTCTGTGTCTCTGTGTCTCTGTGCTCCAGTGCCCCAGTGTCCCAGTGTCCTAGTGTCTCTGGTTCTCAGAGTCCCAGTGCCCCAGTGCCTCGTGTCTCTGTGTCTCCGCGTCCCAGTGCCCCAGTGTCCCAGTGTCTCTGTGCCTCTGTGTCTCAATATCTCCGTGTCCCAGTGCCCCAGTGTCCAAGTGCCTCTGTGCCTCTGTGTCTCTGTGTCTCCGCGTTCCAGTGCCCCAGTGTCCCAGTGTCGCTGTGCCTCTGTGTCTCAATGTCTCCGTGTCCCAGTGTCCCAGTGTCCCAGTGTCCAAGTGTCTCTGTGTCTCTGTGTCTCAGTGTTCCAGTGTCCCAGTGTCCCAGTGCCTCTGTGTCTCTGTGTCTCAATATCTCCGTGTCCCAGTGTCCCAGTGTCCTGGTGTCGCTGTGTCTCAGCGCCCCAGTGTCCCAGTGCCCAGTGCCCCTGTGTCTCTGTGTCTCAGTGTCTCAGTGCCCCATTGTCCCAGTGTCCTAGCGTCTCTGTGTCCCAGTGTCCCAGTGTCTCTGTGTCTCAGTGTCCCAGTGTCCCAGTGTCCCAGTGTCCCCGTCTCTCAGTGTCTCTGTGTCACTGTGTCTCTGCGTCTCAGCATCCCAGTCTCCAAGTGTACTAGTGGCTCTCTGTCTCAGTGTCCCAGTGCCCCCGTGTCCCAGTGCCCCAGTGTATCTGTGTCTCTGTGTCCCAGTGTCCCAGTGTCCCAGTGTCTCCGTGTCCCAGTGTCTCCGTGTCCCAGTGTCCCAGTGTCCTAATGCCCCTGTGTCTCCGTGTTTCCGTGTCTCCATGTCCCAGTGTCCTATTGTCTCTGTGTCTCAAGTGTCCCAGTGTCCCAGTGTCCCAGTACCCCAGTGTCCCTGTGTCTCAGTGTCTCAGTGTCCCAGTGTCCCAGTGTCCCAGTTTCTCAGTGTCTCAGTGTCCCAGTCTCCCAGTCTCCCAGTGTCCTAATGTCTCTGTGTCTCTGTATCCCATTGTCCTAGTGTCTCTGTGTCCCAGTGTCCCAGTGTCCCAGTGTTCCAATGTCCCCGTGTCCCCGTGTCCCCGTGTCTCAGTGTCTCAGTGTCCCAGGATCCCAGTATCCTAGTGCCCCTGTGTCTCAGTGTCCCAGTGTCCCAGTGTCCCAGTGCCTCAGTGCCCCAGTCTCTCTGTCTCTCAGTGTCCCAGTGCCCCAGTGTCCTAGTGTCTCTGTGTCTCTGTGTCTCAGTGTCCTATTGTCTCAGTGTCTCTATGTCTTTGTGTCTCAGTGTCTCAGTGTCTCAGTGTCCCAGTGTTCCAGTGTCTTAGTGTCTCTGTGTCACAGTGTCCCAGTGTTCCAGTGTTCTTGTGTCTCTGTGTCTCTGTGCCCCAGTGCCCCAGTGTCCCAGTGTCCTAGTGTCTCTGGTTCTCAGAGTCCCAGTGTCCCAGTGTCCCAGTGTCCCAGTGTCTCGTGTCTCTGTGTCTCAGTGTCTCAGTGTCTCAGTGTCCCAGTGTCCTAGTTGTTCTGTGTCTCAGTGTCCCAGTGTCCCAGTGATTCAGTGTCTTCGTGTCTCAGTGTCCCAGTGTCCCATTGTCCCTGTGTCTCTGTGTCCTACTGTCTCTGTGTCTCTGTGTCTCAGCGTCCCAGTGCCCCAGTGTCCCTGTGTCTCTGTGTCTCAATGTCTCCGTGTCCCAGTGCACCAGTGTCCAAGTGCCTCTGTGTCTCTGTGTCTCCGTGTCCCAGTGCCTCAGTGTCCCAGTGTATCCGTGCCTCTGTGCCTCAATGTCTCCGTGTCCCAGTGTCCCAGTGTCCCAGTGTCCCAGCATCCAAGTGTCTCTGTGTCTCAGTGTCCCAGTGTCCTAGTGTCCTGTGTTTCAGTGTCCCAGTGTCTCTGTGTCCCTATGTCTCAGTTTCTCTGTGTCTCAGTGTCTCAGTGTCCCAGTGTCCCAGTGTCCCAGTGTCCTAGTGTCCTAATGTCTCAGTGTCTCAGTGTCACAGTGTCCCAGTGTTCCAGTGTTCTTGTGTCTCTGTGTCTCTGTGCTCCAGTGCCCCAGTGTCCCAGTGTCCTAGTGTCTCTGGTTCTCAGAGTCCCAGTGCCCCAGTGTCTCGTGTCTCTGTGTCTCTGTGTGTCAGTGTCCCAGTGCCCCAGTGTCCTAGTCGTTCTGTGTCTCAGTGTCCCAGTGCTCCAGTGACTCTGTGTGTTCGTGTCTTCATGTCTCAGTGTCCTAGTGCCCCAGTGTCTCTGTGTCTCTGTGTCCTCGTGTCTCTGTGTCTCTGTGTCTCAGCGTCCCAGTGCCCCGTGTCCCTGTGTCTCTGTGTCTCAATCTCTCTGTGTCCCAGTGCCCCAGTGTCCCAGTGTATCTGTGTCCCAGTGTCCCAGTGTCTCTGTGTCCCAGTGTCCCAGTGTCCCAGTGTCTCTGTGTCCCAGTGTCCCAGTGTCCTAATGTCCCTGTGTCTCCGTGTTTCCGTGTCTCCATATCCCAGTGTCCTATTGTCTCTGTGTCTCAAGTGTCCCAGTGTCCCAGTACCCCAGTGTCCCTGTGTCTCAGTGTCTCAGTGTCCCACTGTCCCAGTATCCAAGTGTCTCTGTATGTCTGTGTCCCTGTGTCCCTGTGTCCCAGTGTCCATGTGTCTCAGTGTCCCAGTGTCCCAGTTTCTCAGTGTCTCAGTGTCTCAGTGTCCCAGTGTCCCAGTGTCCTATTGTCTCTGTGTCTCAGTGCCCCAGTGTCCCAGTCTCCCAGTGTCCTAATGTCTCTGTGCCTCTGTGTCCCATTGTCCTAGTGTCTCTGTGTCCCAGTGGCCCAGTGTCCCAGTGTTCCAGTGTCCCCGTGTCTCAGTGTCTCAGTGTCTCAGTGTCTCAGGATCCCAGTATCCTAGTGCCTCTGTGTCTCTGTGTCTCAGTGTCCCACTCTCCCAGTGTCCCAGTGCCCCAGAGTCTCTGTGTCTCGGTGTCCCTGTGCCTGAGTATCCCTGTGTCCCAGTGTCTCTGTGCCCCAGTGCCCCAGTGTCTCTGTGTCTCCGTGCTCCAGTATCCCAGTGTGCCAGTGTCTCTGTGTCACAGTTTCTCAGTGTCCCAGTGTCCCAGTGTGCTAGTGTCTGTGTGTCTCAGTGGCCCAGTGGCCCAGTGTCCCAGTGTCACACTGTCTCTCTGTCTCTGTGTCTCTGTGTCCCAGTGTCCCGGTGTCCTATTGTGTCTGTGTCTCAGTGTCCCAGTGTACCAGGGTCCTAGTGTCTCTGTGTCTCTGTGTCTTAGTGTCCCAATGAACCAGTGTCCCAGTGTTACTGTGTCTCTGTGTCTCAGTGTCTCAGTGTCCCAGTGGCCCAGTGTTGTAGTGTCTCTGTGTCTCGGTGTCCCAGTGTCCCAGTGTCTCTGTGTCTCTGTCTCTCAGTGTCCCATGTCCCAGCGTCCAAGTGTCTCAGTGTCCTACTGTCTCTGTGTCTCTGTGTCTCAGTGCCCCAGTGTCCCATTGTCCCAGTGTCCCAGTGTCCTACTGTCTCTGTGTCTCTGTGTCTCAGTGTCCCAGTGTCCCAGTGTCCAAGTGTCTCTGTATCTCTGTGTCTCTGTGTCTCAATGTCCCAGTGTCCTAGTGTCTCTGTGCCTCAGTGTCCCAGTGTCCTAGTGTCTCTATGTCCCAGTGTCCCACTGTCCCAGTATCCCAGTGTCCCAGTGTCCCAGTGTCCCAGTGTCTATGTGTCTCAATGTCTCCGTGTCCCAGTGTCCCAGTGTCCCAGTGCCCAAGTGCCTCTGTGTCTCTGTGTCTCAGTGTTCCAGTGTCCCAGTGTCCCAGTGCCTCTGTGTCTCTGTGTCTCAATATCTCCGTGTCCCAGTGCCCCAGTGTCCCAGTTTATCCGTGCCTCTGTGTCTCAATGTCTCCGTGTCCCAGTGTCCCAGTGTCCCAGCGTCCAAGTGGCTCTGTGTCTCAGTGTCCCAGTGTCCCAGTGTCCTAGTGCTCTGTGTTTCAGTGTCCCAGTGTCTCTGTGTCCCTATGTCTCAGTTTCTCTGTGTCTCAGTGTCTCAGTGTCCCAGTGTCCCAGTGTCCTAGTGTCCTAGTGTCCTAGTGTCTCAGTGCCTCAGTGTCCCAGTGTTCCAGTGTCTTAGTGTCTCTGTGTCACAGGGTCCCAGTGTTCCAGTATTCTTGTGTCTCTGTGTCTCTGTGTCTCTGTGCTCCAGTGCCCCAGTGTCCCAGTGTCCTAGTGTCTCTGGTTCTCAGAGTCCCAGTGCCCCAGTGCCTCGTGTCTCTGTGTCTCCGCGTCCCAGTGCCCCAGTGTCCCAGTGTCTCTGTGCCTCTGTGTCTCAATGTCTCCGTGTCCCAGTGTCCAAGTGTCTCTGTGTCTCAGCGTCCCAGTGTCCCAGTGTCCCAGTGTCTCTGTGTCTCAATATCTCCGTGTCCCAGTGCCCCAGTGTCCAAGTGCCTCTGTGCCTCTGTGTCTCTGTGTCTCCGCGTCCCAGTGCCCCAGTGTCCCAGTGTCGCTGTGCCTCTGTGTCTCAATGTCTCCGTGTCCCAGTGTCCCAGTGTCCCAGTGTCCAAGTGTCTCTGTGTCTCTGTGTCTCAGTGTTCCAGTGTCCCAGTGTCCCAGTGCCTCTGTGTCTCTGTGTCTCAATATCTCCGTGTCCCAGTGTCCCAGTGTCCTGGTGTCGCTGTGTCTCAGCGCCCCAGTGTCCCAGTGCCCAGTGCCCCAGTGCCCCTGTGTCTCAGTGTCTCAGTGCCCCATTGTCCCAGTGACCTAGCGTCTCTGTGTCCCAGTGTCCCAGTGTCTCTGTGTCTCAGTGTCCCAGTGTCCCAGTGTCCCAGTGTCCCCGTCTCTCAGTGTCTCTGTGTCACTGTGTCTCTGCGTCTCAGCATCCCAGTCTCCAAGTGTACTAGTGGCTCTCTGTCTCAGTGTCCCAGTGCCCCCGTGTCCCAGTGCCCCAGTGTATCTGTGTCTCTGTGTCCCAGTGTCCCAGTGTCCCAGTGTTGCAGTGTTCTTGTGTCTCTGTGTCTCTGTGTCCCAGTGCCCCAGTGTCCCAGTGTCCTAGTGTTTCTGGTTCTCAGAGTCCCAGTGTCCCAGTGTCCCAGTGTCTCGTGTCTCAGTGTCTCAGTGTCCCAGTGCCCCAGTGTCCTAGTTGTTCTGTGTCTCAGTGTCCCAGTGTCCCAGTGATTCTGTGTCTTCGTGTCTTCGTGTCTTAGTGTCCCAGTGTCCCATTGTCCCTGTGTCTCTGTGTCCTACTGTCTCTGTGTCTCTGTGTCTCAGCGTCCCAGTGCCCCAGTATCCCTGTGTCTCTGTGTCTCAATGTCTCCGTGTCCCAGTGCCCCAGTGTCCAAGTGCCTCTGTGTCTCTGTGTCTCCGTGTCCCAGTGCCCCAGTGTCCCAGTGTATCCGTGCCTCTGTGTCTCAATGTCTCCGTGTCCCAGTGTCCCAGTGTCCCAGCGTCCAAGTGGCTCTGTGTCTCAGTGTCCCAGTGCCCCAGTGTCCTAGTGTTCTGCGTTTCAGTGTCCCAGTGTCTCTGTGTCCCTATGTCTCAGTTTCTCTGTGTCTCAGTGTCTCAGTGTCCCAGTGTCCCAGTGTCCTAGTGTCCTAGTGTCTCAGTGCCTCAGTGTCCCAGTGTTCCAGTGTCTTAGTGTCTCTGTGTCACAGTGTCCCAGTGTTCCAGTGTTCTTGTGTCTCTGTGTCTCTGTGCTCCAGTGCCCCAGTGTCCCAGTGTCCTAGTGTCTCTGGTTCTCAGAGTCCCAGTGCCCCAGTGCCTCGTGTCTCTGTGTCTCCGCGTCCCAGTGCCCCAGTGTCCCAGTGTCTCTGTGCCTCTGTGTCTCAATATCTCCGTGTCCCAGTGCCCCAGTGTCCAAGTGCCTCTGTGCCTCTGTGTCTCTGTGTCTCCGCGTCCCAGTGCCCCAGTGTCCCAGTGTCGCTGTGCCTCTGTGTCTCAATGTCTCCGTGTCCCAGTGTCCCAGTGTCCCAGTGTCCAAGTGTCTCTGTGTCTCTGTGTCTCAGTGTTCCAGTGTCCCAGTGTCCCAGTGCCTCTGTGTCTCTGTGTCTCAATATCTCCGTGTCCCAGTGTCCCAGTGTCCTGGTGTCGCTGTGTCTCAGTGCCCCATTGTCCCAGTGTCCTAGCGTCTCTGTGTCCCAGTGTCCCAGTGTCTCTGTGTCTCAGTGTCCCAGTGTCCCAGTGTCCCAGTGTCCCCGTCTCTCAGTGTCTCTGTGTCACTGTGTCTCTGCGTCTCAGCATCCCAGTCTCCAAGTGTACTAGTGGCTCTCTGTCTCAGTGTCCCAGGGCCCCCGTGTCCCAGTGCCCCAGTGTATCTGTGTCTCTGTGTCCCAGTGTCCCAGTGTCCCAGTGTCTCCGTGTCCCAGTGTCTCCGTGTCCCAGTGTCCCAGTGTCCTAATGCCCCTGTGTCTCCGTGTTTCCGTGTCTCCATGTCCCAGTGTCCTATTGTCTCTGTGTCTCAAGTGTCCCAGTGTCCCAGTGTCCCAGTACCCCAGTGTCCCTGTGTCTCAGTGTCTCAGTGTCCCAGTGTCCCAGTGTCCCAGTTTCTCAGTGTCTCAGTGTCCCAGTCTCCCAGTCTCCCAGTGTCCTAATGTCTCTGTGTCTCTGTATCCCATTGTCCTAGTGTCTCTGTGTCCCAGTGTCCCAGTGTCCCAGTGTTCCAATGTCCCCGTGTCCCCGTGTCCCCGTGTCCCCGTGTCTCAGTGTCTCAGTGTCCCAGGATCTCAGTATCCTAGTGCCCCTGTGTCTCAGTGTCCCAGTGTCCCAGTGTCCCAGTGCCTCAGTGCCCCAGTCTCTCTGTCTCTCAGTGTCCCAGTGCCCCAGTGTCCTAGTGTCTCTGTGTCTCTGTGTCTCAGTGTCCTATTGTCTCAGTGTCTCTATGTCTTTGTGTCTCAGTGTCTCAGTGTCTCAGTGTCCCAGTGTTCCAGTGTCTTAGTGTCTCTGTGTCACAGTGTCCCAGTGTTCCAGTGTTCTTGTGTCTCTGTGTCTCTGTGCCCCAGTGCCCCAGTGTCCCAGTGTCCTAGTGTCTCTGGTTCTCAGAGTCCCAGTGTCCCAGTGTCCCAGTGTCCCAGTGTCTCGTGTCTCTGTGTCTCAGTGTCTCAGTGTCTCAGTGTCCCAGTGTCCTAGTTGTTCTGTGTCTCAGTGTCCCAGTGTCCCAGTGATTCAGTGTCTTCGTGTCTTCGTGTCTCAGTGTCCCAGTGTCCCATTGTCCCTGTGTCTCTGTGTCCTACTGTCTCTGTGTCTCTGTGTCTCAGCGTCCCAGTGCCCCAGTGTCCCTGTGTCTCTGTGTCTCAATGTCTCCGTGTCCCGGTGCACCAGTGTCCAAGTGCCTCTGTGTCTCTGTGTCTCCGTGTCCCAGTGCCTCAGTGTCCCAGTGTATCCGTGCCTCTGTGTCTCAATGTCTCCGTGTCCCAGTGTCCCAGTGTCCCAGTGTCCCAGCATCCAAGTGTCTCTGTGTCTCAGTGTCCCAGTGTCCTAGTGTCCTGTGTTTCAGTGTCCCAGTGTCTCTGTGTCCCTATGTCTCAGTTTCTCTGTGTCTCAGTGTCTCAGTGTCCCAGTGTCCCAGTGTCCCAGTGTCCTAGTGTCCTAATGTCTCAGTGTCTCAGTGTCACAGTGTCCCAGTGTTCCAGTGTTCTTGTGTCTCTGTGTCTCTGTGCTCCAGTGCCCCAGTGTCCCAGTGTCCTAGTGTCTCTGGTTCTCAGAGTCCCAGTGCCCCAGTGTCTCGTGTCTCTGTGTCTCTGTGTGTCAGTGTCCCAGTGCCCCAGTGTCCTAGTCGTTCTGTGTCTCAGTGTCCCAGTGCTCCAGTGACTCTGTGTGTTCGTGTCTTCATGTCTCAGTGTCCTAGTGCCCCAGTGTCTCTGTGTCTCTGTGTCCTCGTGTCTCTGTGTCTCTGTGTCTCAGCGTCCCAGTGCCCCGTGTCCCTGTGTCTCTGTGTCTCAATCTCTCTGTGTCCCAGTGCCCCAGTGTCCCAGTGTATCTGTGTCCCAGTGTCCCAGTGTCTCTGTGTCCCAGTGTCCCAGTGTCCCAGTGTCTCTGTGTCCCAGTGTCCCAGTGTCCTAATGTCCCTGTGTCTCCGTGTTTCCGTGTCTCCATATCCCAGTGTCCTATTGTCTCTGTGTCTCAAGTGTCCCAGTGTCCCAGTACCCCAGTGTCCCTGTGTCTCAGTGTCTCAGTGTCCCACTGTCCCAGTATCCAAGTGTCTCTGTATGTCTGTGTCCCTGTGTCCCTGTGTCCCAGTGTCCATGTGTCTCAGTGTCCCAGTGTCCCAGTTTCTCAGTGTCTCAGTGTCTCAGTGTCCCAGTGTCCCAGTGTCCTATTGTCTCTGTGTCTCAGTGCCCCAGTGTCCCAGTCTCCCAGTGTCCTAATGTCTCTGTGCCTCTGTGTCCCATTGTCCTAGTGTCTCTGTGTCCCAGTGGCCCAGTGTCCCAGTGTTCCAGTGTCCCCGTGTCTCAGTGTCTCAGTGTCTCAGTGTCTCAGGATCCCAGTATCCTAGTGCCTCTGTGTCTCTGTGTCTCAGTGTCCCACTCTCCCAGTGTCCCAGTGCCCCAGAGTCTCTGTGTCTCGGTGTCCCTGTGCCTGAGTATCCCTGTGTCCCAGTGTCTCTGTGCCCCAGTGCCCCAGTGTCTCTGTGTCTCCGTGCTCCAGTATCCCAGTGTGCCAGTGTCTCTGTGTCACAGTTTCTCAGTGTCCCAGTGTCCCAGTGTGCTAGTGTCTGTGTGTCTCAGTGGCCCAGTGGCCCAGTGTCCCAGTGTCACACTGTCTCTCTGTCTCTGTGTCTCTGTGTCCCAGTGTCCCGGTGTCCTATTGTGTCTGTGTCTCAGTGTCCCAGTGTACCAGGGTCCTAGTGTCTCTGTGTCTCTGTGTCTTAGTGTCCCAATGAACCAGTGTCCCAGTGTTACTGTGTCTCTGTGTCTCAGTGTCTCAGTGTCCCAGTGGCCCAGTGTTGTAGTGTCTCTGTGTCTCGGTGTCCCAGTGTCCCAGTGTCTCTGTGTCTCTGTCTCTCAGTGTCCCATGTCCCAGCGTCCAAGTGTCTCAGTGTCCTACTGTCTCTGTGTCTCTGTGTCTCAGTGCCCCAGTGTCCCATTGTCCCAGTGTCCCAGTGTCCTACTGTCTCTGTGTCTCTGTGTCTCAGTGTCCCAGTGTCCCAGTGTCCAAGTGTCTCTGTATCTCTGTGTCTCTGTGTCTCAATGTCCCAGTGTCCTAGTGTCTCTGTGCCTCAGTGTCCCAGTGTCCTAGTGTCTCTATGTCCCAGTGTCCCACTGTCCCAGTATCCCAGTGTCCCAGTGTCCCAGTGTCCCAGTGTCTATGTGTCTCAATGTCTCCGTGTCCCAGTGTCCCAGTGTCCCAGTGCCCAAGTGCCTCTGTGTCTCTGTGTCTCAGTGTTCCAGTGTCCCAGTGTCCCAGTGCCTCTGTGTCTCTGTGTCTCAATATCTCCGTGTCCCAGTGCCCCAGTGTCCCAGTTTATCCGTGCCTCTGTGTCTCAATGTCTCCGTGTCCCAGTGTCCCAGTGTCCCAGCGTCCAAGTGGCTCTGTGTCTCAGTGTCCCAGTGTCCCAGTGTCCTAGTGCTCTGTGTTTCAGTGTCCCAGTGTCTCTGTGTCCCTA
Organism: Pristiophorus japonicus; assembly: GCF_044704955.1. Classification (NCBI taxonomy): domain Eukaryota; kingdom Metazoa; phylum Chordata; class Chondrichthyes; family Pristiophoridae; genus Pristiophorus; species Pristiophorus japonicus. The sequence goes on along the minus strand of NC_091988.1, from coordinate 207,619,945 downwards.
TGTCTCAGTTTCTCTGTGTCTCAGTGTCTCAGTGTCCCAGTGTCCCAGTGTCCTAGTGTCCTAGTGTCTCAGTGTCTCAGTGTCTCAGTGTCTCAGTGTCCCAGTGTTCCAGTGTCTTAGTGTCTCTGTGTCACAGTGTCCCAGTGTTCCAGTGTTCTTGTGCCTCTGTGTCTCTGTGCTCCAGTGCCCCAGTGTCCCAGTGTCCTAGTGTCTCTGGTTCTCAGAGTCCCAGTGCCCCAGTGTCTCGTGTCTCTGTGTCTCCGCGTCCCAGTGCCCCAGTGTCCCAGTGTCTCTGTGCCTCTGTGTCTCAATGTCTCCGTGTCCCAGTGTCCCAGTGTCCCAGCGTCCAAGTGTCTCTGTGTCTCAGCGCCCCAGTGTCCCAGTGTCCCAGTGTCCCAGTGTCTCTGTGTCTCAATATCTCCGCGTCCCAGTGCCCCAGTGTCCAAGTGCCTCTGTGCCTCTGTGTCTCTGTGTCTCCGCGTCCCAGTGCCCCAGTGTCCCAGTGTCGCTGTGCCTCTGTGTCTCAATGTCCTAGTGTCTCAGTGTCTCAGGATCCCAGTATCCTAGTGCCTCTGTGTCTCTGTGTCTCAGTGTCCCACTCTCCCAGTGTCCCAGTGCCCCAGAGTCTCTGTGTCTCGGTGTCCCTGTGCCTGAGTATCCCAGTGCCCTAATGTCTCTGTGCCCCAGTGCCACAGTGTCACAGAGTCGCAGTGAACCAGTGTCTCTGTGTCCCAGTGTCTCTGTGCCCCAGTGCCCCAGTGTCTCTGTGTCTCCGTGCTCCAGTATCCCAGTGTGCCAGTGTCTCTGTGTCACAGTTTCTCAGTGTCCCAGTGTCCCAGTGTGCTAGTGTCTGTGTGTCTCAGTGGCCCAGTGGCCCAGTGTCCCAGTGTCACACTGTCTCTCTGTCTCTGTGTCTCTGTGTCCCAGTGTCCCGGTGTCCTATTGTGTCTGTGTCTCAGTGTCCCAGTGTACCAGGGTCCTAGTGTCTCTGTGTCTCTGTGTCTTAGTGTCCCAATGAACCAGTGTCCCAGTGTTACTGTGTCTCTGTGTCTCAGTGTCTCAGTGTCCCAGTGGCCCAGTGTTGTAGTGTCTCTGTGTCTCGGTGTCCCAGTGTCCCAGTGTCTCTGTGTCTCTGTCTCTCAGTGTCCCATGTCCCAGCGTCCAAGTGTCTCAGTGTCCTACTGTCTCTGTGTCTCTGTGTCTCAGTGCCCCAGTGTCCCATTGTCCCAGTGTCCCAGTGTCCTACTGTCTCTGTGTCTCTGTGTCTCAGTGTCCCAGTGTCCCAGTGTCCAAGTGTCTCTGTATCTCTGTGTCTCTGTGTCTCAATGTCCCAGTGTCCTAGTGTCTCTGTGCCTCAGTGTCCCAGTGTCCTAGTGTCTCTATGTCCCAGTGTCCCACTGTCCCAGTATCCCAGTGTCCCAGTGTCCCAGTGTCCCAGTGTCTATGTGTCTCAATGTCTCCGTGTCCCAGTGTCCCAGTGTCCCAGTGCCCAAGTGCCTCTGTGTCTCTGTGTCTCAGTGTTCCAGTGTCCCAGTGTCCCAGTGCCTCTGTGTCTCTGTGTCTCAATATCTCCGTGTCCCAGTGCCCCAGTGTCCCAGTTTATCCGTGCCTCTGTGTCTCAATGTCTCCGTGTCCCAGTGTCCCAGTGTCCCAGCGTCCAAGTGGCTCTGTGTCTCAGTGTCCCAGTGTCCCAGTGTCCTAGTGCTCTGTGTTTCAGTGTCCCAGTGTCTCTGTGTCCCTATGTCTCAGTTTCTCTGTGTCTCAGTGTCTCAGTGTCCCAGTGTCCCAGTGTCCTAGTGTCCTAGTGTCCTAGTGTCTCAGTGCCTCAGTGTCCCAGTGTTCCAGTGTCTTAGTGTCTCTGTGTCACAGGGTCCCAGTGTTCCAGTATTCTTGTGTCTCTGTGTCTCTGTGTCTCTGTGCTCCAGTGCCCCAGTGTCCCAGTGTCCTAGTGTCTCTGGTTCTCAGAGTCCCAGTGCCCCAGTGCCTCGTGTCTCTGTGTCTCCGCGTCCCAGTGCCCCAGTGTCCCAGTGTCTCTGTGCCTCTGTGTCTCAATGTCTCCGTGTCCCAGTGTCCAAGTGTCTCTGTGTCTCAGCGTCCCAGTGTCCCAGTGTCCCAGTGTCCCAGTGTCTCTGTGTCTCAATATCTCCGTGTCCCAGTGCCCCAGTGTCCAAGTGCCTCTGTGCCTCTGTGTCTCTGTGTCTCCGCGTCCCAGTGCCCCAGTGTCCCAGTGTCGCTGTGCCTCTGTGTCTCAATGTCTCCGTGTCCCAGTGTCCCAGTGTCCCAGTGTCCAAGTGTCTCTGTGTCTCTGTGTCTCAGTGTTCCAGTGTCCCAGTGTCCCAGTGCCTCTGTGTCTCTGTGTCTCAATATCTCCGTGTCCCAGTGTCCCAGTGTCCTGGTGTCGCTGTGTCTCAGCGCCCCAGTGTCCCAGTGCCCAGTGCCCCAGTGCCCCTGTGTCTCAGTGTCTCAGTGCCCCATTGTCCCAGTGACCTAGCGTCTCTGTGTCCCAGTGTCCCAGTGTCTCTGTGTCTCAGTGTCCCAGTGTCCCAGTGTCCCAGTGTCCCCGTCTCTCAGTGTCTCTGTGTCACTGTGTCTCTGCGTCTCAGCATCCCAGTCTCCAAGTGTACTAGTGGCTCTCTGTCTCAGTGTCCCAGTGCCCCCGTGTCCCAGTGCCCCAGTGTATCTGTGTCTCTGTGTCCCAGTGTCCCAGTGTCCCAGTGTTGCAGTGTTCTTGTGTCTCTGTGTCTCTGTGTCCCAGTGCCCCAGTGTCCCAGTGTCCTAGTGTTTCTGGTTCTCAGAGTCCCAGTGTCCCAGTGTCCCAGTGTCTCGTGTCTCAGTGTCTCAGTGTCCCAGTGCCCCAGTGTCCTAGTTGTTCTGTGTCTCAGTGTCCCAGTGTCCCAGTGATTCTGTGTCTTCGTGTCTTCGTGTCTTAGTGTCCCAGTGTCCCATTGTCCCTGTGTCTCTGTGTCCTACTGTCTCTGTGTCTCTGTGTCTCAGCGTCCCAGTGCCCCAGTATCCCTGTGTCTCTGTGTCTCAATGTCTCCGTGTCCCAGTGCCCCAGTGTCCAAGTGCCTCTGTGTCTCTGTGTCTCCGTGTCCCAGTGCCCCAGTGTCCCAGTGTATCCGTGCCTCTGTGTCTCAATGTCTCCGTGTCCCAGTGTCCCAGTGTCCCAGCGTCCAAGTGGCTCTGTGTCTCAGTGTCCCAGTGCCCCAGTGTCCTAGTGTTCTGCGTTTCAGTGTCCCAGTGTCTCTGTGTCCCTATGTCTCAGTTTCTCTGTGTCTCAGTGTCTCAGTGTCCCAGTGTCCCAGTGTCCTAGTGTCCTAGTGTCTCAGTGCCTCAGTGTCCCAGTGTTCCAGTGTCTTAGTGTCTCTGTGTCACAGTGTCCCAGTGTTCCAGTGTTCTTGTGTCTCTGTGTCTCTGTGCTCCAGTGCCCCAGTGTCCCAGTGTCCTAGTGTCTCTGGTTCTCAGAGTCCCAGTGCCCCAGTGCCTCGTGTCTCTGTGTCTCCGCGTCCCAGTGCCCCAGTGTCCCAGTGTCTCTGTGCCTCTGTGTCTCAATATCTCCGTGTCCCAGTGCCCCAGTGTCCAAGTGCCTCTGTGCCTCTGTGTCTCTGTGTCTCCGCGTCCCAGTGCCCCAGTGTCCCAGTGTCGCTGTGCCTCTGTGTCTCAATGTCTCCGTGTCCCAGTGTCCCAGTGTCCCAGTGTCCAAGTGTCTCTGTGTCTCTGTGTCTCAGTGTTCCAGTGTCCCAGTGTCCCAGTGCCTCTGTGTCTCTGTGTCTCAATATCTCCGTGTCCCAGTGTCCTGGTGTCGCTGTGTCTCAGTGCCCCATTGTCCCAGTGTCCTAGCGTCTCTGTGTCCCAGTGTCCCAGTGTCTCTGTGTCTCAGTGTCCCAGTGTCCCAGTGTCCCAGTGTCCCCGTCTCTCAGTGTCTCTGTGTCACTGTGTCTCTGCGTCTCAGCATCCCAGTCTCCAAGTGTACTAGTGGCTCTCTGTCTCAGTGTCCCAGTGCCCCCCGTGTCCCAGTGCCCCAGTGTATCTGTGTCTCTGTGTCCCAGTGTCCCAGTGTCCCAGTGTCTCCGTGTCCCAGTGTCTCCGTGTCCCAGTGTCCCAGTGTCCTAATGCCCCTGTGTCTCCGTGTTTCCGTGTCTCCATGTCCCAGTGTCCTATTGTCTCTGTGTCTCAAGTGTCCCAGTGTCCCAGTGTCCCAGTACCCCAGTGTCCCTGTGTCTCAGTGTCTCAGTGTCCCAGTGTCCCAGTGTCCCAGTTTCTCAGTGTCTCAGTGTCCCAGTCTCCCAGTCTCCCAGTGTCCTAATGTCTCTGTGTCTCTGTATCCCATTGTCCTAGTGTCTCTGTGTCCCAGTGTCCCAGTGTCCCAGTGTTCCAATGTCCCCGTGTCCCCGTGTCCCCGTGTCCCCGTGTCTCAGTGTCTCAGTGTCCCAGGATCTCAGTATCCTAGTGCCCCTGTGTCTCAGTGTCCCAGTGTCCCAGTGTCCCAGTGCCTCAGTGCCCCAGTCTCTCTGTCTCTCAGTGTCCCAGTGCCCCAGTGTCCTAGTGTCTCTGTGTCTCTGTGTCTCAGTGTCCTATTGTCTCAGTGTCTCTATGTCTTTGTGTCTCAGTGTCTCAGTGTCTCAGTGTCCCAGTGTTCCAGTGTCTTAGTGTCTCTGTGTCACAGTGTCCCAGTGTTCCAGTGTTCTTGTGTCTCTGTGTCTCTGTGCCCCAGTGCCCCAGTGTCCCAGTGTCCTAGTGTCTCTGGTTCTCAGAGTCCCAGTGTCCCAGTGTCCCAGTGTCCCAGTGTCTCGTGTCTCTGTGTCTCAGTGTCTCAGTGTCTCAGTGTCCCAGTGTCCTAGTTGTTCTGTGTCTCAGTGTCCCAGTGTCCCAGTGATTCAGTGTCTTCGTGTCTTCATGTCTCAGTGTCCCAGTGTCCCATTGTCCCTGTGTCTCTGTGTCCTACTGTCTCTGTGTCTCTGTGTCTCAGCGTCCCAGTGCCCCAGTGTCCCTGTGTCTCTGTGTCTCAATGTCTCCGTGTCCCGGTGCACCAGTGTCCAAGTGCCTCTGTGTCTCTGTGTCTCCGTGTCCCAGTGCCTCAGTGTCCCAGTGTATCCGTGCCTCTGTGTCTCAATGTCTCCGTGTCCCAGTGTCCCAGTGTCCCAGTGTCCCAGCATCCAAGTGTCTCTGTGTCTCAGTGTCCCAGTGTCCTAGTGTCCTGTGTTTCAGTGTCCCAGTGTCTCTGTGTCCCTATGTCTCAGTTTCTCTGTGTCTCAGTGTCTCAGTGTCCCAGTGTCCCAGTGTCCCAGTGTCCTAGTGTCCTAATGTCTCAGTGTCTCAGTGTCACAGTGTCCCAGTGTTCCAGTGTTCTTGTGTCTCTGTGTCTCTGTGCTCCAGTGCCCCAGTGTCCCAGTGTCCTAGTGTCTCTGGTTCTCAGAGTCCCAGTGCCCCAGTGTCTCGTGTCTCTGTGTCTCTGTGTGTCAGTGTCCCAGTGCCCCAGTGTCCTAGTCGTTCTGTGTCTCAGTGTCCCAGTGCTCCAGTGACTCTGTGTGTTCGTGTCTTCATGTCTCAGTGTCCTAGTGCCCCAGTGTCTCTGTGTCTCTGTGTCCTCGTGTCTCTGTGTCTCTGTGTCTCAGCGTCCCAGTGCCCCGTGTCCCTGTGTCTCTGTGTCTCAATCTCTCTGTGTCCCAGTGCCCCAGTGTCCCAGTGTATCTGTGTCCCAGTGTCCCAGTGTCTCTGTGTCCCAGTGTCCCAGTGTCCCAGTGTCTCTGTGTCCCAGTGTCCCAGTGTCCTAATGTCCCTGTGTCTCCGTGTTTCCGTGTCTCCATATCCCAGTGTCCTATTGTCTCTGTGTCTCAAGTGTCCCAGTGTCCCAGTACCCCAGTGTCCCTGTGTCTCAGTGTCTCAGTGTCCCACTGTCCCAGTATCCAAGTGTCTCTGTATGTCTGTGTCCCTGTGTCCCTGTGTCCCAGTGTCCATGTGTCTCAGTGTCCCAGTGTCCCAGTTTCTCAGTGTCTCAGTGTCTCAGTGTCCCAGTGTCCCAGTGTCCTATTGTCTCTGTGTCTCAGTGCCCCAGTGTCCCAGTCTCCCAGTGTCCTAATGTCTCTGTGCCTCTGTGTCCCATTGTCCTAGTGTCTCTGTGTCCCAGTGGCCCAGTGTCCCAGTGTTCCAGTGTCCCCGTGTCTCAGTGTCTCAGTGTCTCAGTGTCTCAGGATCCCAGTATCCTAGTGCCTCTGTGTCTCTGTGTCTCAGTGTCCCACTCTCCCAGTGTCCCAGTGCCCCAGAGTCTCTGTGTCTCGGTGTCCCTGTGCCTGAGTATCCCTGTGTCCCAGTGTCTCTGTGCCCCAGTGCCCCAGTGTCTCTGTGTCTCCGTGCTCCAGTATCCCAGTGTGCCAGTGTCTCTGTGTCACAGTTTCTCAGTGTCCCAGTGTCCCAGTGTGCTAGTGTCTGTGTGTCTCAGTGGCCCAGTGGCCCAGTGTCCCAGTGTCACACTGTCTCTCTGTCTCTGTGTCTCTGTGTCCCAGTGTCCCGGTGTCCTATTGTGTCTGTGTCTCAGTGTCCCAGTGTACCAGGGTCCTAGTGTCTCTGTGTCTCTGTGTCTTAGTGTCCCAATGAACCAGTGTCCCAGTGTTACTGTGTCTCTGTGTCTCAGTGTCTCAGTGTCCCAGTGGCCCAGTGTTGTAGTGTCTCTGTGTCTCGGTGTCCCAGTGTCCCAGTGTCTCTGTGTCTCTGTCTCTCAGTGTCCCATGTCCCAGCGTCCAAGTGTCTCAGTGTCCTACTGTCTCTGTGTCTCTGTGTCTCAGTGCCCCAGTGTCCCATTGTCCCAGTGTCCCAGTGTCCTACTGTCTCTGTGTCTCTGTGTCTCAGTGTCCCAGTGTCCCAGTGTCCAAGTGTCTCTGTATCTCTGTGTCTCTGTGTCTCAATGTCCCAGTGTCCTAGTGTCTCTGTGCCTCAGTGTCCCAGTGTCCTAGTGTCTCTATGTCCCAGTGTCCCACTGTCCCAGTATCCCAGTGTCCCAGTGTCCCAGTGTCCCAGTGTCTATGTGTCTCAATGTCTCCGTGTCCCAGTGTCCCAGTGTCCCAGTGCCCAAGTGCCTCTGTGTCTCTGTGTCTCAGTGTTCCAGTGTCCCAGTGTCCCAGTGCCTCTGTGTCTCTGTGTCTCAATATCTCCGTGTCCCAGTGCCCCAGTGTCCCAGTTTATCCGTGCCTCTGTGTCTCAATGTCTCCGTGTCCCAGTGTCCCAGTGTCCCAGCGTCCAAGTGGCTCTGTGTCTCAGTGTCCCAGTGTCCCAGTGTCCTAGTGCTCTGTGTTTCAGTGTCCCAGTGTCTCTGTGTCCCTATGTCTCAGTTTCTCTGTGTCTCAGTGTCTCAGTGTCCCAGTGTCCCAGTGTCCTAGTGTCCTAGTGTCTCAGTGTCTCAGTGTCTCAGTGTCTCAGTGTCCCAGTGTTCCAGTGTCTTAGTGTCTCTGTGTCACAGTGTCCCAGTGTTCCAGTGTTCTTGTGCCTCTGTGTCTCTGTGCTCCAGTGCCCCAGTGTCCCAGTGTCCTAGTGTCTCTGGTTCTCAGAGTCCCAGTGCCCCAGTGTCTCGTGTCTCTGTGTCTCCGCGTCCCAGTGCCCCAGTGTCCCAGTGTCTCTGTGCCTCTGTGTCTCAATGTCTCCGTGTCCCAGTGTCCCAGTGTCCCAGCGTCCAAGTGTCTCTGTGTCTCAGCGCCCCAGTGTCCCAGTGTCCCAGTGTCCCAGTGTCTCTGTGTCTCAATATCTCCGCGTCCCAGTGCCCCAGTGTCCAAGTGCCTCTGTGCCTCTGTGTCTCTGTGTCTCCGCGTCCCAGTGCCCCAGTGTCCCAGTGTCGCTGTGCCTCTGTGTCTCAATGTCCTAGTGTCTCAGTGTCTCAGGATCCCAGTATCCTAGTGCCTCTGTGTCTCTGTGTCTCAGTGTCCCACTCTCCCAGTGTCCCAGTGCCCCAGAGTCTCTGTGTCTCGGTGTCCCTGTGCCTGAGTATCCCAGTGCCCTAATGTCTCTGTGCCCCAGTGCCACAGTGTCACAGAGTCGCAGTGAACCAGTGTCTCTGTGTCCCAGTGTCTCTGTGCCCCAGTGCCCCAGTGTCTCTGTGTCTCCGTGCTCCAGTATCCCAGTGTGCCAGTGTCTCTGTGTCACAGTTTCTCAGTGTCCCAGTGTCCCAGTGTGCTAGTGTCTGTGTGTCTCAGTGGCCCAGTGGCCCAGTGTCCCAGTGTCACACTGTCTCTCTGTCTCTGTGTCTCTGTGTCCCAGTGTCCCGGTGTCCTATTGTGTCTGTGTCTCAGTGTCCCAGTGTACCAGGGTCCTAGTGTCTCTGTGTCTCTGTGTCTTAGTGTCCCAATGAACCAGTGTCCCAGTGTCACAGTGTCTCTGTGTCTCAGTGTCTCAGTGTCCCAGTGGCCCAGTGTCGTAGTGTCTCTGTGTCTCGGTGTCCCAGTGTCCCAGTGTCTCTGCGTCTCTGTCTCTCAGTGTCCCATGTCCCAGCGTCCAAGTGTCTCAGTGTCCTACTGTCTCTGTGTCTCTGTGTCTCAGTGCCCCAGTGTCCCATTGTCCCAGTGTCCCAGTGTCCTACTGTCTCTGTGTCTCTGTGTCTCAGTGTCCCAGTGTCCCAGTGTCCAAGTGTCTCTGTATCTCTGTGTCTCTGTGTCTCAATGTCCCAGTGTCCTAGTGTCTCTGTGCCTCAGTGTCCCAGTGTCCTAGTGTCTCTATGTCCCAGTGTCCCACTGTCCCAGTATCCCAGTGTCCCAGTGTCCCAGTGCCCCTGTGTCTGTGTGTCTCAGTGTCTCAGTGTCCCAGTGTTGCAGTATCCTAGTGCCTCTGCCTCTCTGTGTCTCTGAGTCTCAGTGTCCCAGTGTCCCAGACTCCTAGTGGCTCTGTGTCGCAGTGTCCCAATGTCCCAGTGTCCTAGTGTATCTGTGTCTCCGTGTCTCCGTCTCTCAGTGTCCCAGTGTCCCAGTGTCGCAGTATCCCAGTCTCTCAGTGTCCCAGTGTCCCAGTGTCGCAGTATCCCAGTGTCGCAGTATCCCAGTGTCCTATTGTCTCTGTGTCTCGGCGATCCAGTATCCCAGTGTCCCAGTGTCTCTGTGTCTCAGTGTCTCAGTGTCCCACTGCCCCAGTGTCCCAGTGCCCCAGAGTCTCTGTGTCCCTGTGTCTGAGTGTCCCAGTGTCCCAGTGCCCTAGTGTCTCTGTGCCCCACTGCCCAGTGTCCCAGTGTCCCCGTGAACCAGTGTCTGTGTGCCCCAGTGTCCCAGTGTCTCTGTGTCTCTGTGTATTGTGCCTCAGTGTCCCAGTGTCCCAGTGTCCCAGTGTCTCTGTGTCACTGTGTCTCTGTGTCTCAGCGTCCCAGCCTCCAAGTGTACTAGTGGCTCCGTGTCTCTGTGTCTCAAGTTTCCCATTGTCCCAGTTCCCTAGTGTCCTTGTGTCTCAGTGTCTCTGTGTCCCAGTGCCCCAGTGTCCATGTGTCTCAGTGCCCCAGTGTCCCAGTATCCTAGTGTCTCTGTGTCTCTGTGCCTCAGTGTCCCAGTGTCCCAGTGTCTCAGTGTCTCAGTATCTCAGTGTCCAGGGTCCTATTGTCTCTGTGTCTCAGTGTCCCAGTGTCCTAATGCCTCTGTGTCTCCACGTCCCAGTGTCCCAGTGCCCCTGTGTCTCAGTGTCTCAGTGTCTCAGTGTCCCAGGGTCCCAGTATCCTAGTGTCTCAGTGTCCCAGTGTCCCAGTGTCCCTGTGTCTCAGTGTCCCAGGGTATCAGTATCCTAGTGTCTCAGTGTCCCAGTGTCCCAGTGTCCCTGTGTCTCAGTGTCTCAGTGTCCCAGGGTATCAGTATCCCAGTCTCTCTGTGTCTCAGTGCCCCAGTGTCCCAGTGTACCAGTCTCTCTGTGTCTCAGTGCCCCAGTGTCCCAGTGTCCCAGTGTATCTGTGTCTTGTGTCTCAGTGTCTCAGTGTCCCAGTGTCCTAGTGTCTCTGTGTCTCTGTGTCTCAGTGTCCCAATGTGCTAATGTCTCGGTGTCTCTGTGTTTCAGTATGCCAGTGTCCTGTTGTCTCTGTTCTCAGTGTCCCAGTGTCCCAGTGTGCTGGTGTCTCGGTGTCTCAGTATCCCAGTGTCCCAGTGTCGCTGTGTCTCTGTGTCTCTGTGTCCCAATGTCCCATTGCCCTAGTGCCTCTGTGTCCCAATTTCCCAGTGTCCCATAGACCCAGTCTCCCAGTATCTCTGTGTCTCTGTGTCTCTGTGTCTCAGTGTCCCAGTGTCCCAAAGTCTCTGTGTCTCTGTGCCTCAGTGTCCCAGTGTCTCTGTGCCACAGTGCCCCAGTGCCCAGTGTCCCAGTGTCTCTGCGCCTCAGTGTCTCAGTGTCTCAGTGTCCCAGTTTCCTAGTGTCCTAGTGTCTCAGTGGCCCAGTGTCCCATTGTCTCTGTGTCTCTGTGCCTCAGTGTCCCAGTGTCCCAGTGCCCCAGTGTCCTAGTGTCTCAGTGGCCCAGTGTCCCAGTGTTCCAGTGTCACGGTGTCTCTCTGTCTCTCTGTCTCTGTGTCTCAGTGTCCCAGTGTCCCGGTGTCCTATTGTCTCTGTGTCTCAGTGTCCCAGTGTCCGAGTGTCACAGTGTCTCTGTGTCTCGGTGTCTCAGTTTCCCAGTGCCTCAGTGTTCTAGTGTCTCTGCGCCTCAGTGTCCCAGTGTCCCATTGTCCCAGTGCCTCGGTGTCTCAGGATCCCAGTGTCCTAGTGTTCCAGTGTCCCAGTGTCTCTGTGTCTCAGTGTCTCAGTGTCCCACTGTCCCAGTATCCCAGTGCCCAAGAGTATCTGTGTCCCTGTGTCTCAGTGTCCCAGTGCCCGAGTGTCTATGTGCCCCAGTGCCCCAGTGCCCAGTGCCCTAGTGTCCCAGTGAACCAGTGCCTCTGTGTCCCGGTGTCCCAGTGTCTCAGTGTCTCTGTGCCTCTGTGCCCCAGTATCCCAGTTTCCTTGTGTCCCTGTGTCTCAGTGTCTCAGTATCCCAGTGTCCCAGTGTCCCAGTCTCTCTGTGTCTCAATGTCCCAGTGTCCCAGTGCCCTAGTGTCTCTGCCACAGTGCCCCAGTGCCCAGTGTCTCTGTGTACCAGTGTCCCAGTGTCTCTGTACTGCAGTGTCTCAGTGTCCCAGTGTCCCAGTTTCCTAGTGTCTCTGTGTCTCGGTGTCCCAGTGTCCCAGTGTCCCATTGTTTCTGTGTCTCTGTGTCTGTGTCTCTGTGTCTCAGTGTCCCAGTGTCCCAGTGTCCTAGAACATAAGAACATAAGAACATAAGAATTAAGAACAGGAGTAGGCCATCTAGCCCCTCGAGCCTGCTCCGCCATTCAACAAGATCATGGCTGATCTGGCCGTGGACTCAGCTCCACTTACCCGCCCGCTCCCCGTAACCCTTAATTCCCTTATTGGTTAAAAATCTATCTATCTGTGACTTGAATACATTCAATGAGCTAGCCTCAACTGCTTCCTTGGGCAGAGAATTCCACAGATTCACAACCCTCTGGGAGAAGAAATTCCTTCTCAACTCGGTTTTAAATTGGCTCCCCCGTATTTTGAGGCTGTGCCCCCTAGTTCTAGTCTCCCCGACCAGTGGAAACAACCTCTCTGCCTCTATCTTGTCTATCCCTTTCATTATTTTAAATGTTTCTATAAGATCACCCCTCATCCTTCTGAACTCCAACGAGTAAAGAGCCAGTCTACTCAATCTATCATCATAAGGTAACCCCCTCATCTCCGGAATCAGCCTAGTGAATCGTCTCTGTACCCCCTCCAAAGCTAGTATATCCTTCCTTAAGTAAGGTGACCAAAACTGCATGCAGTACTCCAGGTGCGGCCTCACCAATACCCTATACAGTTGCAGAAGGACCTCCCTGCTTTTGTACTCCATCCCTCTTGCAATGAAGGCCAACATTCCATTCGCCTTCCTGATTACCTGCTGCACTAGCAAACTAACTTTTTGGGATTCATGCACAAGGACCCCCAGGTCCCTCTGCAACGCAGCATGTTGTAATTTCTCCTCGGTCAAATAATATTCCCTTTTACTCTTTTTTTTCCCAAGGTGGATGACCTCACATTTTCCGACATTGTATTCCATCTGCCAAACCTTAGCCCATTCGCTTAACCTATCTAAATCTCTTTGCAGCCTCTCTGTGTCCTCTACACAACCCACTTTCCCACTAATCTTTGTCATCTGCAAATTTTGTTACACTACACTCTGTCCCCTCCTCCAGGTCATCTATGTATATTGTAAACAGTTGTGGTCCCAGCACCGATCCCTGTGGCACACCACTAACCACCGATTTCCAACCCGAAAAGGACCCATTTATCCCGACTCTCTGCTTTCTGTTAGCCAGCCAATTCTCGATCCATGCTAATACATTTCCTCTGACTCCGCGTACCTTTATCTTCTGCAGTAACCTTTTGTGTGACACCTTATCGAATGCCTTTTGAAAATCTAAATACACCACATCCAGTGGTACACCTCTATCCACCATGCTCGTTATATCCTCAAAGAATTCCAGTAAATTAGTTAAACATGATTTCCCCTTCATGAATCCATGCTGCGTCTGCTTGATTCCACTATTCCTATCTAGATGTCCCGCTATTTCTTCCTTAATGATAGTTTCAAGCATTTTCCCCACTACAGATGTTAAACTAACCGGCCAATAGTTACCTGCCTTTTGTCTGCCCCCTTTTTTAAACAGAGGCGTTACATTAGTTGCTTTCCAATCCGCTGGTACCTCCCCAGAGTCCAGAGAATTTTGGTAGATTATAACGAATGCATCTGCTATAACTTCCACCATCTCTTTTAATACCTTGGGATGCATTTCATCAGGACCAGGGGACTTGTCTACCTTGAGTCCCATTAGCCTGTCCAGCACTACCCCCTTAGTGATAGTGATTGTCTCAAGGTCCTTCCTTCCCACATTCCTGTGACCAGCAATTTTTGGCATGGTTTTTGTGTCTTCCACTGTGAAGACCAAAGCAAAATAATTGTGAAAGGTCTCAGCCATTTCCACATTTCCTATTATTAAACCCCCCTTCTCATCTTCTAAGGGACCAACATTTACTTTAGTCACTCTTTTCCGTTTTATATATCTGTAAAAGCTTTTACTATCCGTTTTTATGTTTTGCGCAAGTTTACCTTCGTAATCTATCTTCCCTTTCTTTATTGCTTTCTTAGTCATTCTTTGCTGTCGTTTAAAATTTTCCCAATCTTCTAGTATTCCACTATCCTTGGCCACCTTATACGCATTGGTTTTTAATTTGATACTCTCCTTCATTTCCTTGGTTATCCACGGCTGGTTATTCCTTCTCTTACCGCCCTTCTTTTTCACTGGAATATATTTTTGTTGAGCACAATGAAAGAGCTCCTTAAAAGTCCTCCACTGTTCCTCAATTGTGCCACCGTTTAGTCTGTATTTCCAGTCTACTTTAGCCAACTCTGCCCTCATCCCACTGTAGTCCCCTTTGTTTAAGCATAGTACGCTCGTTTGAGACATTACTTCCTCACCCTCAATCTGTATTACAAATTCAACCATACTGTGATCACTCATTCCGACACAGACACTGAGATACAGTGACACTAGGACACAGAGTCACTGGTACACTGGAACACTGAGACACTGGGACATTCGGTCACTGGGACACTGAGAACTGGGACACTTATCAAACTGCTACACTGAGACACTGAGGCATTGAGACACTAGGACACTGATACACTCGGACACAGGAACACTGAGACACTGAGACACTGGGACACTGGGACACTAGGACAGTGAGGCACTTGGATACTGGGACACTGAGACACTGAGACACTGGGACACTGGGATACTGGCACACTGGGAAGCTGGGATACTGAGACACTGGGAAACTGGGACCTTGGTACACTGAGACACTGGGCCACTGAGACACTGGGACACTGGGACACTGAGACACTGGGACACTGAGACAAAATTGTACACTGGCACCCTGGGACACTGAGACACTGTGACATTGAGACACTGAGACACTGGGACAGTCGAACACTGGGACACTGAGACACTAGGACACTGGGACACTGAGACACTGGGACACTGGGACACTGGGACACGGAGCCACTGAGATACAGAGACACTGGGACACTGGTATACTGAGACACTGAGACACCGGCACACGGCAACACTGGGACACTGCGACACTGGGGCACTGAGATACTGAGACACTTGGACATTGAGACACTGAGACACTGGGACACTGGGACACTGAGACACTGGGACACTGAGGCACTGGGACGCTGTGACACTGGGACACGGGGACACTGAGACCCAGAGACACTGGGTCCCTAAACCACTAGGACACTGAGACACTGGGACACTGGGACACTGAGACACTGGGTCACTGGGACACAGGGACACTGAGGCAATGGGACACTGGGACACTGAGACACTGGGGCACTGAGACACTGAGCACTGTGACACAGAGACATTACGACACTGAGGCACTGGGACACTGGGCACTGTGACACTGAGACTCAGAGACACTAGGATACTGATACACTGGGACACTGGGACACTGAAGCACTGAGACATTGAGACACTGGAACAGTAGGACCTGGAGACATTGTGACACTGAGCCACTGGGACACAGGGACACTGGAGCACTGAGACACTGTGACACTGAGGCTCAGAGACACTAGGATACTGATGCACTGATACACTGGGACGCTGGGACACTGCGACACTGAGACACTGGGACACTGAGACACTGGGACACTGGGCACTGTGACATTGTGGCACTGGGACACTGAGACACTGGGACACTGGGACACAGAGACATTAGGACACTGAGATACTGGGACACTGTGACACTGGGACACAGAGACATTAAGACACTGAGACACTAGGATACTGATACACTGAGACACTGGGACACTGGGACACTGAGGCACAGAGACACTGAGACACTGGGACTCTGGGACACTGAGACACTGGGACACTGGGACACTGTGCACTGTGACACTGAGACTCAGAGACACTAGGATACTGATGCACTGAGACACTGGGACACTGGGACACTGGGGCACTGGGACACTGAGACACTGGGACACTGGGCACTGTGACACTGTGACACTGAGACACTGGGGTACTGGGGCACAGAGACATTAGGCCACTGAGATACTGGGACACTGGGACACAGAGACATTAAGACACTGAGGCACTAGGATACTGATACACTGAGACACTGGGACACTGGGACACTAGGATACTGATGCACTGAGACACTGGGACACTGGGACACTGAGACACTGAGACACTGAGACTCAGAGACACGGGGACACTGAGACACTGAGACTCAGAGACTCAGAGACACTGGGACGCTGAGACACTGGGACACTGAGACACTGTGACACTGAGGCTCAGAGACACTAGGATACTGATGCACTGAGACACCGGGACACTGGGACACTGAGATACTGAGACACAGAGACACTGGGACACTGGGGCACTGAGACACTGAGACACTGGGACACTGGGACACTGGGCACTGTGACACAGGGACATTACGGCACTGAGACACTGGGACATTGGGCACTGTGACACTGAGACTCAGAGACACTAGGATACTGATACACTGGGACACTGAAGCACTGAGACATTGAAATACTGGAACAGTGGGACGCAGAGACATTGTGACACTGAGGCACTGGGACACAGGGACACTGGGACACTGAGACACTGAGACACTGTGGCACTGAGACACAGAGATACTGGGATACTGGGACACTGAAACACTGGGACACTGGGTCACTGGGACACTGGGACACTGGGAAATCGAGACACTGGGACACTGGGGCACTGATACACTGGGACACTGGGCACTGTGACACTGAGACTCAGAGACACTAGGATACTGATGCACTGAGACACTGGGACACTGGGATACTGAGACACTGAGACTCAGAGACACTGGGACACTGATACACTGGGACACTGGGACACTGAAGCACTGAGACATTCAGACACTGGAACAGTGGGATCCGGAGACATTGTGACACAGAGACACTGGGACACTGGGACACTGGGACACTGAGCCACTGGGATGCTGGGACACTGCGAGACAGGGGCACTGGGCACTGTGACACAGAGACATTACGGCACTGAGGCACTGGGACACTGGGCACTATGACACTGAGACTCAGAGACACTAGGATACTGATGCACTGAGACACTGGGACACTGAGACACTGAGACACAGAGACACTGGGATACTGGGACACTGAGCCATTGAGACACTGGGACGCTGGAACACTGCGACACTGGGACACTGGGACACTGAGACTCAGAGACACTAGGATACTGAGACACTGGGACACTGGGGCACTGTGACACTGGGGCACTGAGACACTGGGACACTGGGTCACTGGGACACTGGGACAGTGGGACACCGCGCCACTGGGACACTGGAACACAGAGACATTAGGACACCGAGACACTGGGACACTGGGGCACTGAGACATGGACATTAGGACACTGGGACACTGAGACACAGGGCACTGTGACACTGAGACTCAGAGACACTAGGATACTGATACACTGAGACACTGGGACACTGGGACATGGAGACAGAAACATTTGGACACTTTAGAAACTGGGACACTTAGACACTGGGACACAGAGACAAATGGGGCAATAGGAAACTGAGACACTGTGACACTGGGACACTGAGATATTGAGGCACTGAGACACTGGGACACTGAGGCACTGGGGCACTGAGACACTGGGACACTGGGACACTAACCAACGTACATGGAAACCAGAATTGTGCACAATACTTAACGTGTAGTCCAACCAAGGTATATGAACCCCAAACCTGTGTGCAATGCTCAAAGTGTGGTCCAACTAAGGGATATGCGGACCAGAACTGTGCACAATACTTCAAGTGTGATCTAACCAAGGTGAATGGAGTCCAGAACTCTGCACAGTACTCCAAAGGTCAGCTAACTTTTGTATATGGAGACCAGCACTATGCAGATTGCTGCAAGCATGGTCTAACCAAAGTATGTAGAGAGCGGAACCATGCACAGTGCTCCAACACTTGCTGAATTGTGGTGCAATTGTCGGAGAACAAGTGTCAGGTTTCTGAGCATCGGGGCAGCTGGGCTTCAGCTGCGATTGGAAGCAGTCGCTAAATCCGGCTTCAGGGATCACATTGCCCAGTGACAGCACGTTCTGCACATGCAGATTGTGTAAACTATGCAGTTTCTTGGCTCTGCATTTTGTCTTCGGGCTCTGATCATTTTGTTGGACAATTACCGACACACAGCCGGCAGAGAATGGAGCAGTGATAGAAACACAAAAGAAACATAGAAATTTACAGCACAGAAGGAGGCCATTCCGGCCCATCGTGTCCGTACCGGCCGACAAAGAGCCGCACAGCACTTGGTCAGCTGCCCTAAAGGTTACATCTAAACCTATGAACAATGACGGAAAGGCAAAGAGCACTCAGCCCAACCAGTCCGCCTCACACAACTGCGACACCCCTTATAC
This sequence comes from Pristiophorus japonicus, assembly GCF_044704955.1. Lineage (NCBI taxonomy): Eukaryota > Metazoa > Chordata > Chondrichthyes > Pristiophoridae > Pristiophorus > Pristiophorus japonicus. The sequence continues at coordinate 207,602,439 of NC_091988.1, read as the reverse complement.
TGAAACATTCTACACTTCACCCCAACCAGAGCCATGTGATCTCCTGGGAGAGGCAAAAACCAGATAAAAACCCAGGCCAATTTAGGAAGAATAAATCTGGGAAAATTCCTCTCCGACCCATCCAGGCGATCAAAACTAGTCCAGGAGATCACCCTGGCCATATTCTATTCCCTGCAGTACTTACCATTATATCTGCTCTGTCCAACAAAAGGTCATCCAGTCTAATTCCAATTACCAGCTCGAGGTCCGTAACCCTGCAGGTTACTGCACTTTAAGTGCCCATCCAACCATCTCTTAAAAGTGGTGAGGGTTTCTGTATCCACCACTCTTCCAGGCAGCGAGTTCCAGATCCCCACAACCCTCTGCGAAAAGAAGCCCCCCCTCAAATCCCCTCTAAACCTTCCACCATCCACCTTGAAACTCTACCCCCTCGTAATAGACCCCTCCACCAATGGAAATAGACCCTTATTATCAACTATTTCCAAGCCTCTCAATATTTTGTACACCTCGATGAGGTCTCCTCTCAACCTCCTCTGTTCCAATGAGAACAAACCCAGCCTATCCAATCTGTCTTCATAACTAAGATTCTCCATTCCAGGCAGCATCCTAGTAAATCTCCTCTGCACCCTCTCTAGTGCAATCACATCCTTCCTATAATACGGAGACCAGAACTGCATGCAGTACTCCAGCTGTGGCCTAACCAAAGTATTATACAATTAAAGCATAACCTCCCTGCTCTTGTATTCTATGCCTTGGCCAATAAAGGCAAGCATTCCTTATGCCTTCTTAACCACTTTATCCACCTGGTCTGCTGCTTTCAGGGATCTGTGGTCAAGAACTCCAAGGTCCCTTTGTTCATCTATACTATTAAGTGGCCTACCGCTTAATGTGTATACCCTTTCCTTATTAGCCCTCCCAAAGTGCATCACCTCACACTTCTCTGAATTAAATTCCATTTGCCACTGCTCTGCCCACCTGACCAGTAACAGAAACATAGAAAATCGGTGCAGGAGCAGGCCAATCGGCCCTTCCAGCCTGCATCACCATTCAATATGATCATGGCTGATCATTCACCTTCAGTACCCCACTCCTGCCTTCTCTCCATATCCCCTAATCCCTTTAGCCGTAAGGGCCACATCTAACTCCCTTTTGAATATATTCAATGAACTGAACTCAACAACTTTCTGTGGTAGAGAATTCCACGGGTTCACCACTCTCTGGGTGAAGAAGTTTCCCCTTATCTCGGTCCTAAATGCCTTACCCCTTATCTTTAGACTGTGACCCCTGGTTCTGGACTTCCCCAACATCGGGAACATTCTTCCTGCATCTAACCTAATATGTTTCTATGAGATCCCCTCTCATTCTTCTAAATTCCAGTGAATATAAGCCTAGTCGATCCAGTCTTTCTTCATATGTCAGTTCTGCCATCCCGGGAATCAGTTTGGTGAACCTTCGCTGCACTCCCTCAATAACAAGAATGTCCTTCCTCAGATTAGGAGACCAAAACTTCACACAATACTCAAGGTGTGGTCTCACCAAGGCCCTGTACAACTGCAGTAAGACCTCCCTGCTCCTATACTCAAATCCTCTTGCTATGAATGCCAACAGGCCATTTGCTTTCTTAACTGCCTGCTGTATCTGCATGCCTACTTTCAATGACTGATGTACCATGATACCCAGGTCTCATTGCATCTCCCCTTTTCCTAATCTGTCGCCATTCAGATAATATTCTGCCTTCCTGTTTTTGCCACTAAAGTGGATAACCTCACATTTATCCACATTACACTGCATCTGCCATGCATTTGCCCACTCACCTAACCTGTCCAAGTCACCCTGCAGCCTCTTAGCATCCTCCTCACAGCTCACACTGCCACCCAGCTTAGTGTCATCTGCAAACTTGGAGATATTACATTCAATTCCTTTGTCTAAATTATTAATATATATTGTAAATAGCTGGGGTCCCAGCACTGAACCTTGAGATACCCCACTAGTCACTGTCTGCCATTCTGAAAAGGACCCGTTTATTCCCACTCTTTGCTTCCTGTCTGCCAACCAGTTCTCTATCCACGTCAATATATTACCCTCAATCCCATGTGCCTTAATTTTGCATACTGATCTCTTGTGTGCGACCTTGTCAAAGGCCTTTTGAAAGTCCAAATACACCACATCAACTGGTTCTCCATTATACACTCTACTAGTTACATCCTCAAAAAATTCTAGAAGATTTGTCAAACATAATTTCCCTTTCATAAATCCATGCTGACTTGGACCGATCCTGTCACTGCTTTCCAAATACACTGCTATTACATCTTTAATAATTGATTCCAACATTTTCCCCACTACCGATGTCAGGCTAACTGGTCTATAATTCCCTGTTTTCTCTCTTCCCTCCTTTTTTAAAAAGTGGGGTTACATTAGCTACCCTCCAATCCATAGGAACTGATCCAGAGTCCATGGAATGTTGGAAAATGACCACCAATGCATCCACTATTTCTAGGCCACTTCCTTCTGCCACTGGGGTATGTGAAAGGATCCTTATCCACGGATGTATAATCTCAAGTATCAAGGTGAGTTTTTCAGGTTATCCTTTATTTCACTGTCCAGTTCTTTGCCTTTATCCCTTGGTTCATAATATCATTTAATGTTATTTCTTAATAGTCCTTTGAGCTCAGTTAAATCTTCAAGCAACAGGGAAATTGGTGGCACTTGCTCTTCCATGTAATCATCAATATTTTGCTTAATCTCATTGCTTATATTTAATGTAATTAATGACGTGTATATACGTCATGTGTACTCTACCCACTGCCACCGACACTCTGGGAGTAAAGCAAGAGTTCGGCATTGTAATGTTACAAGTCAAGCCTCCGTAATCGTATGTTCCCAGGCTAGTTACCACACAATATTCTCCTCGCCCTTGCTAGGTGTAATGTGTGAGTTTGGTTCGGGCAGGGCTTATTCCAATGACACATCCTTCCGTGGTATTGTCAAACCTGCAGCTATCCTTGCTCCCGTCTCCCACTGGGTGAGGGCATATAGTTAGGCTTCCTTCTCTCCGGCAATCGGATAAAGATATTCCCCTTATCTTTCCAATCTTTTTGATCTCATACTGGTCCATTGCGGATGTATTCTTCCCCTCACATCCTCCTGCAACTGCATACACCCTAGTCATTGCTTTCAGGGTGCAGGCATCTAATGGCCCAGTGTGCTGTGCCATTTCTTTCAACTGGGTGCTATTTATTCAATCTGGGACTCGCCCGGTTTGTATCTGATCCATATTGTGTCTCTCCTGACCGATCATCCATCTCCCATAGGCATGACATTTCCTGTACTCGGCATCTTCCTCTCGTTCCTGTTTATTTAGCTCGTTAATTGTTTGTGCATGGCCTTCCAATACCGATATAACCTCTAGCAGTATTTTGGATGTTTTAGATCCTAACTCTGAAGATTCTATCCCTATCACGGCCTGTTTCCTATTAGTACCTCCATCGTTCCCCTCAAACTATCTACACCTGCCTGGATCGCCTGTATATCTAGTGCATCTACCAGAGAGGTCCCTGTACAGTTAATATGTCATTCCCTATAGATCTCCTCTGTCTTCCTCCTTTGTGTCTCAGCTGCTTGTGTTACTCCCTTGCTCCTGATGCGTCACTAGCTATTCTCAGGATTGTGTCTAGCAATTGTGTGTACAATGCTTTAGTCTTGAGGCTAAACTTTTCTGGCAGGTATTGGGCTGTTAAATTTATGCTCACGGGTAACATTTCATGCTGCACATTGTCAAATAACATTACTTTTGTTCCAGGTTTAACTACCACGCACTTTCCCGGGGTTAATTCCCCTGGTTTACAATATTCAGGTAACATTTTGTTACCCGTTTATCTTGTGGCTTCAAGATAAATGCTCCTGACACTCGGATGCTGCCCCCTAGGGGCTGCTTTACGTGATTGTTGTACCCTCCGGTATGGGTATATACTTCTGGGCCCCCAAGGGGCAGCCTTATAACTTGTCCTTGTAGAATCGGAAGGGCAATGGTGATCACATTTATATACATTCTGTTGATAAAACACATTCTGGATGTTCCAGGTTTTTAGTTAGAGTCTTATCATTTCTATTTCAAACGGATTGTTTGCACCGTTTCTCCGGGCATGTGCCCTTTTCCAGATCCATTGTATTATAGCCAGTACCCCTAATATTGCAAATATACATCCTAATCCTCTAAAAAGTCCATCTGTCGTACCTTTATATTCTTTCAGCTGGGACCAGTGCTTCCATCGATCCCTACCTTTCATATTCGCGCAAGTACAGGGGCAGGGAGGTGTTGCTACAGTTGTACAGGGCATTGGTGAGGCCACACCTGGAGTATTGTGTACAGTTTTGGTCTCCTAACCTGAGGAAGGACATTCTTGCTATTGAGGGAGTGCAGCGAAGGTTCACCAGACTGATTCCCGGGATGGCGGGACTGACCTATCAAGAAAGACTGGATCAACTGGGCTTGTATTCACTGGAGTTCAGAAGAATGAGAGGGGACCTCATAGAAACATATAAAATTCTGACGGGGTTAGACAGGTTAGATGCAGGAAGAATGTTCCCAATGTTGGGGAAGTCCAGAACCAGGGGTCACAGTCTAAGGATAAGGGGTAAGCCATTTAGGACTGAGATGCGGAGGAACTTCTTCACCCAGAGAGTGGTGACCCAGTGGAATTCTCTACCACAGAAAGTTGTTGAGGCCAATTCACTAAATATATTCAAAAAGGAGTTAGATGAGGTCCTTACTGCTAGGGGGATCAAGGGGTATGGCGAGAAAGCAGGAATGGGGTACTGAAGTTGAATGTTCAGCCATGAACTCATTGAATGGCGGTGCAGGCTAGAAGGGCCGAATGGCCTACTCCTGCACCTATTTTCTATGTTTCTATGTTTCTATCTCCACTAATTAATACCGTGTATGGTCCGCTCCACCTAGGTGCGAACCCTGGTTTCTCTGCCACCTCCTTAACTATTACCTTCGCCCCTACCTCAGGGATTATAGCCGAGGTGGTTATCTCACCGCCTGCGTCCTCCTCCTTCTGCCTTTCCCAGACCTCCTATCGCAAACTGTTGGGGGAAAACCCCGAGGTAGAAATAAATCTACTCCGAGACTACGTTAGAGAGTTTGAAAACACACACAGCTTATTACATACAAGGATCCAGGGGAGTTGCAAAGGCTACAACTCAACTTGGGATTGCAAAAGATGAGTATTTAAAGCCGTAAACCGCAAAGGTCACACGTCACTGCTTATCCATCTGTCATTGCAAAGAGGTCTACACAACAATTTTTTTTTTCATCTTTGTCCGCGCTTACTTCCTCATCTTCGGCCAGCGTCTGGTGTTATTGGTTTCTTTCTTGCTCATCATCTTGTGTCCTTTTCGCAATTGCTTATCTCATTCTGTCATTAATACATTAATACCAGCACAGCAATTTTGCACTACCGCGATTAATTCTTCAATCCCTCATTTGGCCGAAATTTTTCAGATACATATTTCTAGGCCAACGTATACCCGGTCTTCATGCAGAAATTGGTGATGTGATGTGCCGTTTCCTGAGCCCCGGGGTCTTCACTCCGGGGTCCAGGTTCCCATCTCTTGTCGCACCTCATTCTGCTGCTTGTAAAACCTCATCATATAGGTATTCTGGGCTTGTGTACGCCACCTTCTGAGACACTGCTAGGTTCTCGTAGTTTGAGGGTGGTTGGGTTACAGGTCTGCTCGATAGTAAAGATGACAGTGCTTTGCTTATACAACATTTAAGTAACATACATAGGCAATACAGCATTATTACCATCACCACAAAGGTAGCCAGACCTTGGATTAGTGATGTTCCCATAGATCCTAACCACCCTGAGAACCAGTCCCACAACGTGGAGGCTGGTGGTTGTTTAAACTTTTTAACCTCTTCTTGGACATGCTCTGCCAGATCGGTAATTTCTCCCGAGCTATCCGGGATGTATGTACAACATTTGGCCCCGATGAGGGCACAGGTTCTCCCTTTTTCTGCCAACACATAGTCAAGGGCCATCCGATTTTGCAGAGCTACTGTGCGGAGGGCTACCATCTCTGCATTAACCTTAACTAGGGCTTAGCTGTATCGTTGGCCACCTGTTCCAGGACGGAAGCCATGTTAATGGATTCCCTTGCCAGTTTACCCGCTCCATACCAGGGAAACGCAATGGCCCAGAATCTTTCAGTCTCCGTGATGGCTCGTCTGGCTCTCCGGTGGAGGTCCTTCAGAGAACCCAGGTGATACATGCAGGGTACGATATAAGCCAGATAACAAGAACCCGTCCATTCTTGGGGCAACCAGGGGTAGGCCCTGTGACCGCACACAAAATGAGTCCTGTTGTAGGGTGTATACTTATTTATCGCTGGGGGGTCACATTGGACCGAAAAGTCACCGTTTCCGTTTAATGACGGGAGTGTCACCCTACCCCCTTCGGCAGGTAAGGTAAGGCTATATGTGCAGTTACTGTACCCCACAATAGGATCTTCCGGTTGTCCCTGCCTTGTGAGACATAGCCCCCCTCCCTGTCCCTTCTTACACCTTGTTCTCAGGAATGGTGGTAGATAGGAATCGTTATAGGATGATCGTCTCCACCCACTGCACTGTTCTGGATTATACCATGGCTTTTAGGTTTTATTATGGTGCTGCCGTCTGCCTCTATGGCACAAGAACCAACGCGTGTGGATCCTGTTCTAACTCCAAACATCCAGCTGGCCGTCTCATTATCACTAAATGGGATTGATTGTAGGGGGATTCCTTCCTCCGAGTGTGTGGGGACATGGGCACAGACCCAACAGCTGGCAACATTGGCTTTCTTGGCATAGGTGTTTGACATGTACAAAAAGGTGTTCACATACAACTCTCTCTTGGTCTGTGGGGGTACTCTGGCCTGAGTCCTCCCTAGGCTACATATTACAATCACACAAAAAAACAAACTGCACATAATATCGCGTAACACATTCATCTTGGATCGTCTTTATTTCTTCCGGCGTTTTCTGCCAATTCATCCACCTTCATTTTCCTAGAATGTTTATGAAGGCAGGGTTATTTGTTTTGTTCGCTTGTGCTGGGGTCGTTGGATTCATATTCTTTGAGCTGAGACCAATGTTTCCATCGGCCAACCCCACCCATATCTATGCAGGCGCACATATCTCCGCTAATTAGGACTTCAAATGGGCCAGACCAACGGGGAGCAAACCCTGTTCATCCTGGCAGACATTTTACCATTACCTTCGCGCCTACCTGTGGGACCTTCCCCTGGTCCTCCAATTCCTTCTGTTCATCCCTGCCTGCTCGCCGTTCCCTCACTTCCTTCCTCAATTCCTTAAGTTGCTTACTCAGTTCCAAGACGCACTTTCTAATCCGATCCTTCATGGGTCCTATGTCGGATCCCCCAGTTTGATTCCTTCCGGCAGGCACATCGCCCTGCCTGTCATCAACTCATATGGAGTTAATCCTGTCACTCGGTTAGGAATTGCCCTTTGTCTCATCAAGATTGTGGGTAGTAAATACGCCCAAGCTTGTCCCGTCTCTTGGATGGCCTTTGCTAGGGCTGCTTTAAGTGTCCTGTTCATACGTTCTACCTTCCCAGAGCTTTGCGGGTGGTAGGTGAAACTTCTGTCTAATACCCAACATAGCGCACACCTCTTTCATTATTTGCCCGGTAAAATGGGTTCCCTGGTCGGAAGCGATTTGGATAGGGACGCCCCAACGTGGGATTACTTCCTCTGCCAATATTCGGGCCACCGTGATTGCGGTGCAGTTTCGCGTGGCGAACGCTTCTACCCACCGCGTAAACTGATCTATTATTACTAGACAGTATTTCTTGCCCCTTGAGGATGGTAAAGGTCCCGTGAAGTCTATCTGTATACACTCCCACGGCCCCCTTGGTCGTGGTTGGTGAGCCATTCTAACCTTAACGGCCTTTCCTGGGTTACACGTGACACATTGCTGACAGTACTTAGCTACGTCCCATCCACTTCCTGGCCACCACCAATCCCCAGTTATGTTTGTTATCATGATGTTTCATCCGACATGACTGATGCCGTGGTGTAGTTCCATGAGCATTTGTCTAATACAAGCCGGGGCTATCACCTTCCCATTTTTCCTCCATACGAAGTCGTCACCCTGGCTCCCTCCTTTTGTGCCCCAATCTTTCTTTTTTTCATCACTTACATCGGCATGTAATCTCACAATGTCTATATCTTCCCTGGTAATGATACGACATACAACGTCTTCCTGCACTTCTAAGGATATACTTGCTTCCTGTGTCGCTTTATCCGCTGCTTCATTGCCCCGTTGGACATTGTTTACTACTTTCTGGTGAGCCTTAACCTTGATCACTGCTGCCTCTGCGGGTTTACTGGCGGCGTCTAATAGTAGTCTGATTCGGCCCTCATGTTTGATAGCCTCCCCGCCCGAAGTGACGAACCCTCTCCTGGCCCAGGCAGTCATGTAGTCATGGACTACCCCGAAGACATAGCGGCTATCTGTATATATATTTGCCCGCCGGCCTTCGGCCAGTTGGAGGGCTTCAGTCAGGGCAGTGAGTTCAGCTACTTGGGCCGACAGTCCTCCGTCTAACCTTCCCTTTCGGACAGTGTTTAGCGTTTCATCTACCACCGCCCATCCCGTATGCAGGGTCCCCTGAATGTATCTCCGGGACCCATCCACGTACAGGATCAGCTCGGGGTTTTCAAGCGGAATCTCACTTATGTGTCCCGGTGAGTCCTCCCATTCCTGTGCCTGGCACTCATGAGTCTAACCCACGGATAAGAGGCCCTCTGCCGGGTTCTCCCCCGTGTCTCGTACAATTTTTATGGACCCATCTAAGGGAAGTAATACTGCTTCCCATTTGGCCCCGTGGACGTTGGACACGGAGCGCAATTTCCCGGTGTTGAGCATTTCCACCAAGGTATGTTTGGTATGTAGTATAATCCCCCTGTCATTACTACTGGCTCACTAACTTTCACCGCCCACATTGCACAGTCCAAGGCTGCTACACATCTTGACAGACCTCCTGCCACGGGCAACTGTTGGGTGGAATAGTATGCTACTGGGCGGGCTCAGTCTCCATGCATTTGAGTAACTACTGCTCCGTAAAACCGCCCTTGTTTTTACAACGAATGTGAAACGGTACATTCATATTTGGCAGTCCTAGGCCTGGTGCCGACATCAGGGCTTCCTTTATCTGGCCGTATGTTGTTTCTTGTTCTGGGTCCCACTCCACACTTTCTAGAGCTGGTTTTCCTCCCTTAACTAGTCTCTGTATGGGTTCCGCGATTGCCGCCAAGTTGGCAATAAAGTTCCTACAGTAGTTAAAGAGTCCCAATACTTTACGCACTCCTCGGACCGTTTTCGGTCGGGGCATAATACGAATTGCTTCCTTTCTGTCGTGGGGCATTGTTTTTGTCCCCTGCGACAGTTGGTGCCCCAAGTACTGTACCTCCTTCAATCCGATCTGAGCTTTCTTGGGGTTGACCTTAAATCCGGCTTTCTTTAAGGCTTCTAGGGTTTCTATTAGAGCCCCCATATGTCCTCTCTCGTCCTCTGAGGCAATCAACAGATCGTCCACATATTGGAGGATGGTACTTCGGTAGGGGGCTAAATCTACGGTCTCCAAGGCTTGACTCATAGTTCGGTGAAATATGGCCGGACTATTGTGAAAACCCTGGGGCACTCGTGTCCAAGTGTACTGCCTATCCCTGACCGTGAATGCAAATTTATCTTGGGACTCCTGGGCTAATGGTATGGACCAAAATCCATTAGCTATATCTAAGACCGTGAATATTTTATGTTCTGGTTTCAGTCCATTAAATATGGTCGCTGGGCTTGTTACGATGGGGTGCTGGCGGGGAGTTACTTTATATAACGCCGTATAGTCTATGGTCAATCGGTATGACCCATCTGGTTTCTTTACGGACCAGGTTGGTGAGGTCGTAGTGCTTTCGGCTTCCCGAAGGACACTGCTCCGCAAGAGGTCCTGCACTATTTGTTTTACGGCCTCTGGGGCTTCAGGTTTAATGGGGTATTGCTTATGAGGAGTGTGTTCGGGCCCAGGAATGACCACTGGCTTGGTCTTTACCAGCCCACAATCCTGCTTTGATTGAGCCCACACTTCCCTCATTTGTTCACATAATGGGCCGTGGTCTCCTGCTGTATCCCAATCTCGGGTGAGAAGTTGCACACTTCCGACCTTTGCGTGATTGTGCAAATTAGTCTGTTCCCCGTACGTAGTGATTTTACGTCCTCCCTTATTTCTCCAAACTATTCTCTTATTCTGTGGGTCTATTATTGCCCCTAACTGTTCCAGGAGGTCGATCCCCAATATGGTCCCTTCTACATTTGGGCAAACATAAAATTGTTCCGGGATCAGAATACTAGCTATCCCCAATAGAATTACTTCACTCTGGTGGGCTTTGGTGGCAGATCCTCCCACACCAGTTATATAGACTACATGTTTAGTGGTGGGTAAGGGAATATCTGTCATAGATACCGAGGCTCCGGTATCCACTAACATATCACACTGCCGGCCCCCTAACAGCGCTGTTATGTGAATACGCGGATCCTCTCCCTGCCCCACGGGGGCCGCTGGCCTTCAGTCTCTTCCTAAGTCCCTCAGCGCTGTGATTAGCTGCTGTCGGTTCATCTCCTCTACTCTAAGGCCTGACTGACTATTTCTTTTCTCCTTGGGTGCCAACATTTATCAGTGGCATGTCCCTTTTTCCCGCAATTGTCACATCTGACGGTTGATCTTTTGGGGCCCCTACAGTCGGCGGCAAAATGACCCGTCTTGCCACAGTTGTAGCATTCCCCTCGGCCTGCACTCTTACTACTCTTAGCCGCGGCCACTTCTTGTTTTATTCGCCCAGAGTTAATGTGGCTTGCCCACTGGACAGCTTGGTCATAGGTGTCCGCGACTATCACCCCCATTTTTAAGATCTTTTGCTGGTTGGCCGAAAGGCCGTCCTTAAACATTTTCACGAAGACTGGGTCGTCTCTGTTCAGGGCCGCCTGTCCCGAGGATTCTTGGTATTGGAACCATAACCTCGCTCCGTAGTCCTTGGCGTTTTCTCCCTTTTTCTGGTGGGTCTGCATTATCAATCCCCAATTTGGAGTGGATGCTCCCATTAAGGCCTGTACAGCCTGGACGAACCCTGTTCTGGCAGCGTCCTGTTGTGCCCTTGTGGCACCCACGGCAGGTACCCATGTGCCGTCACTGTGAGGGGGTGCTAGCCCTGTACACCGGTCCTTTGGACACTTACCCGAACTATTTGGTGGACATCTCGCTCATGCATATCGTGGGTCTCATACAATTCTTCTAACTTTTGCAAAAATTCTACATTTCTCTTCTGTGGTTGTAGACTCCCCAAATCCTGAAAATTTTGTTTCTCTGTGGGGGTGAAAGTGTAGTATTGATATTGGGGGTTCCCTCCCTGTACGCCCTGGGTTACCCTAAGAGGGGCTGCCCTTTCTGTATTTATTGAATTTGACCCTTCCATCTCAGTCTCCTCATCAAAGGGAGGAGCCGAGGCTGCTACTGCGGCAACATAAGTTGGGGGGAGGTCATAATCTGATCCCCTCCACCACTTTTGTTTTAAATAGGTGCAGGAGTAGGCCATTCAGCCCTTCGAGCTTGCACTGCCATTCAATGAGTTCATGGCTGAACATGCAACTTCAGTACCCCATTCCTGCTTTCTCACCATACCCCTTGACCCCCCCTAGTAGTAAGGACTACATCTAACTCCTTTTTGAATATATTTAGTGAATTGGCCTCAACAACTTTCTGTGGTAGAGAATTCCACAGGTTCACCACTCTCTGGGTGAAGAAGTTTCTCCTAATCTCGGTCCTAAATGGCTTACCCCTTATCCTTAGACTGTGACCCCTGGTTCTGGACTTCCCCAACATTGGGAACATTCTTCCTGCATCTAACCTGTCTAAACCTATCAGAATTTTAAACGTTTCTATAAGGTCCCCTCTCATTCTTCTGAACTCCAGTGAATACAAGCCCAGTTGATCCAGTCTTTCTTGATAGGTCAGTCCCGCCATCCTGGGAATCAGTCTGGTGAACCTTCGCTGCACTCCCTCAATAGCAAGAATATCCTTCCTCAAGTTAGGAGACCAAAACTATACACAATACTCCAGGTGTGGCCTCACCAAGGCCCTGTACAACTGTAGCAACACCTCCCTGCCCCTGTACTCAAATCCCCTCGCTATGAAGGCCAACATGCCATTTGCTTTCTTAACCGCCTGCTGTACCTGCATGCCAACCTTCAATGACTGATGTCCCATGACACCCAGGTCTCGTTGCACCTTCCCTTTTCCTAATCTATCACCATTCAGATAATAGTTTGTCTCTCTGTTTTTACCACCAAAGTGGATAACCTCACATTTATTCACATTATACTTCATCTGCCATGCATTTGCCCACTCACCTAACCTATCCAAGTCACTCTGCAGTCTCATAGCATCCTCCTCGCTGCTCACACTACCACCCAACTTAGTGTCATCCTCAAATTTGGAGACACTACATTTACTCCCCTCGTCTAAATCATTAATGTACAATGTAAACAGCTGGGGCCCCAGCACAGAACCTTGCGGTACCCCACTAGTCACTGCCTGCCATTCTGAAAAGTATCCATTTACTCCTACTCTTTGCTTCCTGTCTGACAACCAGTTCTCAATCCACGTCAGCACACTACCCCCAATCCCATGTGCTTTAACTTTGCACATTAATCTCTTGTGTGGGACCTTGTCGAAAGCCTTCTGAAAGTCCAAATACACCACATCAACTGGTTCTCCCTTGTCCACTCTACTGGAAACATCCTCAAAAAATTCCAGAAGATTTGTCAAGCATGATTTCCCTTTCACAAATCCATGCTGACTTGGACCTATCATGTCACCTCTTTCCAAATGTGCTGTTATGACATCCTTAATAATTGATTCCATCATTTTTACCCACTACCGATGTCAGGCTGACCGGTCTATAATTCCCTGTTTTCTCTCTCCCTCCTTTTTTAAAAAGTGGGCTTACATTGGCTACCCTCCACTCCATAGGAACTGATCCAGAGTCTATGGAATGTTGGAAAATGACTGTCAATGCATCCGCTATTTCCAAGGCCACCTCCTTAAGTACTCTGGGATGCAGTCCATCAGGCCTTGGGGATTTATCAGCCTTCAATCCCATCAATTTCCCCAACACAATTTCCCGACTAATAAGGATTTCCCTCAGTTCCTCCTTCTTACTAAACCCTCTGACCCCTTTTATATCCGGAAGGTTGTTTGTGTCCTCCTTAGTGAATACTGAACCAAAGTTCTTGTTCAATTGGTCTGCCATTTCTTTGTTCCCGGTTTGCCGGCTTGTTCATACCGCTCTCTCCATTTCTTATTCTCGGCTTCTGTCGCCTTACTTTTCTCTATTAGTTGTTTGATTTTACGTTGTAAAAGTACTCCGGCTTTCTTTGCCTTTTTCTGTTTCTGTTTCTCCCACCAATTCTTTTGCTCCTTGGGGACAACCGAGGGATCCCACCCGTTTTTAATCATTTTATCTATTAAGCCTGTAATGTATGTAGCATTCAAATCACTGACTCCACACGGTCTGGTGTTGTAGTAACTGCTGTGACCTTAGTCCTTTATTCCTTCACTCCAGAGTGTCTCCCAGGTGTGGTGGGTAGCCTTTTATACTCTGTCTCGCAGGTACTTTCAGATCTCCCAGCACAGCGCCCTCTGTGGCGTACTTATACATTTAGTGTACCTGGACAATACATATCATCTCACTCCCCCCCGCCCAGTTCCAAAAGCCATTGCGGGAAACCTCGGCCTTGTTCATCCTGGTTGGTTTGTGAGTGTCAGTGGTTGCCTTGGCGGCTCATCTGCAGCCGCTGAACCCTTGCATGAATCACGTAAAATCAAAAATCGCACAGGCCCCTTTTACTTGTGCCTCGTGGTATTAACTCTTTTCATACATCATACATCATTTTAAACACAGTAACCATCAGCATCAAAATATCACTTCTTATCCTAAATCACTACATCATACGATCACATTACACATTCAGACTCGCTCTTGCCTTACAAAAGTCTTTTTGTGGGAACCGCCAACAGTGTAAGGCCCTTTTAAGGCTCCCGAGGGCATTTCCCTTTTAAGACGCCATCTTGTGGTTCCCTCGAGGCTTCCCTTGGGCGCCGCCATTTTAGTTGTACTGCTTGCCTTTGTTCTTTGCAGAGTTCTGTTGCCGCCATCTTGAGCTCGCTGACCTGCTGTTTTACCCTCTGGAAAAGAAGAAATAACAAAGAAAGAAGGAAAGGAAACAGCCAAAACATGATCTTGAATCTGGCTCTTTGAATTCGATCCATTATAGCCCCTGTGAGAATGGCCTCCGTGATTACTGCCGTATCCTCTGCTCTGACTCCTGCACCCACCCGAGTGATCGCGTTCTCCCGAGTCATACCTGCTGCCTCCGTAGCCTCCGCCGCCGCTGCAGCCTCCGCTCCTGCCGCTGTTGCCACCTCCCCTGTGGCCTCCACTCCTGCTCCAGAACTTGCCACCTCCCCTGCGGCCTCCGCTCCTGCCGCTGTTGCCACCTCCCCTGTGGCCTCCGCTCCTGCTCCAGAACTTGCTGCCGCTCCTGCAGCTGCCCTTGCCGCCCCCACCACCGCCGCTGTCCCGGCCTCCACCATAGCCGTGACCATCGCCCGACTCTTCCTCCTCGTGGGCCCTCCCTGAACTTGTCGGCCATCGATGGGCCTTCCGTTCATCGCCCGCAGCGCGTCGCCGGCTCGCACCTCAGCGATCGGCCCGTACGTTGGGGCTGCAAGGTTGAAAAGCTGCTCTTCCAGGGTTGGGGCTGCAGGGTTGCTGTGGCCTGTGGAATTTTGACTGCCAATGAACTGCTTATTTCTTCTCCAGCTCGGTCGGCGCTGCTCTTTGGGGACCCGGGGGACAGCGGTCTGTGGAGGAGTGAAGTCTTCTCAGCTCCCACGGACCTTTCCCATCCATCTTCTGCCGAGAAGCGTCGGCCCATCACCTGCAATGACCCACAAAGGTAAACCGTGCGTCTCGCCCCCGTGAGATATCTGCACCTCTGCTCTGCCAAGAACAGGTATCAGTTCCTTGTTGCAGGTACGAAGCTTCGCCGTGACCGGGGCCAGCTTGGGTTGTGCAGCTGGGTTAATCTACAGTTTTTAAAAAGTTTCCTGACTCATCAACGACGGACCCGATCCAGTATCTACTTCCATGCTCACTGGGACTCCGTTAATCTTGACTTCCATAATCACCGGGGCCGAACCGTCGGTACACGTATACGGTCCAAACAACGCCTCGGCTTCTTCTGCCTGCTCCTCGCTGGAAAGTGGACCCTCTGGACCCTCTGCCATCTTCTCAGCCACACGGTGAGTCAAGTGTCTTTTGCAAATACGCTGAAGGAGGCCTTTCGTGTGGCAGGTATTGCACGTATACTCCGCAAACCTGCATCGGTGAGGCCCATGGCTTCCTCCGCAGCGCCAGTATGGTGCTCCTCGATTAGACCCCCTCGGCGGACTCTGAGTTCCAGGACCCCAAGGTCCGTGCTCTCTGCCCTGGGCAGAGCCACATTCTGCAGTTTTGTCCATGGTGGGCGCTATCCTGTGGACAGTGCGTGCCGGGTTCGAGACTGTGTGGATCATCTGCTTGGTGCTGCAAGTCGAGGCCATAAACGGCTGGCTGGTGGTGATGGCTTGCTTCAGGGTGACTGTAGGTTCCGTGGATAGCAGCTTGTGAAGGAGACCCTCATGGCTAATCCCCATAACAAAAACATCTCGCAACGCGTCTTCAAGGTGTGTGCCAAAGTCACACGGCGCCGCGAGTCTCCTGAGGTCCATAGCATATTTGGTGACATCCTGGCCCTCAGGTCTGCAGTGGTGGCAGAATTTGTACCGGGCCGTGAGGATGCTCTCCTTTGGTTTAAGTTGGTCACAAATGAGTGCGACCAGCTCCTCATATGACTTGTCCCTGGCGCTCCCGGGTGCCAGCAAATCCCTGATGAGACAATAAACCTCATCACCACAGCTGGAAAGTAATATCGCCTTACGCTTCTCTCTCAGTGCATCCGTGTGCCCCGTCAGGTCGTTAGC
Source organism: Pristiophorus japonicus (assembly GCF_044704955.1). NCBI lineage: Eukaryota > Metazoa > Chordata > Chondrichthyes > Pristiophoridae > Pristiophorus > Pristiophorus japonicus. Next base: position 207,586,297 of record NC_091988.1, on the reverse strand, counting down.
TGTGAAGTAGTACTCGAGCCTTTCCATAAAGGCCTCCCAATCATTTCCCACCATAAAATCCTTTAACGAGCCCAGAGTAGCCATAGTTGTGAGATGCATGAAGTTCGTCCGTATCCTTGTCGCCAATGTAATGTATGTAGCACTCAAATCACTGACTCCACACGGTCTGGTGTTGTAATAACTGCTGTGACCTTAGTCCTTTATTCCTTAACTCCAGAGTGTCTCCCAGGTGTGGTGGGTAGCCTTTTATACTCTGTCTCGCAGGTACTTTCAGGTCTCCCACTACAGCACCCTCTGTGGCATACTTATACATCTAGTGTACCTGGACAATACATATCAAAGCCCTTCTGGTTGCCTGCATAGAACCTACTAAGAGATCCTCCCGGCCCCCATTCAAGGTCTTCCCCCGATGCCATTATGTGATCTGACCTTCCCTCGCTTCCTCTACGAATGAGTCTCTTCACGTGGGCCTTCTTCTACGCCGTCACTTATTTATTGCGATGGGATTATCCCTCAACTCTCTCACCAGTTCATGCGTATCACACAGTCACTCACAGGTTTCCGCCGTCACTCAAACCTCTCCGAGTCTCACGTGTTCGTTGGGTGTCCGGTAGCCTCATGTTGGGGGAAAACCCCGAGGTAGAAATAAATCTACTCCGAGACTACGTTAGAGAGTTTGAAAACACACACAGTTTATTACATACAAGGATCCAGGGGAGTTGCAAAGGCTACAACTCAACTTGGGATTACAAAAGATGAGTATTTAAAGCCGTAAACCGCAAAGGTCACATGTCACTGCTTATCCATCTGTCATTGCAAAAAGATCTACACAACAATTTTCTTTCCCGTTTTTGTCCGGACTTACTTCCTCATCTTCGGCCAGCGTCTGGTGGTTATTGGTTTCTTTCTTGCTCATCGTCTTGTGTCCTTTTTGCAATTGCTTATCTCATTCTGTCATTAATACATTAATACCAGCACAGCAATTTTGCACTACCGCGATTAACCCTTCACATACCTTTCAATTGCTCACTCAATTCCCTCACATACTTTCTGATTCTGTCTCGTAGGGGGCCTAAGTCGGCTCCTCCTGTCACTATTCCTTCTGATAACCTCATTGCCTCACTCAAGGCGGTTTTAAGGGTCCGATTCATTCTCTCTACCATCCCTGAACTCTAGAGGTGATGTGGGATGTGAAACTTCTGCTTAATACCGAATATTCTACAAGTTTCTTTCATCACTTGAACCGTGAAATGAATTCCTTGATCCGAGTCAATCATGTGGTAATAGGACTGCCTCCCATTTTGCATTTCCACCAGTGTGTGTTTTGTGTGCAATATTATTTCTCCTGTCATTATGACAGGCTCACTAATTTTGACTGCCCATGTGGCACAATCCAGTGCAGCCACAGTGCTGCACAGACCGGCAGCCACTGCTGATTGCTGTGTCGAGTAGTAAGCTACAAGTCTCATCCTATCTGTCATGTATTTCACCATCTTGCAATGACTATAAGCATGTAACTGTAAATCATGCATACTGTACCTGTACCCTTGTAATGCACACCCTGACCACAGGGAGTGAGCTCCTCACCTGGGCTTCCAGGTATAAAAAGGGAGGTCCCACTCAGGATCAAGACTCTTCAGTCCGAGAAATAAAATGAAGGTCACAGAGTGACCGTGTCGGATACATCCATGCCTCGTGTGACTTTGTAACAAGGTGCAGAGACATTACATCTGGCGACGAGAATCGGGAATCACCGAACCACGAGGATGGCCACCGGCAGCACAGAGGAACGTTACTGTGTGGGTGAGGACTGGGACGACTTTGTGGAAAGGAATGGCTGGAAGAGACAGCGGCTGACAAGCGGAGGGTGCATCTACTGACCAGCTGTGGTCCACAGACGTATGCGCTGATGAAAGACCTGCTCGCGCCCCAAAAGCCAGTGGACAAGTCCTTCGAAAAGCTCAGCCAGCTGATCAGTGAGCATCTCAAGCCGGCAAGTAGCATACACATGGCCCGGCACTGGTTCTACTCTCACCGGCGTCAGGAGGGTCAAAACATCTCGGACTTCGTGGCGGAACTGCGGCGTCTGGCCAGTCTCTGTAAGTTCTCCGATGCCTGCAGGGGGGAGATGTTAAGGGGCTTTTTCATCGAGGGCATTAATCATGCCGGCATTTTCAGGAAGCTCATAAAGACTAAGGATTTGACCTTAGAAGGGGCAGCGTTGATAGCTCAGACCTTCATGGCAGGGGAAGAGGAGACCAAGCTAATTTACGTACACAGCCCTGGTTTCAATGTTGCGATGGACCAGGGAGTTAATGTTGTAAAAAGGACACAGAACCCCACAGGCAGGCAAGAGCAATTCAACACCGTCCAGGCAGGCAGGCAAGGGCAATTCAACACCGTCCAGGCAGCAACAAGCTCCAGGGTGGGCCTGCAATAGGGATAATGGAAAGGGGATCGGCAATTCATGCCATCACGAGGAACAATGCATCCTGTGATGGGACAATTAACACCCTCCATCAAAGTGATTAGAAACAGCCAAAAGGGCCATCAGAGAGGAATGCCTGGGAATAGCCCTTTTGTTAACAGCAATCTCAGCTCATGTTAAAGGTGTGGGGGTAGACACACTGCAAAAATCTGCAGGTTCCAGCTTTATACCTGTAGGATTTGTAATGTCAAGGGACACCTGGCCAGGATGTGTAAAAAGGCAGTAGCGAGGCTAGTCTGCGAGACAAAGGAACCAGACGAGGGGTCTGCAATGCAGGATGAGGCCTGGGGAACAACAATGGAGGCTGAAGTTCAGAGAGTTCACGTGGCTGACGTCCACAGCTCATACACCAAAACGCCACCCATGATGATGAAAGTCTTACTGAATGGCATTCCGGTGCACATGGAGCTGGATACCGGAGCTGGCCAGTCCCTCATGAGCGCCCAACAATTTGAGAGACTATGGCCACACACAGCTAGCAGACCCAAATTGGAATGCATTGAGATGCAGCTACGTACGTGCACCAAAGAGATCATCCAAGTGCTGGGCAGTGCAAACTTGGTGGTAACGCATAATGGATCATAGAACCGGCTGCCACTTTGGATTGTTCTGAGAAATGGCCCCGCGCTCTTGGGGAGGAGTTGGCTAGCTGAGATGAATTGGAAATGGGGGGATGTGCACGCCATTTCATCCGTGGAGCGAAGTTCATGCTCGCAGGTCCTGCAAAAATTCGAGTCACTCTTTCAACCCGGTGTGGGAACGTTCAAGGGCACCAAAGTAGTGATGCCGGACCAGTGCACCACAAAGCCAGAGCGGTGCCGTACGTGATGCGTTTAAAATTGAAAGTGAACTGGACAGGCTGCTTAGTGAGGGCATAATTTCGGCCATTGAATTCAGCGACTGGGCAAGTCCCATTGTTCCCGTCCTCAAAGCAGATGGCTCGGTTAGGATTTGTGGCGACTACAAAGCCACCATCAAGCGAGTGTTGCTGCAAGACCAATACCCGCTCCTGAGAGCGGAGGACCTTTTTGCCACACTGGCAGGTGGTAAGCTGTTCACGAAGCTGGACCTCACTTCGGCCTACATGACTCAGGAACTGGCTGAAGAATCCAAGTTTCTGACCATCATCACGACACACAAAGGATTATTTCTTTACAACAGATGCCCGTTTGGCATTCGTTCAGCAGCAGCTATCTTTCAGCAAAACATGGAAAGCTTGCTCAAGTCCATCCCTGGAATGATCGTGTTCCAAGATGACATCCTTATAACGGGTCGAGACACTGAGGAATACCTCCGCAACCTGGAGGAGGTGCTACGCCGATTGGAATGAGTAGGCCTGCGGCTGAAAAAGGCCAAGTGCGTGTTTTTGGCCCCAGAGGTCGAGTTCCTGGGCAGGAGGGTTGCCACAGATGGGATCCGGCCCACTGAATCAAAAGCTGAGGCGATTCGCCGGACGCCCAGGCCTGGCAACACGTCGGAGTTGCGATCATTCCTGGGACTCTTGAACTATTTTGGGAACTTCCTGCCGAACTTAAACACATTGTTGGAACCGTTACGCATGCTCCTCCGTAAAGGTTGTGAATGGTCTTGGGGGGATTGTCAAGAACGGGCTTTCAATAAGGCAAGGAACCTGCTGTATTTCAACAAACTGTTGACTTTGTATGACCTCTGTAAAAAACTGGTTTTAACATGCGATGCGTCATCCTACGGGGTTGGGTGTGTGTTGCAGCAGGGTAACGATGACGGTCGACTCCAACCGGTGGCTTACGCCTCCAGGTCGCTCTCCCAGGCAGAGCGTGGATACAGCATGGTCGAGAAGAAGGCACTTGCGTGTGTGTACGGTGTGAAAAAGATGCACCAGTACCTTTTCGGTAGACGGTTCGAGCTAGAGTCGGACCACAAGCCGTTAACATCCCTATTATCTGACAGCAAGGCTGTCAACGCTAATGCGTCAGCTCGCATACAGCGATGGGCCCTCACGCTGGCTGCGTATGACTACACCATATGGCACTGGCCAGGCACCGAAAATTGCGCTGACGCGCTCAGCAGGCTCCCACTGGCCACCACCGAGGGGGCGTCGGAGCAGAGCGCTGCGATGGTCATGGCTGTTGAGGCTTTTGACACTGCGGGCTCCCCCATCACAGCCCGCCAGATCAAACTCTGGACCAACAAGGGACCCCCTCCTATCCAAGATAAAGAAATGCGTCCTGACTGGGGACTGGGCACCCGCACACAGGGCGTGCCCTGAGGAAGTCAGACTGTTTCAGAGACGGATGGATGAACTCTCCATCCTAGCCATTTGCCTGTTATGGGGCAGCCGGGTAGTCATGCCCCAAAAAAAGAAGGGAAGCGTTCATCAGGGAACTCCACAGCGAGCACACTGGCATCGTGTTAATGAAGGCCATTGGCCGGTCACACGTGTGGTGGCCGGGGATTGACTCAGACCTGGAACACTGGGTTCACAGGTGCACAACGTGTGCCCAGCTGGGCAATGCCCCCAGGGAGGCCCCACTCAGCCCGTGGCCCTGGCCCACCAGGCCATGGTCACGTATTCACGTGGACTATGCGGGCCTGTTCAAGGGAAAAATGTTCCTGATCGTTGTCGATGCATACTCGAAGTGGATCGAGTGCATCATATTGAACTCATGCACGACATCCATCACTGTGGAGAGTCTGCATACGGTTTTCGCGACCCACGGCTTGCCGGACATCCTGGTCAGCAATAATGGCCTGTGTTTTACCAGCCATGAATTCCAGGAGTTTATGTCGGGCAATGGGATCAAGCACGTCCGGACAGCGCCGTTCAAGCCGGCTTCCAATGGCCAGGCAGAACCGGCGGTCCAAGTCATAAAGCAGGGCATGCTATGCATCCAAGGACCCTCCCTTCAGTACCGCCTATCGCGCCTCCTGCTGGCCTACAGGTCCCGGCTGCACTCGCTCACGGGGGTCCCGCCAGCGGAACTCCTCATGAAACACACGCTCAAGACGCAGCTGTCCCTCATTCACCCAGCCCTGGCAGACATTGTTGAGGGCAAGCGCCAGTCCCAAACTGAGCTCCATGATCGAGGCTCAAGGGGGAGGTGTATAGAAATAGATGACCCGGTATTTGTTCTTAACCATGCTTTGGGACCCAAATGGCTTAAGGGCACCGTAATTGGCAAAGAAGGAAACAGGATCATGGTAGTCAGACTAAACAATGGGCAGATAAGCCGCAAACACTTGGACCAAGTAAAGACAAGGTTCAGTGCAGACACGGAGGAACCGGAAGAAGAGCATGATGAAATAGCACCCACACCACTGCCAGTGGATGAGCAACAAAGACAGCCCTCAGCATGCACAGTCTCTGCGCCCAGCCCGGACAGGCCGGAATCACCTCAAGTGACAGAGACGCATGCTGAGTCTCAGCCACCAGAGCCACAACTGCGGCGCTCCACGAGAGAGCGCCGACCACCCGATACCTCTGAAACTAAAAGACCTAAGGGGGGTGGTGATGTCATGTATTTCACCATCTTGTAATGACTATAAGTATGTAACTGTAACTCATGCATACTGTACCTGTACCCTTGTAATGCACACCCTGACCACAGAGAGTGAGATCCTCACCTGGGCTTCCAGGTATAAAAGGGGAGGTCCCACCCAGGGCCAGGATCAGCACTCTTTAGTCCTGGGAATAAAGTGAAGGTCACAGAGTGACCGTGTCTGATATATCCATGTCTCATGTGAGTTTGTAACAAGGTGCAGAGACATTACATTATCCCCATGCATTTGTATCACCAATGCTCCATAGAAGCTTCCCTGGTTCACACAATATACATGGAATGGGAGATCCATGTTTGGGAGTCCCAGCCCTGGAGCTGACATTAGGACTTCCTTCAGATTACCGTATGCTGCTTCTTGCTCGGGGCCCCACTCTATGGTTTCTAAGGATGGTCTTCCCCCTTTCACTAGCCGCTGTATGGGTTCTGCAATTGCCGCAAAGTTAGGTAAAAAATTCCTGCAATAGTTAAAGAGGCCCAGTACCTTACGCACCCCTCGGACTGCTTTTGGTCGGGGCATGATCCTATAGGCCTCCTTCCTGTTATTGGACATGGTCCTAGTTCCTTGGGATATTTCGTGTCCCAGGTACTGTACCACAGCTTGTCCGATTTGTGTCTTTTTGGGATTTACTTTGAATCCTGCATCCTGCAGGACTTCCAGGATCTCTATAAGTGCTCCTGTATGCCCCCCATCATCCTCGGATGCTATCAATAGGTCATCTACTTATTGTAGTATTGTACTCCTATACGGGGTTAAATCCACTTGTTCTATGGCTCGACTCATGGTCCGGTGGAATATAGCCGGGCTATTGTGGAACCCTTGTGGGACCCATGTCCAGGTGTACTGATGGTCGGCAACTGTGAAGGCGAATTTATCTTGGGACTCTTTTGCCAGAATCCATTGGCTATGTTTAATACAGTGAAGACCTTATGCTCCGGTTTTAATCCATTACATATTGTGGCTGGGCTGGCCACCATGGGATGCTGACGGGGAGTCCCCTTATTGAGGGCAGTATAATCAATAGTTACCTGGTATGATCCGTCTGGAATTTGCACGGGCCAAACAGGGGAGTTTGTTGTTCCCTCTACCTCTCGGAGTATACCGCTTTCCAGTAAATCCCCCACTATCTGTCTCACAGCCGTGCGGCTTCTGGTTTTATCGGGTAGTTGGGCACTTCCCACATTAGCATGACTGTCAAAATTACCCTGTTCCCTGAAGGTATTTCTAGATTATTTCCAAACCTTTTAATTTTATTTCTTTTTTTAAAAGAGATCAGATTTAACTTTTTATTTTCAATGTATCTCAGTATTTTGTTGTGCCTTCTCTTAACCAGTGGTACCTGAAACCTTTACAACACAATTAACTCTTCACTGTTCTCATCCTAATCTCTGCTCCCCTTTTGTAGTATTTGTATTTATTGTTGGATTACAAAATGTCAAATATGGTAATACTGTTTTTTTTAATCAGACTTCTCATTTATGCTTATAGTGATACACAGATCACAGAATGCAAAGTACTTGTTTTATAATTGTGTGCCCAACTTCTGTTTTAGAAGCTGAACATCAAAAACTCTAATCTTTTGCTCTGTAGCTTCAATTTTATGATACAGTATCTCATAAATTACATCTTTTTAAGCTTCAGCTTCTGACGCAGTAGTTGTGTAATTTTATTAAAAAGGCTTCCAAATCCAAGATTTTCCAATACAACCCAATGTTTATCAAGGAGAATCACCTGAAATATCTCAAAATCCCAATTCAAATATTGTACTGCCAATCTTTTAGTTAAAACTCTTTTTACTGAAGCTTTCACGTCAAGGTTTTACACAAAGGAAAATGAGGGTGTACTTCTCCAGCCCACAGCCTCGAGAGGCCCACGCAGGCTTTTTTAAAAGGCATTACAATTTCCCTTCTCCGTTCTTTATCTCATTCCTAGATTAAATTTATTGTCTTTCAACCCAATGTAATCAATGATTACATGTTTTCTTTTGACAAGTAAGTGAGCTTGTTGAAAATGTTTTTTTAAACAAACGGGACATTGCATCTTTTATAGCTCTGTAACTTATCATCTGAATAAATCCGCACTGGCGTTTCTAACTTAAAATATAATTCAATTCTAGATTCACACTTTCTTAAAACTTCCCACATACAGGACAACACTACAAAGTGGGTGGAGCCAAAACAAACAGACAGCTCCACCATGTTTTCAAGCAGGCTTTCAGACAAATGAAAAATTCATTAATTCCCACCTCAAATATTCCGCAGTCAAAGATCACACCAGCACTTTCATTCAAAGACAGACATTCACAAAAGTCTCTCTTCATTCAACAAAGCTTATTAATTGTTTGGCTGGCTTTACTTTTGGATCTATACATCACTTAAGATAGTCACTATTAGATTTTTTATGGTCATCCGAAAAATATCCACTAAGCGAACCGTCTGGCCTCCAATCTAGTATACCTTTACACGCCATACTCAATTTGGGTACGTCTACCCATATATTGGTTTCACTGTATACTGACCGTCTCCCTACTTGTATCACCTGACCCCAGTATCTATGGTCCCACCGACTTTAAATCGATTTAAACTGTATTCTAGATACCGACTGTCCCTTTAATTGGTTTCCCCTACCCCTAGAGCCTGCAATCTCATTGACACCCTTATCGATTTATCTGTATTCTAGATACTCATGGTTCCTCTATCCGGTTCCCTTTGAACTCAGAGGCCATATCCACACCGATGCCTTCTGATAGTGTCTGTTGTGACTTCCTGATTTCCCCCAAGTCTTTTACACCATAACAGACCTTTCACAGATTCAAGTACCCCGGGCAACACAGGCACGTCATGTCGGATTATGAGTAGTAGTTGAAGATACTCACTCGTGATGGATTCATATACGTCCGTCTGTCGGCTGCACGTTGTAACCATGTTTGCAGCACCAAATGTTATGGAGTATTAAAAATATAATACTCACACAAAAGGTCTTTTATAGAGAAAAGAGTTGTTTATTAAAACCTGATTAATCAAGGGAGATCTGGCCGCATCAGTACCATTACTGAGTGCTCTCAACACCGATCTCATGGGACAAGCTACGCAGTTACATTCGTATACAGTTCAGATACAGTCAAAATGGTGGAACTATGCGGGGAAGTGTTCCATTGGTTATTTGCCACCAGTCCCCGCCCACCTACTACTAATATATTGGTTAATACATTTTCAGCAATGTCATTGGTTACTACTGTTACATTAAGGCTGTGATCCTTACCAAGGATCCATCACAGACCCAATCCACGTCCGGACCGGGGTCAAACAGGGCTGCGTCATCGCCCCAACACTCTTCTCAATCCTTCTTGCCACCATGCTCCACCTCACAGTCAACAAGCTCCCCGCTGGAGTGGAACTAAACCACAGAACCAGTGGGACCCTGTTCAACCTTCGCCGTCTTCAGGCCAGGTCCAAGACTACCCCAACCTCTGCCGTTGAGCCACAGTACACGGACGACACCTGTGTCTGTGCACATACAGAGGCTGAACTCCAGGATATAGTCGATGTATTTACTGAGGCATACGAAAGCATGGGCCTTACGCTAAACATCCGTAAGACAAAGGTCCTCCACCAGCCTGTCCTCCCCGCACAGCATTGTCCCCCCATCATCAAGATCCATGGCGTGGCCTTGGACACGGTGGACCACTTCCCATATCTCGGGAGCCTCCTATCAACAAGAGCAGGCATCGACGACGAGATACAACGCCGCCTCCAGTGCGGCAGTGCAGCCTTCGGCCGCCTGAGGAAAAGAGTTTTTGAAGACCAGGCCCTCAAATCTACCACCAAGCTCATGGTCTACAGGGTTGTAGTAATACCCGCCCTCCTGTATGGCTCAGAGACATGGACCATGTACAGCAAACACCTCAAGTTGCTGGAGATATATCACCAACGATGTCTCTGCAAGATCCTACAAATCCCTCAGGAGGACAACCGCACCAACATCAGTGTCCTCGTCCAGACTAACATCCCCAGCATTGAAGCACTGAACACACTTGATCAGCTTCGCTGGGCAGGCCACATTGTCCGCATGCCAGACACGAGACTCCCAAAGCAAGTGCTCTACTCAGAACTCCTTCACGGCAAACGAGCCAAAGGTGGGCAGCGGAAACATTACAAGGGCACCCTCAAAGCCTCCCTGATAAAGTGCGACATCCCCACTGACACCTGGGGGTCCCTGGCCAAAGACCGCCCTATGTGGAGGAAGTGCATCCGGGAGGGCGCTGAGCACCTCGAATCTTAACGCCAGGAGCATGCAGAAATCAAACACAGGCAGCGGAAAGAGCAAGCGGCAAACGAGTCCCGCCCTCCCTTACCCTCAACGACTATCTGTTCCACCTGTGACAGAATCTGTGGCTCTCGTATCAGACTGTTCAGCCACCAAAGAACTCACTTCAGGAGTTCTGAGGGACTGCCTATGATGATGATGAATTTTATTGGTTACAGTAATTACTAATCATTCTGTTGGTACATCACTGTTGCTACGGAAATGCCCCCCCCCCCCGCTATAGGTCATGTGTTACTTTTCTGTGAATGCGTTCCCATACTAGCTGTCAGGCTGCGTCCATGGCAGACCACCTGTCTGTAAGCATTTCAAAGAGGCCTTGTGTCTGTTATCTCATGTGACTGGAACATTGTGGCTTTCTCTCATATAGGCAGAGGCCTATAAAAGGCCGCGAGAGGCAGCGGGAGTTCGTGGTCGCTGAGCCGTGAGTCCGGGGATCAGCAGAGGCCTATAAAAGGCAGCGAGAGGCAGCGGGAGTTCGTGGTCGCTGAGGCGTGAGTCCAGGGTCAGCGAGAGGCCTATAAAAGGCGTACTTGTGCAGCTACAGGGAGAAGGCAAAAAAGAAGTAGAAAGAAACAGAAAGGTGACGTCACAGCCTAGGGGGTAAGTGATTGGTTGGTGATTGGTGAGTAGTTTTTCTTTTTTTTATATATCAGTCAGTAACTTTTAACATTGTTGTTGCCAATTTAAGTGTATCTAAGGGTTAAGTCATGGCAGGAGAGCTCGGTCGGGTGTTATGCTCCTCCTGTACCATGTGGGAACTCAGGGACACTTCCGGTGTCCCTGACGACTACGTGTGCGGGAAGTGTATCCGCCTCGAGCTCCTGACGGTCCGCGTTGCGGAATTGGAGCTGCAGGTGGATTCACTCTGGAGCATCCACGATGCTGAGAATGACGTGAGTAGCACGTGTAGCGAGTTGGTCTTACCGCAGGAGAAGGGTCCACAGCCAGATAGGGAATGGAAGACCAGCATGAAAAGTAGTGCAAGGAAGGTAGTGCAGGGGTCCCCTGTGGTCATCCCCCTGCAAAACGGATACATCGCTTTGAGTACTGTTGCGGGGGGTGACTCATCAGGGGAGGGCAGCAGCAGCCAAGTTCATGGCACCATGGCTGGCTCTGTTGCACAGAAGGGCAGGAAAAAGAGTGGGAGAGCGATAGTGATAGGGAATTCAATGGTGAGGGGAATAGATAGGCGTTTCTGCGGCCGCAACCGAGACTCCAGGATGGTATGTTGCCTCCCTGGTGCAAGGGTCAAGGATGTCTCGGAGCGGGTGCAGGACATTCTGAAAAGGGAGGGTGAACAGCAAGTTGTCGTGGTGCACATTGGTACCAACGACATCGGTAAAAAAAGGGATGAGGTCCTACGAAACGAATTTAAGGAGCTAGGACCTAAATTAAAAAGTAGGACCTCAAAAGTAGTAATCTCGGGATTGCTACCAGTGCCACGTGCTATTCAGAGTAGGAATTGCAGGATAGCGCAGATGAATACGTGGCTTGAGCAGTGGTGCAGCAGGGAGGAATTCAAATTCCTGGGGCATTGGAACCGGTTCTGGGGGAGGTGGGACCAGTACAAACCGGACGGTCTGCACCTGGGCAGGACTGGAACCAATGTCCTAGGGGGAGTGTTTGCGAGTGCTGTTGGGGAGGAGTTAAACTAATATGGCAGGGGGATGGGAACCAATGCAGGGAGACAGAGGGAGACAAAAAGGAGGCAAAAGCAAAAGACAGAAAGGAGATGAGGAAAAGTGGAGGGCAGAGAAACCCAAGGCAAAGAACAAAAAGGGCCACTGTACAGCAAAATTCTAAAAGGACAAAGGGTGTTAAAAAAACAAGCCTGAAGGTTTTGTGTCGTAATGCAAGGAGTATACGCAATAAGGTGGATGAATTAACTGTGCAAATAGATGTTAACAAATATGATGTGATTGGGATTACGGAGACGTGGCTCCAGGATGATCAGGGCTGGGAACTCAACATCCAGGGGTATTCAACATTCAGGAAGGATAGAATAAAAGAAAAAGGGGTTGGGGTAGCATTGCTGGCTAAAGAGGAGATTAATGCAATAGTTAGGAAAGACATTAGCTTGGATGATGTGGAATCTATATGGGTAGAGCTGCAGAACACCAAAGGGCAAAAAACGTTAGTAGGAGTTGTGTACATACCTCCAAACAGTAGTAGTGATGTTGGGGAGGGTATCAAACAGGAAATTAGGGGTGCATGCAATAAAGGTGCAGCAGTTATAATGGGTGACTTTAATATGCACATAGATTGGGCGAGCCAAACTGGAAGCAATACGGTGGAGGAGGATTTCCTGGAGTGCATAAGGGATGGTTTTCTCGACCAATATGTCGAGGAACCAACTAGGGGGGAGGCCATCTTAGACTGGGTGTTGTGTAATGAGAGAGGATTAATTAGCAATCTCATTGTGCGAGGCCCCTTGGGGAAGAGTGACCATAATATGGTGGAATTCTGCATTAGGATGGAGAATGAAACAGTTAATTCAGAGACCATGGTCCAGAATTTAAAGAAGGGTAACTTTGAAGGTATGAGGCGTGAATTGGCTAGGATAGATTGGCGAATGATACTTAAGGGGTTGACTGTGGATGGGCAATGGCAGACATTTAGAGACCGCATGGATGAACTACAACAATTGTACATTCCTGCCTGGTGTTAAAATAAAAAAGGGAAGGTGGCTCAACCGTGGCTATCAAGGGAACTCAGGGATAGTATTAAAGCCAAGGAAGTGGCATACAAATTGGCCAGAAATAGCAGCGAACCCGGGGACTGGGAGAAATTTAGAACTCAGCAGAGGAGGACAAAGGGTTTGATTAGGGCAGGGAAAATGGAGTACGAGAAGAAGCTTGCAGGGAACATTAAGACGGATTGCAAAAGTTTCTATAGGTATGTAAAGAGAAAAAGGTTAGTAAAGGCAAACGTAGGTCCCCTGCAGTCAGAATCAGAGGAAGTCATAACGGGGAACAAAGAAATGGCAGACCAATTGAACAAGTACTTTGGTTCGGTATTCACTAAGGAGGACACCAACAACCTTCCGGATATAAAAGGGGTCAGAGGGTCTAGTAAGGAGCAGGAACTGAGGGAAATCCTTATTAGTCGGGAAATTGTGTTGGGGAAATTGATGGGATTGAAGGCCGATAAATCCCCAGGGCCTGATGGACTGCATCCCAGAGTACTTAAGGAGGTGGCCTTGGAAATAGCGGATGAATTGACAGTCATTTTCCAACATTCCATTGACTCTGGATCAGTTCCTATTGAGTGGAGGGTAGCCAATGTAACCCCACTTTTTAAAAAAGGAGGGAGAGAGAAAACATGGAATTATAGACCGGTCAGCCTGACCTCAGTAGTGGGTAAAATGATGGAATCAATTATTAAGGATGTCATAGCAGTGCATTTGGCAAATGATGACATGATAGGTCCAAGTCAGCGTGGATTTGTGAAAGGGAAATCATGCTTGACAAACCTTCTGGAATTTTTTGAGGATGTTTCCAGTAAAGTGGACAAGGGAGAACCAGTTGATGTGGTATATTTGGACTTTCAGAAGGCTTTCGACAAGGTCCCACACAAGAGATTAATATGCAAAGTTAAAGCACATGGGATTGGGGGTAGTGTGCTGACGTGGATTGAGAACTGGTTGTCAGACAGGAAGCAAAGAGTAGAAGTAAATGGATACTTTTCAGAATGGCAGGCAGTGACTAGTGGGGTACCGCAAGGTTCTGTGCTGGGGCCCCAGCTGTTTCCATTGTACATTAATGATTTAGACGAGGGGATTAAATGTAGTATCTCCAAATTTGCAGATGACACTAAGTTGGGTGGCAGTGTGAGCTGCGAGGAGGATGTTATGAGGCTGCAGAGTGACTTGGATAGGTTAGGTGAGTGGGCAAATGCATGGCAGATGAAGTATAATGTGGATAAATGTGAGGTTATCCACTTTGGTGGTAAAAACAGAGAGACAGACTATTATCTGAATGGTGACAGATTAGGAAAAGGGGAGGTGCAACGAGACCTGGGTGTCATGGTACATCAGTCATTGAAGGTTGGCATGCAGGTACAGCAGGCGGTTAAGAAAGCAAATGGCATGTTGGCCTTCATAGCGAGGGGATTTGAGTACAGGGGCAGGGAGGTGTTGCTACAGTTGTACAGGGCCTTGGTGAGGCCACACCTGGAGTATTGTGTACAGTTTTGGTCTTCTAACTTGAGGAAGGACATTCATGCTATTGAGGGAGTGCAGCGAAGATTCACCAGACTGATTCCCGGGATGGTGGGACTGACCTATCAAGAAAGACTGGATCAACTGGGCTTGTATTCACTGGAGTTCAGAAGAATGAGAGGGGACCTCATAGAAACGTTTAAAATTCTGATGGGTTTAGACAGGTTAGATGCAGGAAGAATGTTCCCAATGTTGGGGAAGTCCAGAACCAGGGGTCACAGTCTAAGGATAAGGGGTAAGCCATTTAGGACCGAGATGAGGAGAAACTTCTTCACCCAGAGAGTGGTGAACCTGTGGAATTCTCTACCACAGAAAGTTGTTGAGGCCAATTCACTAAATATATTCAAAAGGGAGTTAGATGTAGTCCTTACTACTAGGGGGATCAAGGGGTATGGCGAGAAAGCAGGAAGGGGGTACTGAAGTTGCATGTTCAGCCATGAACTCATTGAATGGCGGTGCAGGCTAGAAGGGCTGAATGGCCTACTCCTGCACCTATTTTCTATGTTTCTATTACTGTGAGCTGCTTACATAAATCCTGTGGGTGTTCTTATCTTCTAAGAGAATTTCTCTGACCTTCTATGTTCTGCCTAATTCAGCTATTCTACCATGAATGCATTGAAGCAATTCTCTGCCTTTCTTACTTGTATTTTAATTACATCGAATTACTTTACACCAATTCGGGTTTTTCGCTCTTACAATCCCAAGTGTCTACGTGTGCTCTTAGGTCATCTGCCTTCTTTGCTATAATCTTTGCATTGAATATACCGTTCAGCGCAGGAAGACCTCCTTACTTACTACATACTAAACCCTGTTTCCTCCGTCTTACAGATTCGTTTTCTCGATTCTTGCTGTGCAATTACCAGTGGTGGGGAATGGAGGGGGGCCATGCACCAATGCAATGAAGGGATATGGCAGCAGGCACCGTCCGAGCGGAGCGTCCACCAATCACAGTGCGCCAGGGGCGGGGCTTCATGCAGCCCCGCCCCCGCATGCAAATGTCTCTCGCGGGCTATAAGGGCGGGAACGCGCGCGGGCAGGCTCTCTCCCGGCACCGGCCCAGAGACTGACGGACAGACCCGGCACCGGCCCCGGCCCCGAGAGACAGGGACACAGGCCCAGACCCAGACCCGGGATCCAGCGACAGGCCGAGCCTCACCCGCAGCAATGTGTGACAAGCTGCCCTACAAAGTCGGTGAGTGTCCCGGGGCCCCGCAGGCGGACCACGTGCGCCGGGTACACGGTGCCGGGCCCACAGCTCCGCGGCACTGAGCCACTAAGGCCCAGCCGGCAGGAGGGGGAGAGGCCGCGGCGCGGTGTGACCGGGGCCCAGGACAGGCGGGGGGCACAGCCCGGGGGGGAATGGGGGCACCGGGGGGCATAGCGCGGGGGGGCACAGCCCGGGGGGCAATGGGGGGCACGGCCCGGGGGGGAATGGGGGCACCGGGGGGAATGGGAGCGCGGGGGGGGGGCACGGCCCGGAGGGAATGGGGGCATGGCCCGGGGGGAATGGGGGCATGGCCCGGGGGGAATGGGCGTGCGGGGGGGCATGGCCCGGGGGGAATGGGAGCACGGGGGGTCATGGCCTGGGGGGGAATGGGGGTATGGCCGGGGGGGGGGATGGGGGCATGGCCTGGGGGAGGAGGGGGGGTGGCATGGGGAGGGGTGGGACAGCACAGCCCTAGGCGGGGTGGAGGGCAGCACGGACCAGCCCACACTGGTATGAGAGTGCACTGGGTCTGTGCAGCAGAGCTGGTCTCCAGTCATCCTGGTTAATCCTTGCCACTGGACCAAGCCCTCGCTCTGTCAAGCCCGTGTGGTGACTGGTGTGCAACGTTCACCCCACGTTAAAACAATCCACGCACAGGCATCTTCCACCCTTCAACATGTAGTTCGCGATCTGGAATATCACAAACACCTGTGAACTCATCCGCTTTCAGCGTGGAAGAAAGTCTTTCTCAATACAAGGGACTGCCTATGATGATGACTGAACCCACATTATACTGTACTATACTGACACTACATTAAACTGTACTATACTGACCCTACATTAAACTGTACTATACTGACCCTACATTAAACTACTATACTGAACCCTACATTATACTGTACTATACTGACCCTACATTATACTGTACTATACTGACCCTACATTAAACTGTACTATATGGACCCCACATTATACTGTACTATACTGACCCTACATTATACTGTACTATACTGACCCTACATTATACTGTACTATACTGACCCTACATTAAACTACTATACTGAACCCTACACATTATACTGTACTATACTGATCCTACATTATACTGTACTATACTGACCCTACATTAAACTACTATACTGAACCCTACACATTATACTGTACTATACTGACCCTACATTATACTGTACTATACTGACCCTACATTAAACTGTACTATACTGACCCTACATTAAACTACTATACTGAACCCCACATTATACTGTACTATACGGACCCTAAACATTATACTGTACTATACTGACACTACATTATACTGTACTATACGGACCCTACATTATACTGTACTAATCTGACCCTACATTATACTGTACTATACTGACCCTACATTAAACTGTACTATACTGACCCTACATTAAACTACTATACTGAACCCTACATTATACTGTAGTATACGGACCTACACATTATACTGTACTATACTGACCCTACATTATACTGTACTATACTGACCCTACATTAAACTGCTATACTGAACCCTACATTATACTGTACTATACGGACCCTACACATTATACTGTACTATACTGACCCTACATTATACTGTACTATACTGACCCTACATTAAACTACTATACTGAACCCTACACATTATACTGTACTATACTGACCCTACATTATACTGTACTATACTGACCCTACATTAAACTGTACTATACTGACCCTACATTAAACTACTATACTGAACCCCACATTATACTGTACTATACGGACCCTAAACATTATACTGTACTATACTGACACTACATTATACTGTACTATACGGACCCTACATTATACTGTACTATACTGACCCTACATTATACTGTACTATACTGACCCTACATTAAACTGTACTATACTGACCCTACATTAAACTACTATACTGAACCCTACATTATACTGTACTATACTGACCCTACATTATACTGTACTATACTGACCCTACATTAAACTGTACTATATGGACCCCACATTATACTGTACTATACTGACCCTACATTATACTGTACTATACTGACCCTACATTATACTGTACTATACTGACCCTACATTAAACTACTATACTGAACCCTACACATTATACTGTACTATACTGATCCTACATTATACTGTACTATACTGACCCTACATTAAACTACTATACTGAACCCTACACATTATACTGTACTATACTGACCCTACATTATACTGTACTATACTGACCCTACATTAAACTGTACTATACTGACCCTACATTAAACTACTATACTGAACCCCACATTATACTGTACTATACGGACCCTAAACATTATACTGTACTATACTGACACTACATTATACTGTACTATACGGACCCTACATTATACTGTACTATACTGACCCTACATTATACTGTACTATACTGACCCTACATTAAACTGTACTATACTGACCCTACATTAAACTACTATACTGAACCCTACATTATACTGTAGTATATGGACCTACACATTATACTGTACTATACTGACCCTACATTATACTGTACTATACTGACCCTACATTAAACTGCTATACTGAACCCTACATTATACTGTACTATACGGACCCTACACATTATACTGTACTATACTGACCCTACATTATATTGTACTATACTGACCCTACATTATACTGTACTATACTGACCCTACATTAAACTGTACTATATGGACCCTACGTTATACTGTACTATACTGACCCTACATTATACTGTACTATACTGACCCTACATTAAACTACTATACTGAACCCTACACATTATACTGTACTATACTGACCCTACATTATACTGTACTATACTGACCCTACATTAAACTGTACTATACTGACCCTACATTAAACTACTATACAGAACCCCACATTATACTGTACTATACGGACCCTAAACATTATACTGTACTATACGGACCCTACATTATACTGTACTATACTGACCCTACATTATACTGTACTATACTGACCCTACATTAAACTACTATACTGAACCCCACATTATACTGTACTATACAGACCCTACATTATACTGTACTATACTGACCCTACATTATACTGTACTATACTGACCCTACATTAAACTGTACTATACTGACCCTACATTAAACTGTACTATACTGACCCTACATTAAACTACTATACTGAACCCTACATTATACTGTACTATACTGACCCTACATTATACTGTACTATACTGACCCTACATTATACTGTACTATACTGACCCTACATTATACTGTACTATACTGACCCTACATTAAACTACTATATGGACCCCACATTATACTGTACTATACTGACCCTACATTATACTGTACTATACTGACCCTACATTAAACTACTATACTGAACCCTACATATTATACTGTACTATACTGACCCTACATTAAACTGTACTATACTGACCCTACATTAAACTACTATACTGAACCCCACATTATACTGTACTATACGGACCCTAAACATTATACTGTACTATACGGACCCTACATTATACTGTACTATACGGACCCTACATTATACTGTACTATACTGACCCTACATTATACTGTACTATACTGACCCTACATTAAACTGTACTATACTGACCCTACATTAAACTACTATACTGAACCCTACATTATACTGTACTATACGGACCTACACATTATACTGTACTATACTGACCCTACATTATACTGTACTATACTGACCCTACATTATACTGTACTATACTGACCCTACATTAAACTACTATACTGAACCCTACATTATACTGTACTATACGGACCCTACACATTATACTGTACTATATTGACCTTACATTATACTGTACTATACGGACCCTACATTATACTGTACTATACTGACCCTACATTATACTGTACTATACTGACCCTACATTAAACTACTATACTGAACCCTACACATTATACTGTACTATACTGACCCTACATTATACTGTACTATACTGACCCTACATTAAACTGTACTATACTGACCCTACATTAAACTACTATACTGAACGCCACATTATACTGTACTATACGGACCCTAAACATTATACTGTACTATACGGACCCTACATTATACTGTACTATACTGACCCTACATTATACTGTACTATACTGACCCTACATTAAACTACTATACTGAACCCCACATTATACTGTACTATACTGACCCTACATTATACTGTACTATACTGACCCTACATTAAACTGTACTATACTGACCCTACATTAAACTGTACTATACTGACCCTACATTAAACTACTATACTGAACCCTACATTATACTGTACTATACTGACCCTACATTATACTGTACTATACTGACCCTACATTATACTGTACTATACTGACCCTACATTAAACTGTACTATATGGACCCCACATTATACTGTACTATACTGACCCTACATTATACTGTACTATACTGACCCTACATTATACTGTACTATACTGACCCTACATTAAACTACTATATGGACCCCACATTATACTGTACTATACTGACCCTACATTATACTGTACTATACTGACCCTACATTATACTGTACTATACTGACCCTACATTAAACTGTACTATATGGACCCCACATTATACTGTACTATACTGACCCTACATTATACTGTACTATACTGACCCTACATTATACTGTACTATACTGACCCTACATTAAACTACTATATGGACCCCACATTATACTGTACTATACTGACCCTACATTATACTGTACTATACTGACCCTACATTAAACTACTATACTGAACCCTACACATTATACTGTACTATACTGACCCTACATTATACTGTACTATACTGACCCTACATTAAACTGTACTATACTGACCCTACATTAAACTACTATACTGAACCCCACATTATACTGTACTATACGGACCCTGAACATTATACTGTACTATACGGACCCTACATTATACTGTACTATACGGACCCTACATTATACTGTACTATACTGACCCTACATTATACTGTACTATACTGACCCTACATTAAACTGTACTATACTGACCCTACATTAAACTACTATACTGAACCCTACATTATACTGTACTATACGGACCTACACATTATACTGTACTATACTGACCCTACATTAAACTGTACTATACTGACCCTACATTAAACTACTATACTGAACCCTACATTATACTGTACTATACGGACCCTACACATTATACTGTACTATACTGACCCTACATTATACTGTACTATACTGACCCTACATTAAACTGTACTACATGGACTCCACATTATACTGTACTATACTGACCCTACATTATACTGTACTATACTGACCCTACATTAAACTGTACTATATGGACCCCACATTATACTGTACTATACTGACCCTACATTATACTGTACTATACTGACCCTACATTAAACTGTACTATATGGACCCCACATTATACTGTACTATACTGACCCTACATTATACTGTACTATACTGACCCTACATTATACTGTACTATACTGACCCTACATTAAACTGTACTATACTGACCCTACATTAAACTACTATACTGAACCCTACATTATACTGTACTATACGGACCTACACATTATACTGTACTATACTGACCCTACATTATACTGTACTATACTGACCCTACATTATACTGTACTATACTGACCCTACATTAAACTGCTATACTGAACCCTACATTATACTGTACTATACGGACCCTACACATTATACTGTACTATACTGACCCTACATTATACTGTACTATACTGACCCTACATTATACTGTACTATACTGACCCTACATTAAACTGTACTATATGGACCACACATTATACTGTACTATACTGACCCTACATTATACTGTATTATACTGACCCTACATTATACTGTACTATACTGACCCTACATTAAACTACTATATGGACCCCACATTATACTGTACTATACTGACCCTACATTATACTGTACTATACTGACCCTACTTAATACTGTGCTATACTAAACCCTACATTGTACTGACACTACATTATACTGTACCATACAGACCCTACATTATACTGTACCATACAGACCCTACATTATACTGTACCATACTGAACCCTACATTATACTGTACTATACAGACCCTACATTATACTGTACTATACTAGCTACATTATATGATACTAATACTGCATTATACTATATTGTATAAATACTACACATGATACTAACACTACATTATAATGAGTAACTTCAGGCTTAGCCTCAAGAAAGGGACTTGGAAACTCTGGTTGTGTCCAGCAAATTTTTGTGAAGTCTTTATATCCATCCTGAACCAGAGCCACCCTGCAGCTGCAACAGTTAGCGACGGAATCGGCAACACACTCTAGGCTCCATAAGTGGGTGTTGGTGATGTCGAACTCATTGACAGAAAGACATCAAATTATTAGGATTAAAAGGAAAAAGCGCATGCTGGAAATGCATGTGAGTAATAAAAATGGGTTTTTATTTCCAGGGAAGTTTTTTTTGTGGCACTATTCGAAGAGCCGGTTATTCGCCTGATGTCCTCGCAGAACGAAGCTATTCGGCCCATCGTGTCCGTGCCGGCTCTCTGAAAGAGCTATCCAATTAGTCCCACACCTTGCTCTTCCCCATAGCCCTGCAAATTTTTCCTTTTCAATATGTCCCTTGATAGTTACTATTGCATCTGCTTCCAGCAGGCTTTAAAGTCGTGCATTACAGATCATCACAACTTGCTCAATGAAAAAAAATCTCACCTGAATCTGACTGCAAGGGACCTACGTTTGTTTTCGCTAATCTTTTTCTCTTCACCTATCTATAGAAGCTTTTGCAGGCAGTTTTTATGTTCCCAGCAAGCTTCCTCTCGTACTCTATTTTCCCCCATCTAATTAAACCCTTTGTCCTCCTCTGCTGTATTACAAAATTCTCCCAGTCCTCGGGTTTGCTGCTTTTTTTGGCCAATTTATATGCCTCTTCCTTGGATTTAACACTATCCTTAATTTCCCTTGTTTGCCACGGTTGAGCCACCTTCCCCGTTTTATTTTTCCTCCAGACAGGGATGTGCAATTGTTGAATTCATCCATGTGATCTTTAAATGTCTGCCATTGCCTATCCACCGTCAACCCTTTAAGTATCACTCATAGAAACATAGAAAATAGGTGCAGGAGTAGACCATTTGGCCCTTTGAGCCTGCACTGCCATTCAATGAGTTCATGGCTGAACATGCAACCTCAGTACCCCATTCCTGCTTTCTCGCCATACCCCTTGATCCCCCTAGTAGTAAGGACTACATCTAACTCCTTTTTGAATATATTTTGACTCGCCAGTCTATTCTAGCCAATTCACGTCACATACCATCGACGTTACCTTTCCTGAAGTTCAGGACCCTAGTCTCTGAATTAACTGTGTCACTCTCCATCTTAATAAAGAATTCTACCATATTATGGTCACTCTTCCCCCAAGGGGCCTCGCACAACAAGATTGCTACTTAGTCCTTTCTCATTACACATCACTGAGTCTAGGGTGGCCAGCCCTCTAGTTGGTTCCTTGACATATTGGTCTAGAAAACCATCCCTAATACACTCCAGGAAATCCTCCTCCACTGCGTTGCTACCAGTTTGGTTAGCCCAATCAATATGTAGATTAAAGTCGCCCATGATAACTGCTGTACCTTTATTTCACACATCCCTAATTTCTTGTTTGATGCTGTCCCCAACCTCACTACTACTGTTTGGTGGTCTGTACACAACTCCCACTAGTGTTTTTTGCTCTTTTGGTATTCAGTGGCTCCATCCATCCAAGCTAATATCCTTCCTTACTATTGCATTAATTTCCTCTTTAACCAGCAACGCCACCCCACCTTTTCCTTTCTGTCTAACCTTCCTAAATGTTGAATACCCCTGGATGTTGAGTTCCCAGCCTTGGTCACCCTGGAGACATGTCTCCGTGGTGCCAATTACATCATATCCGTTAACTGCTATCTGCGCAGTTAATTCGTCCACCTTATTCCGAATACACCTCTCATTGAGGCACAGAGCCTTCAGGCTTGTCTTTTTAACACACTTTGCCCCTTTAGAATTTTGGTGTAATGTGGCCCTTTTTGCTTTTTGCCTTGGGTTTCTTTTACTTTTCTTCTTTCTATCTTTTGCTTCTGCCCCCATTCTACTTCCCTCTGTCTCCCTGCATAGGTTCCCATCCACCTGCCATGTTAGTTTAACTTCTCCCCAACAGCACTAGCAAACACTTCCCCTGAGGACATTGGTTCTGGTCCTGCCCAGGTGCAAACTGTCCGGTTTGTACTGGTCCCACCTCCCCCAGAACCGGTTCCAATGCCCCAGGAATTTGAATCCCTCCCTTCTGCACCACTGCTCAAGCGACGTATTCATCTGAGCTATCCTATGATTCCTACTCTGACTCGTACTTGGCACTGGTAGCAATCCTGAAATTATTACTTTTGAGGTCCTACTTTTTAATTTCGCTCCTAGCTCCCTAAATTCGTCTTATAGGACCTCATCCTGTTTTTTTTTTTAACCTATATGCACCACGACAACTGGTTGTTCATCCTCCCTCTTCAAAATGTCCTGCACCCGCTCTGAGACATCCTTGTCCCTTGCACCAGGGAGGCAACATACCATCGTGGAGTCTCGGTTGCGGCTGCATAAAAGCCTATCTCTTCCCCTTGCAGTAGAATCCTGAGCAGGATTCACAGGACAGTTCATTTGCTTTGTCATGCCCCGCAGGAGTGAGTTGTACAGCAGCTGTCCAGTGAAAGCAGTAGACCCAGGTTATAGGGCCAGCTCTCGTGTTGCCTTTGGCCTCATTGCAATCTGGCTGAAGTTTATTTGAAAGCTGATTGTTGTTTGGTGTTTCGGAATTCTAGTTGTGATACAAAGGCATCAAACTTTGTTGCAGCTCCATTTTATTTCTCTCAAAATGTCACCTTGTTTGTAACTTTAATGAGTTGCATCACTTCCCCACCCTCCCCCAGGCCAGGTTCAATAACTTGTGGTTCAAAACAGTCACTCACCAGCAGTTTTGTGATAACAGTGGTTGCTAAATAGTCCTTGTACAAGTGGTGACACGTGGGTAGTGCCAAGAGCCATTCACGTCCGTACACGTTCAAGATAAGCTGGTCAAACGAATGCATATTTGGTTAGGAAAATGTGAGGGTGATGTTTCAATGTGTTTCTTCAGTAAATTTAAAAGCAGCAAGAGAAATGTCAAGGCTCAACAGCAGAATAGCGTTTTGGGTAAAAGGAAGCAGAATGGGTCAGGAAGGGACAGAGTAACAAAGATGTGACTAAGGTGACATCAGGGAAGAATAGAAGTCAAATCCAAAGGCACTATATCTGAATGTGCGAAGCATTCGCAACACAATAGATGAGTTAATAGCGCACAGAAATTAATAGGTTTAATCTAATGGCTATTACGGAGATGTGGTTGCAAAGTGGCCAAGGTTGCGAACTAAATATTCCAGGATACTTAACTTTTAGAAGATAGGCAAAATGGAAAAAGAGGAGGGAGAGCCCCGATTTAAAGGATGGGATAAAGACAGTGAGAGAGAAAGGATCTTTGCTCGGAAAATCAAGAAGTAGAATCAGTCTGGGTGGAGCTAACAAACAGCAAGGGGCAGAAAACATTGGTGGGAGTTGTTTATAGGCCCCCAAACAGTAGTGGTAATATAGGGCAGAGTATAAATTAGATACATCTTATAATAAGGGTAACACAGTAATCATAGAATCACAGAAATTTACAGCACGGAAAGAGGCCATTTCAGCCCATCGTGTCCACGCCGGCCACCAAGAGCTATCCAGCCTAATCCCACTTTGCAGCGCTAACTTCAGGGATCTGTGGACCTGCACTCCAAGGTCCCTTTGTTCTTCTACACATTTCAGTGTCGTACCATTAATGTGTATTCCCTTGCCTTGTTAGCTGTCCCCAAATACATTACCTCACACTTATCCAGATTGAATTCCATTTGCCACTGTTCTGCCAGCCTGATCAGTACATTGCTAACTTCTTGCAGTCTGCAGATTTCTTCTTCATTATCAACCACACAGCCTATTTAAATGTCATCTGCAAAATTCTTAACCATATCCCCAACATTTAAGTCCAAGTCATTGATATATACCACAAAAGGCAAGGGACCCAGCACTGAGCCCTGCGGAACCCCACCGAAAACATCCTTCCAGTCACAAAAACACCCGTTGACCATTACCCTTTGCTTCCTGCCTCTGAGCCAATTTTGGATCCAACTTACCACTTTGCCCTGGATCCCATGAGCTTTTACTTTTGTGACTAGTCTACCATGTGAAACCTAATCAAAAGCTTTGCTAAAGTCCATATACACTACATCATACGCACTACCCTCATCGACCCTCCTGGTTACCTCCTCGAAAAATTCAACCAAGTTAATCAGACATGACCTTCCCTTAACAAATCCATGCTGTCTGTCCTTGATTAATCCATGCCTTTCCAAATGAAGATTTTTTCCAATAGTTTTCCCACCACCGAGGTTAGGCTGACTGGCCTGTAATTACTCGGTCTTCTCCCTTTTTAAACAATGGTACAACATTCTCAGTCCTTCAGTCCTCTGGCACCACACCTGTAGCCAGAGAGGATTGGAAAATGTTGGTCAGAGCCTTGCTATTTGTTCTTTTGCTTCTCTTAACCTGGGATACATTTCATCTGGGCCTGGAAATTTATCCACTTTCAAAGCTGCTAAGCCCCTTAATACTTCTCTCTCTGTTTATCTCGTCGAATATTTCACATTCCCTCTGCCTCATTGCAAAGTCTGAATCGCCCCTCTCTGCATCGGTTTTCACAAAAAAGTATTAAGAATCCTACCCACGACTTCTGCCTCCACACGCAGATTTCCTTTATGGTCAATAATAGGCCCCACTCTTTCTCTAGTTATCCTCTTGCTCTTAAATGTATTTATAAAACATCTTTGGGTTTTCCCTGATTTTACTTGCCAACATTCTTTCATGTGCTCTTTGATTTCCTGATATCTTTTTTAATTCCACCCTTGCACCACTTCTACTCCGAGAGTTTCTGCAGTGTTGAGTTCTCGGTATCTGTCAGAAGCTTCCTTTTTTTCTTTATCTTACTCTGTATGCCCCTTGACATCCAGGGGGCTCTCGATTTGTTAGCCCCACGGTTTTTTTAAGGGAACATACTTGCTCTGTACCCTCTGGATCTCCTCCTTGAATACCTCCCACTGCTCTGACACTGATTTACCAACAAGTAGCTGTTTCCAGTCCACTTTGGCCAAATCCCATCTCAGCTCAGCAAAATTGCCTTTACCTCAATTGAGAACTTTTATTCCTGGTCAACGTTTGTGCTTTTGCATAACTACCCTAAATCTTACTGAATTATGATCACTAGCACCAAAATGCACTTCCATCTGCCCCTCTTCATTTTCCCAAAACCAAGTCCAGAACCGCCCCTTCCCTTGTTGGGCTTGTTACATACTGGCTAAAGAAGTTCTCCTGAATGCATTTGAGGAATTCTGCTCACTCTGTACCATTCACACTACCTTATTCCCAGTTAATATTGGGGTCATTGAAATCCCCCACTATTACAGCTCTAGTTTTTGCACTTTTGCAGCAATTTGCCCACATATTTGTTCTTCTATTTCCCTCTGACTGCTTGGGGCTCTATAGAACACTCCCAGTAGTGTGATTGCCCCTTTTTTGTTCTTAAATTCAACTCATATAGCCTGGTTTGATGACCCCTTTAACATACCATCCCTCCTCACAGCTGTAATTGTTTTTTTAATCAATACTGTGACCCCCCCCCCCTCCTTTTTTATCCTCCTCTATCCTGTCTGAAAACCAGGAATGTTGAGCTGCCACACCTGCCCTTCTTTCAGCCATGTCTCAACAATAGCTATCATATCATACTCCCAAGTGTCAATCAGGGCTCTCAGCTCATCTGCCTTATTCCCTATACTCTCTGCATTGAAGTATATACCATTTCGTATTGCCAAACTCTCCTGTTGTCTATTTTCCAGCCCTTGTTTCCTGTCTTCCAAATTCACTTTCTACTTCTACTTCTCTGCTGCCCATTTCCAGCTTTGCTTCTCTCTCCACTGAATCTACTCTCGGGTTCCCATCCCCCTGCCAAGCTAGTTTAAACCCTCCCCAACAGCACTAGCAACCCCCTCCCCCCCCACCCCCCGCGAGGATGTTGGTCCCGGCTCTGTTGAGGTGCAACCCGTCCGGCTTGTGCAGATCCCACCTCCCCCAGAAACGGTCCCAATGCCTCAGAAATCTAAAGCCCTCCCTCCTGCACCATCTCTCCAGCCACATATTCATCTGCTCTATCCTCCTATTTCTGTACTCACTAGCTCGTGGCACTGGGAGTATTCTGGAGATTGCTACCTTTTTGAAGTCCTGCTTTTTAATCGCTCTCCAGCTCCCTAAATTCTGCCTGCAGAACCTCCTCCCTCTTTCTACCGATGCCATTGGTACCGATATGGACCACGACCTCTGGCTGTTCAACCTCTCCCCCCTGAATGCTCTGCAGCCGCTCGGTGGACATCCTTGCCCTGGCACCAGGAGGGTAACATACCATCCTGGAGTCACGTCTGCGGCCGCAGAAACACCTGTCTGCTCCCCTGACTATTGAATCCCCTATCCATTCTTCTTCCTCTCTCCTCCCCCATGTATCTGAGCCACCTGTGATGCTGTGGACTGGGCTACATATAGATTGGGGAAACCAAACATGCAGTAATAGTGTAGAAGACAAATTCATGGAATGTATATGGGATAGTTTTCTAGATCATGTTGAGGAACCAAGTAGGGAGCAGGCTATTTTAGATAACTTAAGAACATAAGAATTAGGAACAGGAGTAGGCTATCTAGCCCCTCGAGCCTGCTCTGCCATTCAAAAAGATCATGGCTGATCTGGCCGTGGACTCAGCTCCACTTACCCGCCCGCTCCCCATACCCCTTAATTGCCTTATTGGTGAAATTTTTTTTAATTTGATTTGAATAGGACAAAGGGTGTTAAAAAAACAAGCCTGAAGGCTTTGTGTCTTAATGCAAGGAGTATCCGTAATAAGGTGGATGAATTAACTGTGCAAATAGATGTTAACAGATTTGATGTGATTGGGATTATGGAGACGTGGCTCCAGGATGATCAGGGCTGGGAACTCAACATCCAGGGGTATTCAACATTCAGGAAGGATAGAATAAAAGGAAAAGGAGGTGGGGTAGCATTGCTGCTTAAAGAGGAGATTAATACAATAGTTAGGAATGACATTAGCTTGAATGATGTGGAATCTATATGGGTAGAGCTGCAGAACACCAAAGGGCAAAAAACGTTAGTGGGAGTTGTGTACAGACCTCCAAACAGTAGTAGTGATGTTGGGGAGGGCATCAAACAAGAAATTATGGGTGCATGCAATAAGAGTGCAGCAGTTATAATGGGTGACTTTAATATGCACATAGATTGGGCTAACCAAACTGGAAGCAATACGGTGGAGGAGGATTTCCTGGAGTGCATAAGGGATGGTTTTCTCGACCAATATGTCGAGGAACCAACTAGGGGAGAGGCCATCTTAGACTGGGTGTTGTGTAATGAGAGAGGATTAATTAGCAATCTCGTTGTGCGAGGCCCCTTGGGGAAGAGTGACCATAATATGGTGGAATTCTCCATTAGGATGGAGAATGAAGCAGTTAATTCAGAGCCCATGGTCCAGAACTTAAAGAAGGGTAACTTTGAAGGTATGAGGCGTGAATTGGCTAGGATTGATTGGCGAATGATACTTGAGGGGTTGACTGTGGATGGGCAATGGCAGACATTTAGAGACCGCATGGGTGAACTACAACAATTGTACATTCCTGTCTGGCATAAAAATAAAAAAGGGAAGGTGGCTCAACCGTGGCTATCAAGGGAAATCAGGGATAGTATTAAAGCCAAGGAAGTGGCATACAAACTGGCCAGAAATAGCAGCGAACCTGGAGACTGGGAGAAATTTAGAACTCAGCAGAGGAGGACAAAGGGTTTGATTAGGGCAGGGAAAATGGAGTACGAGAAAAAGCTTGCAGGGAACATTAAGACGGATTGCAAAGGTTTCTATAGATATGTAAAGAGAAAAAGGTTAGTAAAGACAAATGTAGGTCCCCTGCAGTCAGAATCGGGGGAAGTCATAACGGGAAACAAAGAAATGGTGGACCAATTGAACAAGTACTTTGGTTCGGTATTCACTAAGGAGGACACTAACAACATTCCGGATATAAGAAGGGTCAGAGGGTCTAGTAAGGAGGAGGAACTGAGGGAAATTGTGTTGGGGAAATTGATGGGATTGAAGGCCGATAAATCTCCAGGGCCTGATGGACTGCATCCCAGAGTACTTAAGGAGGTGGCCTTGGAAATAGCGGATGCATTGACAGTCATTTTCCAACATTCCATTAACTCTGGATCAGTTCCTATTGAGTGGAGGGTAGCCAATGTAACCCCACTTTTTTAAAAAAAAAGGAGGGAGAGTGAAAACGGAATTATAGACCGGTCAGCCTGACATCGGTAGTGGGTAAGATGATGGAATCAATTATTAAGGATGTCATAGCAGCACATTTGGAAAGAGGTGACATGATGGGTTCAAGTCAGCATGGATTTGTGAAAGGGAAATCATGCTTGACAAATCTTCTGGAATTTTTTGAGGCTGTTTCCAGTAGAGTGGACAAGGGAGAACCATTTGATGTGGTATATTTGGACTTTCAGAAGGCTTTCGACAAGGTTCCACACAAGAGATTAATGTGCAAAGTTAAAGCACATGGGATTGGGGGTAGTGTGCTGACATGGATTGAGAAATTATTGTCAGACAGGAAGCAAAGAGTAGGAGTAAATGGGTACTTTTCAGAATGGCAGGCAGTGACTAGTGGGGTACCGCAAGGTTCTGTGCTGGGGCCCCAACTGTTTACACTGTATATTAATGATTTAGACGAGGGGATTAAATTTAGTATCTCCAAATTTGCAGATGACACTAAGTTGGGTGGCAGTGTGAGCTGCGAGGAGGATGCTATGAGGCTGCAGCGTGACTTGGATAGGTTAGGTGAGTGGGCAAATGCATGGCAGATGAAGTATAATGTGGATAAATGTGAGGTTGTCCACTTTGGTGGTAAAAACAGAGAGACAGACTATTATCTGAATGGTGACAGATTAGGAAAAGGGGAGGTGCAAAGAGACCTGGGTGTCATGGTACATCAGTCATTGAAGGTTGGCATGCAGGTACAGCAGGCGGTTAAGAAAGCAAATGGTATGTTGGCCTTCATAGCGAGGGGATTTGAGTACAGGGGCAGGGAGGTGTTGCTAGAGTTGTACAGGGCCTTGGTGAGGCCACACCTGGAGTATTGTGTACAGTTTTGGTCTCCTAACCTGAGGAAGTACATTCTTGTTATTGAGGGAGTGCAGCGAAGGTTCACCAGACTGATTCCCGGGATGGCGGGACTGACCTATCAAGAACTAAATCAACTGGGCTTGTATTCACTGGAGTTCAGAAGAATGAGGGAACCTTATAGAAACGTTTAAAATTCTGACGGGTTTAGACAGGTTAGATGCAGGAAGAATGTTCCCAATGTTGGGAAGTCCAGAACCAGGGGTCACAGTCTGAGGATAAAGGGTAAGCCATTTAGGACTGAGATGAGGAGAAACTTCTTCACCCAGAGAGTGGTGAACCTGTGGAATTCTCTACCACAGAAAGTTGTTGAGGCCAATTCACTAAATATATTCAAAAAGGAGTTAGATGTAGTCCTTACTACTAAGGGGATCAAGGGGTATGGCAAGAAAGCAGGAATGGGGTACTGAAGTTGCATGTTCAGCCATGAACTCATTGAATGGCGGTGCAGGCTAGAATGGCCTACTCCTGCACCTAATTTCTATGTTTCTATGAATACATTCAATGAGCTAGCCTCAACTGCTTCGCTGGGCAGAGAATTCCACAGAATCACAACCCTCTGGGAGAAGAAATTCCTTCTCAACTCGGTTTTAAATTGGCTCCCCCGTATTTTGAGGCTGTGCCCCCTAGTTCTAGTCTCCCCGACTAGTGGAAACAACCTCTCTGCCTCTATCTTGTCTATCCCTTTCATTATTTTAAATGTTTCTATAAGATCACCTCTCATCCTTCTGAACTCAAGGAGTAAAGACCCAGTCTACTCAATCTATCATCATAAGGCAACCCCCTCATCTCTTGAATCCACCTAGTGAATTGTCTCTACCCCCTCCAAAGCTAGTATATCCTTCCTTAAGTAAGGTGACCAAAACTGCACGCAGTACTCCAGGTGCGGCCTCACCAATACCCTGTACAGTTGCAGCAGGACCTCCCTGCTTTTGTACTCCATCCCTCTTGCAATGAAGATTAGTATTATGTAATGAGCAAAAGTTAATTAATAAGCTTGTCGTAATGGGACCTTTAGGGAAGGAAGAGTGACCATAATATGATAGGATTTTATATTGAGTTTGAAAATGATGTCGTTGAATCTGAAACTCTGGTCTTAAATCTAAACAAGGCAAACTACATCGGTATGAGGGGCGAATTGGCTAAAGTAGATTGGGAAACTGCACTAAAAGGTATGACGGTAGGCAAGCAATGGATTGCATTTAAAGAATTAATAATTTACAACAAATATACATTCCTTTTAAGTCACAAAAATCCCACAGGAAAAGTGATCCAACTGTGGCGAACAAGAGAAGTTTAAAAAATTAGTATTAAATCAAAGGAAGAGGGTTATAATGTTGCTAAAAAGCGTAGTAAGCCTGAGGATTGGGAGGATTTTAGAATTCAGCAAAGGAGGACCAAGAAATTGATACAGAAATGGAAAATAGAATGAGAGTCAACTATCGAGAGACACAAAAACAGATTGTAAAAGCTTCTGTAGGTATGTAAAAAGGATAAGATTAGTGAAAGTAAATGTGAGACCCTTTGAGGTTGAAACAGGAGAAATAATGGTGAATAAAGAAATGGCAGAGTAATTAAACAAATACTTTGTCTTCACGGAAGAAGACGCAAAAAACTTGACGCAAATAATGGAGAACCAAGGGTCTCACGAGAATGAGGACCCAAAAGAAATTAGTATGAGTGGAAAAAATGGTACTGCAGAAGTTAATGGGACTGAGCCGATAAATCCCCAGGACCTGATGGCCTACATCCTAGGGTTTTAAAAGAGATAGCTATAGAAATAATGGATGCATTGGTTGTCATCTTCCAGAATTCCATAGATTCTAGAAAGGTTCCCGCAGATTGGAATGTAGCTAATATAACCCCGCTATTTAAGAAACGACGGAGAGAGAAAATGGGGTACTACAGACCAGTTAGTCTGACATCAGTATGGGGAAATGATAGAATCTATTATTAAGGATGTGGTAACAGGGCACTTAGAAAATAATTAGGTAGGTAGTCGATGTGGATTTATGAAAAGGAAATCATGCTTGAGATTTTGAGGTTGTAGTTAGTAGAATAGATAAGGGGGAGCCAGTGGATGTGGTGTATTTAGATTTTCAGAAGGCATTCAATAAGGTGCCACACAAGAGATTATTGAACAAAATTAGGGCTCATGGGATTGGTGGTGATATACAAGCATTGGTTAACGGACAGAAAACATTTAGGAAAAACGGGCCATTTTCGGGTTGGCAGGCTGTAACTAGTGGGATGCCACCAGGATCGGAGCTTAGACCTCGGCTATTCACAATCTCTATCAATGATTTGGATGAGGGGACCAATTGTAATATATCCACGTTTGCTGATACAAAGCTAGATGGGAATGTAAGTTGTGAGGAGGATGCAAAGAAACTTCAAGGACAGGTTAAGTGAATGGGCAAGAACATGGTAAATGGAATATAATGTGGAGGAATGTGAAGTTACCCACTTCGGTAAGAAAAATAGAAAAGCAGAGTATTTTTTAAATTGCGAGATTGGGAAATGGTGTTCGGAGGGACCTGAGTGTCCTTGTACACAAATCACTGACAGTTAACATGCAGGTACAGCAAGTGATTAGGAAAGCAAATGGAATGTTGGCTTTTATCACAAGAGGATTTAAGTATAAGAGTAAAGATGTCTTACTGCAATTATATAGGACCCTGGTGAGACCACACCTGGAGTATTGTGTACAGTTTTGGTCTCCTTACCTAAGGAAGGATATACTTACCATAGAGGGAGTGCAGCGAAGGTTCACCAGGTTGATTCCTGGGATGGGGGATTGTCCTATGAGGAGAGATTGAGCAGACTCTGCCTATTCTGGAGTTTAGAAGAATGGGAGGTGATCTCATTGAAACATACAACATTCTCACAGGGCTTGACAGGGTAGATGCAGGGAGGATGTTTCCCTGGGCTGGGGAGTCTAGAACCAGGGGTCACAGTCTCAGAATCGGGGGATGACAATTTAGGACTGAGATGAGAAGAAATGTCTTCACTCAGAGGGTGGTGAATCTTTGGAATTCTCTACCCCAGAGGGCTGTGGTAGCTCAGTCGTTGAGTATATTCTGATGTAGGTCTTCTGTAGCTTAGCCAAGTGAGCATTTTTGATGGGCACTGGCAACTGTTTGACTGAAGGAATCAGCCAGATCCAATCCTACTCTTGCCTAATCTACATTCACAGACTTTCTGGCAGGGGTTGTTGGGTCGTAATCAGGATTGGGAACACTGGCTGGCTCTCCCCTCGTCCACCAACTCTGCATCATTCACCAATCTGCAAGGTTGTGTAGTTCACAAATTCTGTTAGGACAGATGCTACCAGCATAAAGGTCAAATCCCAAGCTGAAGGCATGACTGCTGCTGGGGTATAGATCCACTGTGCAACACCCTGCAATTCCCGACTGAGCACATCACAAGGAGGGCTGCAGCGGTTCAAGAGGGCAGCTTAAGACATAAGAACATAAGAAATAGGTGCAGGAGTAGGCTATTGGGTCCCTCGAACCTGCTCCACCATTCAATAAGATCATGGCTGATCTAATCATATTCTCAGCTCCACTTCCTTGCCTGCTTCCCATAACCCTTTACTCCCTTATCGCTCAAAAATCTGTATCTCCGCCTTAAATATATTTAATGACCCAGCCTCCACAGATTTACAACCCTCACAAAAAATTCCTTCTCATCTCTGTTTTAAATGGGTTGCCCCTTATTCTGAGACTGTCCCCTAGTTTTAGTTTCCCCTGAATGGAAATATCCTCTCTGCATTCACCTTGTCGAGCCCCCTCATTATCTTGTATGTTTCAATAAGATCACCTCTCATTCTTCTGAACTCCAATGAGTAGAGGTCCAACCTACTCAACCTATCTTCATAAGTCAACCCCCTCATCTCTGGAATCAACCTAGTGAACCTTCTCTGAACTGCCTCCAATGCAAGTATATCCTTCCTTAAATACGTAGACCAAAACTGTACGCAGTACTCCAGGTGTGGCCTCACCAATACCCTGTACAGTTGTAGCAGGACTTCCCTGCTTTTATACTCCATTCCCCCTTGCAATAAAGGCCAACAGTCCATTTGCCTTCCTGATTACTTGCTGTACCTGCATACTAACTTTCTGTTTCATGTACAAGGACCCCCAGGTCCCGCTGTACAGCAGCACTTTAATAATTTGCTTTTCTATTTTTTTCTGCCAAAATGGACAACCTCACATTTTCCTACATTATGCTCTGTCTGCCAAATTTTTGCCCACTCACTTAGCCTGTCTATATCTCTTTGCTGATTTTTTTTTGTGTCCTAACAATTTGTTTTCCCACCCATCTTTATCATCAGGGACCCTCACCACATTTAAAAAATACTTAGATGTGCACTTAGTGCCGTAACCTACAAGGCTATGGCCCAAGAGCTGGAAAGTGGGATTAGGCTGGATAGCTCTTTGTCAGCCGGGACAGCCAAAATGGCCTCCCTCTGTGTTGTAATTTTCTATGATTCTCAGAAATAGTGCCGTGGGATCTTTTACGTCCACCTGAGAGCAGATGGGGCCTCGGTTTAACATCTCATCAGAAAGACGTTGAAAACAGTCAGCACTGCACTGGAGTGTCAGCTTGGAATGTTTTTTGTGCTCAAGTCGCTGGAGTTGGATGAACCCACAACCTCTGACTCGGGCGAGAATGCAATCCACTGAGCCACAGCTGACACCGACATCTGTCATGTCCTAAAGTCCTGTGTCTAGTCAGTGTTTAATATCATTGCATATGTGCTTGAATCTTGTTTCTTTGCATTGTAGCTGACATCAGTTTGGCAGAATGGGGTCGGAAGGCAATTGAGATTGCAGAGAATGAGATGCCTGGCTTGATGATGATGAGGAAGATGCACGGGGATTCCAAGCCTTTGAAAGGAGCTCGGATCGCAGGCTGCCTCCACATGACTCTTCAAAGTGCTGTACTGATTGAAACCCTAACAGCACTTGGGGCAGAGGTAATGTCAGCATAAATCATATGGGAAAAACTTAGCACCAAATGCTTTTTCCAAGACCAGTTCTCCAATGACTTCGAGCATAAGGCACACGTGAGCAGCAGAGCTTTGCCAGGAAGGCTCCAGTGAGCCGATCTGTTGAGATGACTTTCAGATATATGCGAGCGTCTTAAGTGTTTCCTGTAAAGAAATTGATGAAAATCTTGGCTCCAAACACACACGTATCTGATCCCAGGGAGGTCCTCTGCAGCCATGGCTGGCTCTGTGCAGTTGTACCTTTCCTGTGCTGTCATCTGCCATGGATTCAGGGAGCAGCCATGTCCCCAGGATCCCTTGGCTCTGCTGCCTTATTTCCTGGACTCTCCATTAAAGTATATACCATTTAGCATTACTAAACTGCCTTGTTTATTTTCTAACCTTTATTTCCTTTGCTTTCCAAACTCACTTAATTTTCTGCCTTCCATTTCCAGCTTTGTTTCTCTCTTCTAAATCTACATTCTGGTTCATATCCCCCTACCAAACTAGTTTAAACGCTCCCTAATAACACTAGCAACCTCCCTCCCCCGCCCCCCCCACGAGGATATTGGTCCCAGCTCTGTTGAGGTGCAACACGTCCGGCTTGTACAGGTCCCACCTCCCCCAGAAACTGTCCCAATGCCTCGGGAATCTAAAGCCCTTCCACCTGCACCATCTCTCCAGCCACGCATTCATCTGCTCTATCTTCCTATTTCTGTACTCGCTAGCATGTGGCATCAGGGATTACTACCTTTTGAGATCCTGCTTTTTAATCTCCTAACTCTCTAAATCTGCCGCTCAGTGACATCCTTGATCCTGGCACCAGGGAGGCAACATCCCATCCTGGAGTCACGTCTGTGACTGCAGAAACGCCTGTCTGTTCCCTGAACTAACGAATCTTGTAACACTTGTTCTTTCTCTTCCCCCCCACCCCCTCCCTCTGTACAGCTGAGCCATCCATGGACTTGCCTCAGGCTGCACTCCCACAGGACCCATCACCCTCACTAGTATTCAGAACTGGAAACCGGTTGCTGAGCGAGATGCACTTGGTGGATCCCTGCATGGTCCTCCTCTTCTGTCTAGCAGTCACATTTTCCCTCTGCCTGCACACTCTTCAACTGCGGGCTGACCGTCTCCAGAAATGTGCTATCCACGTAGTCCTCAGCCTCGCGGCTGCTCTGCAATAGCTCTTGCTCCGAAACCCGGAGCTCGAGCTGCTGTAGCTGGCAACACTTCCTGCACACGTGGGTGTCCAGGAATTCTCACATGGCACAGGATGTGCAGTTCACTGGGCTGAGCTGCCCTACCTGCCACACAGCACTGCCCTCGGTCATCAAAATCCACGGCGCAGCCTTGGACAACATGGACCATTTTCCATACCTTGGGAGCCTACTATCAGCAAGGGCAGACATTGATGACAAGGTCCAACACCGCCTCCAGTGTGCCAGCGCAGCCTTCGGTTGCCTGAGGAAGAGAGAGTGTTCGAAGATCAGGACCTCAAATCTGGCACCAGGTGTACAGGGCAGTAGTGACACCCGCCCTCCTATATGGCTCAGAGACGTGGATTATATACAGCAGACACCTCAAAGCACTGGAGAAGTACTACCAGTACTCCCTCCGCAAGATCCTGCAAATCCACTGGGAGGATGCACGCACCAACGTTAGTCTTCTTGCTCAGGTCAACATCCCCAGCATCGAAGCACTGGCCACGTTCGACCAGCATCGTTGGGCGGGCCACATCGTCCGCATGACCAACGCGAGACTCCCAAAAGCAAGTGCACTACTCTGAACTCCTACATGGCAAGTGAGCTCCAGATGGGCAAAGGACATGTTTCAAGGGCACCTTCAAAGCCTCCTTGATAAAATGCAACATCCCCACTGACACCTGAGTCCCTGGCCAAAGACTGCCCTAAGTGGAGGAAGCACCTCGAGTCTCGACGCCGAGAGCATGCAGAAAACAAGCACAGGCAGCGGAAAGAGTGTGCGCCAAACCTGTCCCACCCACCCCTTCCCTCAACCACTGTCTGTCCCACCTGTGACAGGGACTGTAATTTCCGTATTGGACTGTTCAGCCACCTGGAAGCTCCGAGTGGAAACAAGGCTTCCTCGATTTTGAGGGACTGTCTATGATGATTTAATAGATTATGAACTTGCTTAGCAGAAATAAACTTAAAACTTAAAAAAAAACTAACAGCTTCTCACCAATCAGTTCCTTGCCTTGTGCTGACATCACTTTTTTTAACTCTCTGGTTCACTTTCAAATCTGCTCGGGCCTCCCGCTCGGGTCAGGTGTCGC
Organism: Pristiophorus japonicus; assembly: GCF_044704955.1. Classification (NCBI taxonomy): domain Eukaryota; kingdom Metazoa; phylum Chordata; class Chondrichthyes; family Pristiophoridae; genus Pristiophorus; species Pristiophorus japonicus. The sequence continues at coordinate 207,547,815 of NC_091988.1, read as the reverse complement.
CATGCTCTTTATTTGCTCCACCTCTGCTCTGGTCCCGCTCTGGTCAGATTCATACAGGCAGTTGCAGGAGAGATGGGCATAGAACTGGGATTGACAACATATTCAAAAAGTTTGGGAAGCAAAGAGGTTGGAAATGGTGCAGTAGATAGCAAGGACAGGGGTTGAGGGTGGATGGTGGTGAGGAAAGGGAGCCACTTACAATGTCAGCTAGCATGGGAAGATGTAATGCAAATAAGTGCATTTATCCCTATATACATGTTCCTGATGCCTTCCCTTCCCTAAGCAGAATTGGGTCTCTTACTTAACTCTCCTTTATGATATTTTTGCCAGTGTAAATGTGAGCAAGTGATGGCTCCACATGGGTCTGTAATCCATAATCAATTTATGTCGACTAACAGATTGCACAAACTGGTATTTACCCAGGACACACCTTGCGTCCTTGAATGTTTCAGAATAAACTGTTTGAAAACAAATAATTTAGTCTTTAGGGTGCGTAAGCATTGTGACTTCCATTTATCGGTTTAAATTTATCTTTTTGTGCTCAAAGTGAGGCATGTCAGTTTGGAGACATGGAAGGATTTCTGCTTTGAGGTATTTCATTATAAGCACCACCTGAATCCTGCCTTGGTGATTAGATGTTCAGTTGCAGTTTTCCCCTTTGTCATGGTGCAGGTTGAAGTCCATGTTATTGTTGTAACCAAGGCTTTGATCTCATTTCAGGTTCAATGGTCCAGCTGCAATATTTTCTCTACGCAGGATCATGCAGCTGCAGCGATTGCTAAATCCGGAGTTCCTGGTCAGTATAATGAAGCGATTGCACATCCCATAAAGTGCACAAACTAACACAAATGGAACACTTGTCACTAGGATCTCAGTAAAGCATACATTGCTTTAAACTTGCAAATTATCCAACAAGTTATATATTTTGGCCATCTAAACTTAAATATGTGTATTCATACAGCAACCGCAGGGTGCCATAGACTGCAGCAAGGAGTCTTTGTTAACTGCAAGGGTTCCCAATCCATTAATGTTCAGCTCATGTGCAACAAAACTATACAATTATAGAATGATACAGCACAGGAGACCATTCTGCCTGTCGAACCCACGCCGGCTCTCTGCTGGAGCACTTCAGCTAGTCCCACTCCCCTGCCCTTTCCCCATAGTCCTGCAAATTTTTTCCCTTCAGGTACTTATCCAATTCCCTTTTGAAAGCCACAATTGCGTCTGCCTCCACCCTCTTGGGCAGTGCATTTTAGATCCTAACCACTCATTGCGTAGCATTTTTCCTCATATTGCCTTTGGTTCTTTTGCCAATCACCTTAAATCTGTGTCCTCTGGTTCTCGACCCTCCGCCAATGGGAACAGTTTCTCTCTATTTACTCAGTCCTGACACCTCATGATTTTGAACACCTCGATCAAATCTCCTCTCCACCTTCTCTGCTCCAAGGAGAACAACCCCAGCTTTTGCAGTCTATCCACGGCACTGAATTCCCTCATCCCTGGAACCATTCTCAAATCTTTTCTGCATCCTCTCTAAGGCCTTCACATCCTTCCTAAAGTGTGGTGCTCAGAATTGGAGACACTACTCCAGTTGAGGCTGAACCAGTTTTTTATACAGGTTCTTCATAACTTCCTTGCTTTTGTATGATGGTAGAAAACCAATGGCTAGCATTTAAAGAATTAATACATAATTTACAACAAACATACATTCCTTTTAAGGCACAAAAATCCAACAGGAAAAGGGATCCAACCGTGGCTAACAAGAAGTTAAAGATAATAGTAGATCAGATAGTTAGGAGTGCTTGCCTTTATTAGCCGAGGCATAGAATATAAGAGCGGGGTGGGGGTTATGCTTGAACTGTATAAAACACTGGTTAGGCCACAGCTGGAGTACTGCGTGCAGTTCTGGTCACCACATTACAGGAAGGACGTGATTGCACTGGAGAGGGTACAGAGGAGATTTGCGAGGATGTTGCCAGGAGTGGAGAATCTTAGCTATGAGGACAGATTGGATAGGCTGGGTTTGTTTTTCTTGGAATGGGGATGCTGAGGCGAGACCTGATTGAGCTGTTAAGTTAAGAGGGGCCAAAATATAGTGGATAAAAAGGGCCTATTTCCCTTGGCAGAGGGGTCAACAACCATGGGGCATAAATGTAGTCATTAGTAGGAGGATTTGAGGGGAAATTTCTTCACCCAGAGGGTTGTGGGGTCTGGAACTCACGGCCTGAAAGGGTGGTAGAGGCAGAAACCCTCATCACATTTTTAAAAGTACTTGGCTATGCACTTGAAATGCTGTAACCTACAGGGCTATGGACCTAGAGCTGGAAAGTGGGATTAGGCTGGATAGCCTCTTGTTGGCCGGCACGGACATGATGGGCCGAAATGGCCTCTTTCCGTACTGTAAATTTCTATGATCAAAGGAAGAGGCTTATAATGTTGGCAAAAAGAGCAGTAAGCCTGAGGCTTGGGAGTATTTTAGAGTTCAGCAAAGGAGGATTAAGAAACGGAAAATAGCAAGAGACATAAAAACAGGATAAAAGCATCTGTAGGTATGTAAAAAGGAAAAGGTTAGCGAGAGTAAACGTGGGTACCCTACAGGCTGAGACAGGAGACATTATAATGAGAAATAAGGAAATAGCAGAGAAATTAAACAAATACTTTGTGTCTGTCTTCACGGAAGACACAAAAAACCTCCAATTAGTGGGCAACGCGGTCTAGTGAGAATGAGGAACTGAAAGAAATTAGTATTAGTTTTAAAAAAAAAAATAGAACTACGGAAATTAATGGGATTGAGAGCCGATAAATCCCTTGGACCTGATGGCCTACATCCTAGGGCTTTGAAAGAGGTGGCTATAGAGATAGTGGATCCATTGGTTGTCATCTTCCAGAATGCCATAGATTCTATAACGGTTCCTGCAGATTGGAAGGTGGCTAATGTAACCCCGCTATTTTAAGAAAGGAGGGAGAGAGAAAACTGGGAACTACAGACCAGTTAGCCTGACATCAGTAGCAGGGAAAATGCTAGAATCTATTATTAAGGATGTGATAACAGGGCACTTAGAAAATAATAATAGGATTGGGCAGAGTCAACACTGATTTATGAAAGGGAAATCATGTTTGACAAATGTTAGAATTTTGAGAGGTTGTAACCAGCACAATAGATAATGGGGAACCAGTGGATGTGGTGTATTTGGATTTTCAGAAGGCTTTCGATAAGGTGCCACACGAGATTATTAAACAAAATTAGGAATTGTGGGATTGGAGGTAATATACGAGCAGGAAGCAAAGAGTAGGAGTAAATGGGTACTTTTCAGAATGGCAGGCAGTGACTAGTGCGGTACCGCAAGGTTCTGTGCTGGGGCCCCAGCTGTTTACACTACATTAATGATTTAGACGAGGGGATTAAATGTAGTATCTCCAAATTTGCGGATGACACTAAGTTGGGTGGCTGTGTGAGCTGCGAGGAGGATGCTATGAGGCTGCAGAGTGACTTGGATAGGTTAGGTGAGTGGGCAGATGCATGGCAGATGAAGTATAATGTGGATAAATGTGAGGTTATCCACTTTGGTGGTAAAAACAGAGAGACAGACTATTATCTGAATGGTGACAGATTAGGAAAAGGGGAGGTGCAATGAGACCTGGGTGTCATGGTACATCAGTCATTGAAGGTTGGCATGCAGGTACAGCAGGCGGTTAAGAAAGCAAATGGCATGTTGGCCTTCATAGCGAGGGGATTTGAGTACAGGGGCAGGGAGGTGTTGCTACAGTTGTACAGGGCCTTGGTGAGGCCACACCGGGAGTATTGTGTACAGTTTTGGTCTCCTAACCTGAGGAAGGACATTCTTGCTATTGAGGAATGCAGCGAAGGTTCACCAGACTGATTCCCGGGATGGCGGGACTGACCTATCAAGAAAGACTGGATCAACTGGGCTTGTATTCACTGAGTTCAGAAGAATGAGAGGGGACCTCATAGAAATGTTTAAAATTCTGATAGGTTTAGACAGGTTAGATGCAGGAAGAATGTTCCCAATGTTGGGGAAGTCCAGAACCAGGGGTCACAGTCTAAGGATAAGGGGTAAGCCATTTAGGACTGAGATGAGGAGAAACTTCTTCACCCAGAGTGGTGAACCTGTGGAATTCTCTACCACAGAAAGTTGTTGAGGCCAATTCACTAAATATATTCAAAAAGGAGTTAGATGATGTCCTTACTACTAGGGGATCAAGGGGTATGGGGTACTGAAGTTGCATGTTCAGCCATGAACTCATTGAATGGCGGTGCAGGCTAGAAGGGCCGAATGGCCTACTCCTGCACCTATTTTCTATGGATTGAGGATTGGTTAATAAGAACTTAAGAAATAGGAGCAGGAGTAGGCCATACGGCCCCTCGAGCCTGCTCCGCCATTCAATAAGGTCATGGCTGATCTGATCATGGACTCAGCTCCACTTCCCTGCCCGCTCCCCATAATCCCTTGACCCCTTATCATTTCAGAAACTGTCTATTTCTGTCTTAAATTTATTCAATGACCCAGCTTCCACAGCTCTCTGAGGCAGCAAATTTCACAGATTTACAACCCTCAGAAGAAATTTCTCCTCATTTCAGTTTTAAATGGGCGACCCCTTATTCTAAGATCATGCTCTCTAGTTCTAGTCTCCCCCATCAGTGGAAACATTCTCTCTGTGTCCAGCTTGTCGAGCCCTCTTTTCGATAAGATCACCTCTCATTCTTCTGAATTCCAGTGAGTAGAGGCCCAACCTACTCAACCTTTCCTCATAAGTCAATCCCTTCATCTCCGGGATCAACCTAGTGAACCTTCTCTGAACTGCCTCCAATGCAAGTATATCCTTTCGTAAATATGGAAACCAAAACTGCATGCAGTATTCCAGGTGTGTCCTCACCAATACCTTGTATAGCTGTAGCAAGACTTCCCTGCTTTTATACTCCATTCCCTTTGCAATAAAGGCCAAGATTTCATTGGCCACTTGCTGTACCTGCAACGGAGAGGTAACAGAAAGTAGGAATAAATGGGTCATTTTTGAGTCAGCAGGCTGTAACTAGTGGGTTGCCGCAAGGATCGGAGCTTGGGCCCCAGCTATTCACAATCTATATCAATGATTTGGATGAGTGGACCAAATGTAATATATCCAAGTTTGCTGATTATACAAAGCTAGGTGGGAAGGTAAGTTGTGAGGAGGATGCCGAGGCTTCAGGGGGATATAGACAGGCTAAGTGAGTGGGTAAGGACATGGCAAATGGAATATATAGTGGAGAAATGTGAAGTTATTCACTTTGGTAAAAATTTGGTAGGAAAAATCGAAAAGCAGTATTTTTTAAACGGTGAGAGATTGGGAAATGTCGGTGATCAGAGGGACCGGGGTATCTTTGTACACCAATCACTGAAAGTTAATCTGCAGGTACAGCAAGTGATTATGAAAGCAAATGGTATGTTGGCCTTTATTACAAGAGGATTTAAGTATGTCATCATCATCATAGGCAGTCCCTTGAAGCGAGGATGACTTGCTTCCACGCGAAAAGGGATGAGTTCACAGGTGTTTTAATGAAGTACCTAATATTCTGGATTCCGAACTACATCTTGAAAGCGTCTTACTGCAATTATATAGAGCCCTGATGAGACCACACCTGGAGTATTGTGTACAGTGTCGGTCTCCTTACCTAAGGGAGGATATACTTGCCATAGAGGGGTGCAACGAAGGTTCACCAGACTGATTCCTGGGATGGGGAGATTGTCCTATGAGGAGAGATTGAGTAGACTAAGCCACTATGCTCTCAAGTTTAGAAGAATGAGATGTGATCTCATTGAAAAATACAAAATTCTTACAGGGTTTGACCCGGTCGATGCAGGGAGGATGTTTCCTCTGGCTGGGGAGTTTAGAACCAGGGGTCAGTCTCAGGATAAGGGGTTGGCCATTTAAGACTGATGAGGAGAAATTTCTTTACTCAGAGGGTGGTGAATCTCTGGAATTCTCTACCCCAGAGGGCTGTGGAGGCTCAGTCGCTGAGTATATTCAAGGCTGAGATCGATAGATTTTGAAATATCCAGGGACATGGGGATAGTGCAGGAAATTGGAGTTGGAGTAGAAGATCGGCGAAAATCTTATTGATCAGGGGCCGAATGGCTGACTCCTGCTCCTAATTCTTGTGTACTCTATGCCTCTATTTATGAAGCCCAGGATCCCATGATTTTTTTTTTTTAACCACTTTCTCAACCTGCCCCTTTCAATGATTTGATTTAACACCCCTTTTCTGTGTTAAATTTAATTTGCCACATACCCACCCATTTCACTAGCCTGAATGTCTTGGTCATTCACTATCATCCTCACTGTTCCAAGTTTTGTCATCTTGCAAATTTTGAAATTGTGCCCTGTACACCAAGTCCAGGTCATTAATAGATCAACAAAGCAGTGGTCTGAGTACCGACCCTTGGGGAACACCACTGTATACCTTCCTCCAGTCCGAAAAACAACCGTTCACCACTACTCCTGTCACTTGGCCAATTTCATATCCTTGCTGCCACCATCCTTTTTATTCATGGGCCTCAACTTTGCTGGCAAGCTTATTATGTGACACTTTATCAAACGCCTTTTGGAAATCCATGTACACCACATCAACCACATTACCCTCATCAACCCTCTCTTTTACATCATCATAAATACTGTGGCTACAAGAGCAGGTCAGAGGCTGGATATTCTGCAGCGAGTGTCTCACGTCCTTACTCCCCAAAGCCTTTCCACCATCTACAAGGCACAAGTCAGGAGTGTGTTGGAATACTCTGCACTTGCCTGGATGAGTGCAGCTCCAACAACACTCAAGAAACTCGACACTATCCAGGACAAAGCAGCCGTTTGATTGGCCCCCCCATCCACCACCCAAACATTCACTCCCTCCACCACCAGTGCACCGTGGCTGCAGTGTGCACCATCTACAAGATGCACTGCAGCAACTCGCCAAGACTTCTTCGGCAGCACCTCCCAAACCCTCAACCTCTACCACTTAAAAGGACAAGGGCAGCAGGCGCATGGGAACACCACCACCTCCACGTTCCCCTCCGAGTCACACACCATCCCGACTTGGAAATATATCGGCCGTTCCTTCATCGTCGCTGGGTCACAATCCTGGAACTCCTCCCTAGCAGCACTGTGGGAGCACCTTCACCACACAGACTGGGGCGGTTCAAGGCGGCTTACCACCACCTTCTCAAGGGGCAATTAGGGATGGGCAATAAATGCCCAGCAGCGCCCACATCCCGGAACGAATTAAAAAAGGGAAAATCCAAATCACAACAACTAGCTGCATTTTTAAAGAAAAAAAAGTTTCCTCATGTTGCCTTTGGTTCTTTTACTGTTACATTAAATCTGTCCTCTGGTTCCCGAGCCTCCTGCCACTGCAAATTGTTTCTCCTTATTTATAGTTACTGAAACGCTTCATAATTTTGAACGCCTCTAGTAAAAGAAAGATTTATTTGCATTTATATAGTGCCCTTCACAACCACAGAACATCCCAAAGCGCTTTACAGCCAATGAAGTATTTTTAAGTGTAGTCACTGTTGTAATGTAGGCAATGCGTCAGCCAACTTAAGCACAGCAAGCTCCCACAAACTACTAGATAATCTGTTTTTATGATGTTTGAGGGATAACTATTGGCCTGAACATCGGGGATAACTTACCTGTTCTTCTAAATAGTGCCACGGGCTCTCTCACCTGAGAGCAGACATCTAATGTCTCATCCGAAAGCCGGCACCTCCAACAATGCAGCACTCCCTTCCAGATTGTGTGCTCCCATCTCCTGGAGTGGGACTTGAACCCACAACCTTCTGACTTGGGCCACGATTGACTTATTCACGACAAGGGGCATAATCTTAAAATTAGAGGTAGACTGTTTCGGACTGAAATCGGGAAGCATCTTATCGCACAGAATAATGGGAATCTGGAACGCTCTCTCCAAAAGGCTGTGGATCCTGGGGACAATTGACATTTCTTAGACCAAGGTGGGCAGTTTTTTAATTAGGTAAGGGTACTGAGGGCTACCAGTTGAGGTACAGATAAGCCATGATCTAATTGAATGACTGACTGGAATGGTCTATTCCTGACCAGGGAAAAGGCAGGGGAGAAGTTAAATGAGGCAGCAGAAGGCAAAACCAGAGAGGAAAAACCAATCGGAAGGAGTAAAATGAGATTGCCAAACGGGCAGTCGGAGATTTGAGTTACACAATACACAAGGTACAATGTGGCTGAGTTTGGTGAGCTAGAGGCATAGATTGATGTGGGGGAGGGGGTTGACTGATATAACATTAACAGATGTAGCTTAGGCTAGGCAGGACTGGATGCTGAAAATTTCTGGTTACATAATATTCAGGAGGATAGAGTAGGGAAAACGAGGAGGAGCAGTGTTGAATCGAAGATTACACAAACAGATCTTCAGGAATGTTTAGAAAATAGGCCTAGAAATTGGGCCGCAACCGTTCCTGTGCACGGTGCGGAGTTTGTTCCCTCTCCCCACCGCCCCTGTGCCTGGGTGGTAAGGCTGGACTCCTTCCCCTGGACCCGGCCCCCGTGCCTGGGTGGTGAGGCTGGACCCGGCCCCCGTGCCTGGGTGGTGAGGCTGGAGACACTCTGATGATTGGCTTTAATTTCATCATCGCCGGCAGAGTGTGGTGACCCCAACATCAGCATCCCCGAAACTCACTCCAGCATTACTTGTCGCCCAAAACTTCTTAACCTCATGTTTGCATTCCACCATTGCCCTCCTTGCGCTAATACTTTCTACCATTACCACCCTGATTCCTTCCAAGCATTTCAGCAAGGTTATAAAAGCAATGAAAAGATGCAATATAGATTCATTCGGATATTACTGGGATGAGAATTTTGGAATTATTCATTAGAGTTGTGATGGCAGAGAGATGACCTGATGAAGGCTGTCCACGATTATGAATAGTTATGGTAAGTTAAATAGTAATGGATTGTTTCTGCTGGCCAGCAAGATAGTAGTTGGGGAATACATTATTTCAATCACTAGATATTTGGCCCACCCGTTTTTTCAGCGCACTTATCAGAGATGCGCCGACTTCGGCTGAAAACGGCACCAAAAAGATCTCCCTGGATTCTGGCCGCTCTGTTGACTCTCCCGGGGCTTGGCACGGCATGGCCAGTGGATTGGGAGTGGGGGGGGCGGTGGGCGGAGCTTGGGTTCTGTGCGAGAAAGACTGCCAGCTGCGCATGCACATTGGAGCGTTCGCGCATGCGCAGTAGCGAATAACATTGGCAATCGGCCAGTTCTCTCTGCTGTCCCGCCTGCACCTATCCCCGGCCAAGTGGCCTCCCGCACCAGCCGGCTGGCCCGCTGTCCGTTGATTCCTGCAGCCAGCCAGCCTGTGTCTTCTGCCAGCCCAGCCCAGCCAGCCTGTGTCTTCTGCGAGCCTGTAGCCAGTTCCCTGTGCTCTTCCGCCTGGTCGTCTCGCCTGTACCTATCCCCGGCCAAGTGGCCTCTCTCATCGGCCAGCCCGTTGACTTCCTGGGCCAAGTTAGGTTTTATTTTTTATTTATTCTTGATGGTTTTAATGCTTCTTGAATGTTGTGCTTTGTTTAGTGCTTTGCAAGGTCCTCTCCACTTCCCTTCCTGCCCCTATCTCTGACTACCTGTGCTGATTTCTTAACTGTCCAAGGGTTTTCTGTGCGGCCACAAGTGGCTACATACGCTGGCCTAAGTTAGTTTCGAGCAGCTATTAGCTGTCCAAAATGGCCAAAACGGGTGTAGGTGGCTGGTAACGCTCCCTTTTGGGGAAAAAAAACTAAACTAAACTTTAAAAAAAACCTAACTAACTCACTTACACTGGTGCAAATTGAATGTACAAAATGGGGATTTTTAAGATACTCCAGAAAAATCAAGTTGCTCCAAAAAAAAACTGGAGTAACTCGTGGGCAATTTTGGGCCCATAGAAGGAGGTTGTGCATTTTTTTACGCTATTGTTAGAGGGCAGACTCGCAGCAACTAACTGCCCACAACTTTGTACATGTTTTACACGGTGCTTGAAATGTGTAATTCTGTCACAAACCGGAATTAGTTGCTTGAAAAATACCATTATTAAAGCTTATGGAAGTAGTGGTTCGGGCTTGGGAAGTGTGGCTTGATTGGTTGCTGGAGAATCCCAAATTGTTCAATTGTGATTTGTTGCTGTTCTGAAATTTGAGCCAATCCGGTGCATTTGTAACAATTTTGTATCTCTGAATGTGACATGCCAGACACGAGCTCTCTTTATAGTTTGTTTAATCAAAGTCCAGAGGTATAGATTGAACTGGAGCAGAACAGTTGGGACCAGAACTGTCTATTCTGATACCATTTCCCTGCTCTTGCCCATTAATATTTAATATCTCTCCCCAACTGCTTAACCAGTTTTCTTTTAAATGTCACTTGACTTGGCTTCAATGGTTACTTGTAATTATTTTATAATCCTTTTAGGTTTAAAAAGAATCCTTCTAAACCCATTCTGCTTTCATACTAGTCCTAGACCTATGCCCTTTTAATCTACCAGTGGCGATGATCTAATTATATTCTCAAATCATTTCACAAATTTGAGCTCCTGCATCAATACACTGCCCTCTGAAATGGTCTAGCAAGCCACTGCATTGTGCACACAATTGCTGTGCAATTTGAAGGAGAAGCCCCTCCGCCATCACAGTGTTCCAGTGTGTTTCACTTTTTGTGATTGAGACTTCATTTGTTTGCTTCACGTTATTGCGACTGGTACCTGCCTAAACCGATCGGGTCAGCAGTACTGACTGAGCTGCCAGCTCTACACACCTCTGCTTGCTAGCAGAATTTTGCTGAGCACATCTGTAGAAATCTGCTTATTTACATCAAAATGTCAAAGCTAACAGTTTAAGTGGCAATAAAATGTTAACATGGCGCTTACGAAGTTGTGGGCAGTTAGTTGCTGTGAGTCTGCCCTCGAATGACAGTCTTGCTTTACTTGATAAAATGCAACTGGTTTTCATGTCACTAACTTCACTTCTGAGTTACACTATAATGCCTGCGCCATACAATGTGAAAACTGCATCGAGGCACAATTGCAATGTCGCTGGGTGAGAGTGCAACAGTAATTGAAGGCTTTTTTGAAATGGAATGGGGGGGGGGGGGGGTGGGGGATGTAAAAAAGTGTACTTTAAACTCCAGGTTGCTGTAACTAGCGAGTGCACATTGAGTTGCATTATTTGGGGTTATTGCTTCATGTCAACAACGCTTGTTTTATTTGCAGTGTACGCTTGGAAGGGCGAGACAGATGAGGAATACATGTGGTGCATTGAGCAGACACTGTACTTCCGTGATGGAAAACCCCTGAATATGATTTTGGACGATGGTGGAGACCTTACAAACCTGGTTCACAATAAGCATCCCAAACTCCTAAAAGGTCCTCTTCCATTGTCTTGAGTGGCAAATGTTGCTTTGGGTAATGTCTCGTGTCTATTTGCTGTTAATACCCCACAATGTGGTGGTCTTGCAGGTGATGTGCGTTGCCTCATTTACATTACATGTGTCCAGGTGTGAAGTACTGGAAGTGGGCAATCCTCAACATTGGGGAAGATATACAGCCTGCTGAAGACTCCTCGGACAAATGCGTACATTTGATGTGTAGGCACAGTTGTGGTTTCACTGCAGTCTCAAAATAGATGCTGCCGTGTAAATGAGACCAGTTTGGAAACTCAAGATGTTTCCTCATATATAGTTCAACTAAAAGTAGTTCCACGAAGAAACTGGTTGTACTGTACAAGAACAGTTCAGTAACATTATGCCCAATAATTCGGGGCCTGGGCATTAACAAGTGATGTTATGTGGATAAGTTGGTTAAGAAGGCATACAGAATACTTGCCTTTACTGGCTGAGGCATGGCATACAAGAGCAGGGAGGTTATGCCTAAATTATATAATACTCTGGTTAGGCTACTGCTGGAGTACTGCGTGCAGTTCTGGTCGCCGTATTATAGGACGGACTTGATTGCACGAGAGGGTGCAGAGGTGATTTATTAGAATGCTGCCTGGAATGGAGAATCTTAGTTATGAGGACAGATTGGATAGGCTGGGTTTGTTCTCCTTGGAACACAGGAGGCTGAGAGGATACCTCATTGAGGTGTATAACATTTTGAGGGGTCTGGATATAGTGGATAGCAAGGGCCTAGAGGGGTCAATTACGAAGGGACATAGGATTAAGGTGGTTGGTGGAAGGTTTTGAGGGGAAGCTTCTTCACGCAAAGGGTTGTGGGGATCTGGAACTCACTGCCTGGAAGGGTGATGGAAGCAGAAACCCTCACCACATTTAAAATGTGCTTGGATGGGCACTTAAAAGTGCTGTAACCTGCTGGGTTACGGACCTAGAGCTGGTAATTGGGATTAGACTGGATAACCTCTTGTTGGCCGGCACAGATATGATAAGTACTGCAGGGAATTGAATACGGCCAGGGTGGTGATCTGGACTAGTTTCGATTGCCTGGATGAGTCGTGAAGAATTTTCCCAGATTTTTTCCCCAATTGGCCTGGGTTTTTATCTTTTTTTGCCTCTCCCAGGAGATCATATGGCTCCAGTTGGGGTGGAGTGTAGAATGTTTCAGTATAGGGGGTGTCCCAGTTGTGTGAGGCGGACTGGTTGGGCTGGGTGCTCTTTACCTTTCCGCCATTGTTCATTGTTCATAGGTTTATATGTAACCTTCAGGGCTGCTGACCGAGGGCCGCGTGGCTCTTTGTCGGCCGGTGCGGACACGGTGGGCAGAAATGGCCTCCTTCTGCGCTGTAGATTTCTATGTTTCTGTTATTACTGGGTTACTTGGAGAGTAACGGTTACCAAGCAGTGATGGTAGTGATGAAAATTGTTCATGCCATGAGTCACATCCATTGTCTCAACTACAGTGTGTGCTCACTGGTGCAGTTACTCTATTCTCTTCCTGCGATACTTCGAGGTGCTGCTACCCACCTGCTGAGGAAATCTAGCCGCCTCAGCTCGGTTCTACTCCAGCTGAGTCCCGGAGATAGAAGTGAAATAATTTAACGCATAGAATGACGCCCAATGATGTAGTTACCCTGTTCCTAATTCCTGCACTTACAGCTAACTCCTTCCAGAACAAGTCTCTCTTGCTCTGCCCAAAGTGTTTCTTCTTAACTATAGTTCATCATTGTTTATTTGACCATGTCCTGCTTAAGTGGAAATCGGTGTGATTGATGCTTATTGATCCTGCAGATATCAAGGGAATCTCTGAAGAGACTACAACTGGAGTCCACAACCTCAGTAAGATGCACAAGAACAAAGAACTCAAAGTTCCTTCCTTCAATGTCAATGACTCTGTCACTAAGGTAATGTGTTCTAATGAGGTTTCTGATGTACTGTGCAATTAACCGATTCTGCATTTGATGCTAAGTTTTCTAAGGGAGGCATTCACTGTACCAGAAAGGTACATTAAGGAATCCCTAATTCTTGTGGATCTTGCTTCGTGCTCCTGTTGGACCATCTCAGCACATAGCTGCAGGAGGCTGAAGTCTCGGCAAGAGCTCACTCAGCAGTGGAAGTAGAGGTTGGGGAAATTCGATAGCCTAGCATCTCACAGCACAATCCAACTTGGCTTTTGGTGAGCTGGAGATGCCCCAGGTTCCATGGCCTGAATTGGAGATCCCTGTGCCTATAGAGCATGGATTGTTTACTCTGTTATAACAATGTTTATCCACTGGTGCTCAGTGTAATGTAGCTGGGAAAGATGAGATGAAGAATCGCACTAATCAGCTTAGATAATTAAAATCCTTGGCATCTCCTTTCATGATTGCAAACAGGAATTCTGTTTCTATGCCATGGTATCACTTGGAATACCACTCCATTACAATCCCACCTCATTTGTCTCCTTCAAGCCCAAAGAGTCCCAAGTTTTTCTAACTTTCTCCGGAAATAGGGATCAGCCTCAGTGCCCAGTTTGCAGGCCTGGATGGTGAGACCTGATGGCATTATGCAAGCTGCAATCTGATCACAATGCTCAGCTGCCTCGGCATGATGCCTCTGACTTGTCCTCCGGCGAGAGCTCTGTTTCTGTTCCCCTTTACTTGGTGTCCAGCAATTTCTAATGCTGAAGAACTTGTTGCTTTCTGCTTGAATCGTTAACATTATCCATTAGAAAAGATCCTGTTTTTTTTCTTCATTCTTGGAATGTGAGCATCGCTGGCAAAGTCAGGATTTATTGTTCATCTTTAGTTGGCCCTTGAGACACAACACACACGGAGTAGTGGGGAACCGAGTCTGAGAGTGAGGAACTTAAAAGTAGTTCATTTTAGTAAACAAAAAGTACTGGAGAGATTAATAGGACTTAAAGTCGACAAATCCCCTGGATCTGATGGCCTACATCCTAGGGTTCTAAGAGATGGGCAATAAGTCTTGGCCTTGCCAGCGATGCTCACATTCCAAGAACGAAGGAAAAAAAAAACAGGATCTTTTCTAATGGATAATGCTAACGATTCAAGCAGAAAGCAACAAGTTTTTCAGCATTAGAAATTTCAGGACACCAAGTAAGGGGAACAGAAACAGAGATATCGCCGGAGGACAAGTCAGAGGCATCATACAGAGGGTAATATATTGGCATGGGTTGAGAATTGGTAAACGGAGTAGGAATAAACGGGTCATTTTCGGTTTGGCGCGGTGTAACGCGGATCAGTGGTGCGGCCTCCGCTATTTATAATCTATATCAATGACTTGGATGAGGGGACCGAATGTAATATATTTGCTGACAATACAAAGCTAGGCTGAAAAGTAAACTGTGAGGAGGAGGCAAAGAGGCCACAAAGGTATATAGGCAAGTGATTGGCCAAGAAGGTGGCAGATGGAATATAATGAGATGTGTAATTGTACACTTTAGTCAGAAGAATAGAAAAGCAGAATAATTTTTAGAAGGTGAAAGACTAGTAAATGTTTGTATTTAGAGGGTTTTGGGTGTCCTTGTATCAGAATCTTAGAAAATTACGACAGAGAAGGAAGCCATTCCACCCATCGTGTCCGTGCAGGCAGACCAAGAGCCTTCCGGCCTAATCCTGCCTTCCAGCAATAGGTCCACAGCCCTGTAGGGTACGGCTCTCAAGTGCCCATCCAAGTACCTTTTTAAATGTGGTGAGGGTTTCTGCCTCTACCACCCTTTCAGGCAGTGAGTTCTAGACCCCCACCACCCTCTGGGGGAAGAAATGTTTCCTCATCTCCCCTCTAATCCTCCTCCCAATTACTTTAAATCTATGCCCCCTGGTTGTTGACTCCTCTGCTAAGAGAAATAGGTCCTTCCTAGCCACTCTATCCAGGCTCCTCAATTTTATACACCTCAATTAAATCTTCCCTTGGCCTCCTCTGTTCCAAGAAAAACAACTCCAACCATTCCAATCTTTCCTCATAGCTAAAGTTTTCCAATCCTGGCAACATCCTCGTAAATCTCCTCTGCACCCTTTCAAGTGCAATCACATCCTTCCTGTAATGTGGTGACCAGAACTGCATGCAGTACTCCAGCTGTGAACTAACTAATGCTATATATGGTGCTGGCATAACTGCTTGCTCTTGTATTCTATGCCTCAGCTAATAAAGGAAAGCATTCCATATGCCTTTTTAACTACCTTATCGAACTGTCCTACCTTTAAGGATCTGTGGACATATTCTCCAAGGTCCCTCTATTCCTCCACACCTCTCTGAACATGAATCAAAGTTAACATGCAGGGACAGCAAGCAGTTAGGAAGGCAAATGGTGTGTTGGCCTTTATTGCAAGGGGTTGGAATAGAAGAGTAAAGCAGTAATTATACAGGACTTTGGTGAGACCACACCTGGAATACTGCGTACAGTTTTGGTTTCTGCACCTAAGGAAGGATTATATTTGCCTTGGAGGCAGTGTAACAAAGGTTCCTGGATTCCTGGGATGAGGAAGCTGTCCTATGAGGAGAAATTGAGTCGAATGGGCATATACTCTCGAGTTTAGAAGAATGAGAGGCGATCTCATTGAAACATACAAGATTCTGAGGGGGATTGACAAGGTAGATGCTGAAGGCTGTTTCCCCTGGCTGCAGAGTCTAGAACTAAGGGTCGTAGTCTCTGGATAAAAGATCAGCCATTTAGGACTGAGATAAGGAGAAATTTCTTTACTCTGGGTTGTGAAGGAATTCTCTACCCTGGAGGGCTGTGAGTGCTCAGTCGATGAGTATATTCAAGACAGATCGATAGATTTTTGGGCACTAATCAAGGGATATGGGGATAGGGTGTGAAAGTGAAGTTGATGCAGAAGATCAGCCATGATCTTGTTGAGCAGGCTCGAGGGGCTGAATGGCCGACTTCTGCTCCTATTTCTTATGTTCCTTCTGCAAATAACCTTCCGGAAATACTAGGGCACTGAGGGTCTAGCGAGAAGGAGGAACTGAAGGATATCCTTATTAATCGGGAAATTGATGGGATTGAAGACTGGTAAATCCCCAGGGCCTGATAGTCTGCATCCCAGAGTACTTAAGGAAGTGGCCCTAGAAATAGTGGATGCATTGGTGATCATTTTCCAAGAGCTAATCGACTCTGGATCAGCTCCTATGGACTGGAGGGTAGCTAATGTAACACCACTTTTTTTAAAAAGGAAGGAGAGAGAAAACGGGTAATTGTAGACTGGTTAGCCTGACATCGGTAGTGGGGAAAATGTTGGAATCAATTATTAAAGATGTGAAAGCAGTGACAGGATCGGTCCAAGTCAGCATGGATTTATGAAAGGGAAATCACAAATCTTCTAGAATTTTTTGAAGATGTAACTAGTAGAGTGGACAAGGGAGAACCAGTGGATGTGGTGTATTTGGACTTTCAAAAAGCTTTTGACCAGGTCCCACACAAGAGATTGGTGTGCAAAATTAAAGTACATGGTATTGGGGGTAATGTATTGACGTGGATAGAGAACTGGTTGGCAGACGGGAAGCAGAGAATCGGGATAAACGGGTCCTTTTCAGAATGGCAGGCAGTGACTAGTGGGGTGCCGCAAGGTTCAGTGCTGGGGCCCCAGCTATTTACAATATACATTAATGATTTAGATGAAGGAATTGAGTGTAATATCTCCATGTTTGCAGATGACACTAAGCTGGGTGGCGGTGTGAGCTATGAGGAGGATGCTAAGAGGCTGCAGGATGACTTGGACAGGTTAGGTGAGTGGGCAAATGCATGATGATGTGGATAACTGTGAGGTTATCCACTTTGGTGGCAAAAACAGGAAGGCAGAATATTATCTGAATGGTGACAGATTAGGAAAAGAGAAGGTGCAACGAGACCTGGGTGTCATGGTACATTGGTCATTGAAAGTTGGTGTGCAGGTACAGCAGGTGGTGAAGAAAGCAAATGGCATGTTGGCCTTCATAGCTAGGGGATTTGAATATAGGAGCAGGGAGGTCTTACTGCTGTTGTACAGGGCCTTGGTGAGGCCTCACCTGGAATATTGTGTTCAGTTTTGGTCTCCTAATCTGAGGAAGGACGTTCTTGTTATTGAGGGAGTGCAGCGAAGGTTCACCAGACTGATTCCTGGGATGGCAGGACTTACATAGGAGAGACTGGATCGACTAGGCTTATATTTACTGGATCGACTGAGCCTGTATTCACTGGAGTTTAGAAGAATGAGAGGTGATCTCATAGAAACATATAAAATTCTGACGGGATTGGACAGGTTAGAGGCAGGAAGAATGTTCCCGATGTTGGGGAAGTCCAGAACCAGGGGACACAGTCTAAGGATAAGGGGTAAGCCATTTAGGACTGAGATGAGGAGAAACTTCTTCACTCAGAGTTGTTAACCTGTGAAATTCCCTACCGCAGAGAGTTGTTGATGCTAGTTTGTTTGATATATTCAAAAGGGAGTTAGATATGGCCCTTGCGGCTAAAGGGATCAAGAGGTATGGAGAGAAAGCAGGAAAGGGGTACTGAGGTGAATGATCAGTCATGATCTTATTGAATGGTGGTGCAGGTTCGAAGGGCCGAATGGCCTACTCCTGCACCTATTTTCTATGTTTTTATGTTGGTTTGATGGGCTGAAAGCTGTAAATAGTTTCACCTGCCAGGTGTAGGGAGAGAAGGTAAGTTGTGTAGAGCTCCGATTCGGGAATTATATCCAGCAACTGCTGCTCCAAGTGCAGCATGGAGGCTGTCGGGTGAGGATAAACTGGGCTCAACTCTGCTGCCCACCTCTGCTGTCAATTAGCTGACCAAAGCTCCGTATCTAGGGTCACGTGACGTCTAGCTAATTGGCCAAAGTGCTCGAAGGTTCGAGGTGCCCATGAAATACAAGTAGGATTAAGAATTCATGGGGTTTTGCAGCTTTTACTGCACAAACGTGTAGTAAAATGCATGAATAAATAGACCCGTAGAACGTTTACACACCACATTAATAATACGGCAAAATATCACAAGCTACACTTGAGTTAAACTGATCCAATGGTTGTATGCTGTTTTTCTGCATTATGGTGAGTTTTACCGGGGGTACCATATTGGGCTGAGTCCCCGGGCTGCTAACTCAGTGTGTTAATCTGTCCCTGCATGGACTCTACTCCAACAAAGACTTGATGCCTTTGAGAGAACGGGGAACATTGATGGGGGAAGCAAAGTTATTTTTTGTTTTTCATTTGTAACCCATCTTTTCCACAGAGCAAGTTTGATAACCTGTACGGGTGCCGAGAATCGCTTATTGATGGTATCAAGCGTGCCACAGACGTTATGATTGCTGGTAAAGTGGCAGTTGTGGCAGGATATGGTGACGTGGGCAAGGGTTGTGTGCAGGCTCTGCGAGCTTTTGGTGCCAGAGTTATTGTAACTGAAATTGACCCCATCAATGCTCTGCAGGCTGCTATGGAAGGTAAGGATGAAATGATGCTGGAGTCCACCAAAGTCTGAGGAATGCCCTTTACTGTGTCTGGTCACAAAATTAAATTCCAGCTTCATTTACACTCCGAGGTCAGTTCGTTTAAAATGTGCCTTTTGAAGTTCTTGTAGACCTGGTGAGAGACTGCAGAGCGCACGCGAGCCTGCCGTTCAATCGCGATATATTCCAAGGGCTGCTCGGGTGCAGGAAATCAGCCAGGATTCCCACTCGTGATAGCTGCCACTGACCACCTGGAAATGATCTGAACATGGGTGAGCTTGGACTTGATGCCTGCACTGTTGAGTAACCCGATGACACTTTCTGGCTTTCACACGGAGATTGTGAGAACGCAGACAGCGCGTGCCATCAGATCGCAACTCGGGCACAGCACCACAGCTGCAGCTTTTCTAGCCATGTATGAGGACGGTATAGTTATCCCAACACGACACAGCCTTGGTGCTTTGACATTCACACTGTTGTGGCATAGAAAGCTATTTATCCAAATTTACTGATGACACAAAGATGGGCAGCATTGTAGGCAGTGTGGATGAAAGCATAGAATTACTAAAGGGTTAAGTAAACGAGCAAAACTGTGGCAAATGGATTTCAATGTAGGGTAGAGGTTATGCTGCAGCTGTACAAAGCCCTGATTAGCCCACACCTGGAGCACTGAGCAGTTCTGGCCACCACACCTGAGGGAGGGTATATTGGCCTTGGAGGGAGTGCAGCATAGGTTTACCAGAAAGATACCCAGACTCCAAGGGTTACACTACGAGGAGAGATTACAAAAATTAGGCTTGTACTCCCTGGAATTGAGAAGGTTAATGGGTGATCTGATCGAAGTTTTCAGGATATTAAGGGGAACAGATAGAGTAGATAGAGAGAGACTATTCCTGCTGGTTTGGGATTCTGGGACTAGGGGGCATAGTTTAAAAATTGGCCAGACCTTTCAAGAGTGAAATTAGGAAACACTTCTAAACCCAAAGGGTGGTAGGGGTTTGGCACTCTCTTCCGCAAACAGCAATTGATGCTAGATTGATAGCTTTTTGTTAACCAGGGTAATAAGTGATATGGGACAAAGGGTATATGGAGTTAGGTCGCAGATCAGCCATGAGCTCCTTGAATGGCAGAACATAAGAATTAGGAGCAGAAGTAGGCCATTTGGCCCCTCGAGCCTGCTCCGCCATTCAGTGAGATCATGGCTGATCTGCTACCTCACTTCACTTTCCTGCACTATTTCCATATCTCTGATTCCCTTGATATCCAAAAATCTAGTGATCTCTGACTTGGATATACTCGAAGACTGAGCCTCCACAGCCCTCTGCGTTAGAAAATTCCAAAGATTCACCACCCTCTGAGTGAACAAGTTTCTCCTCATCTCAGTCCTCAATGGCCAACCCCTTATTCTGAGACTGTGACCTCTGGTTCTAGACTCCCCAGCCAGGGGAAACATCCTTCCTGCATTTACCCTGTCGAGCCCTGTAAGAATTTTGTATGTTTCAATGAGATTACCTCTCATTCTTCTAAACTAGAGAATATCGACCTAGTCTACTCAATCTCTCCTCATAGGACAATCCCCCCATCCCAGGAATCAGTCTGTTGAATCTTCGCTGCACTCCCTCTATAACAAGTATATCCTTCCTTAGGTAAGGAGACCCAAACTGTGCACAATACTCCAGGTGTGGTCTCACCAGGGCCCTATATAATTGCAGTAAGACGTCTTTACTCTTATACTCAAATCCTCCTGTAATAAAGGCCAACACACCATTTGCTTTCATAACTGCTTGCTGTACCTGAACATTAACTTTCAGTGATTCATGTACAAGGACACCCGTGTCCCTCTGATCAACAACACTTCTCAATCTCTCCATTTTAATAAGTACTCTGCTTTTCTATTTCCTACCAAAATGGATAATTTCACATTTCTCCACATTATATTCCATTTGCCATGTTCTTACCCACTCACTTAGCCTGTCTATATCCCCTTGAAGTCTCTCTGCATCCTCCTCACAACTTACCTTCCCACCTAGCTTTGTATAATCAGCAAACTTGGATATATTACATTTGGTCCCCTCATCCAAATCATTGATATAGATTGTGAATAGCTGGGGCCCAAGCTCCGATCCTTGCGGCAACCCACTAGTTACAGCCTGCTGACTCAAAAATGACCCGTTTATACCTAACCTCTATTTTCTGTCCGTTAACCAATCCTCAATCCATGCTAGTATATTATCCCCAATCCCATGAGCCCTAATTTTGTTCAATACCCTCTTGTGTGGCACCTTATCAAATGTATTCTGAAAATCCAAATACACCACATCCACTGGTTCCCCCTCCCCCCTTATCCTACTAGTTACAACCTCACAAAAAAACAGATTAGTCAAACATGATTTTCCTTTCATAAATCTGTGACTCTGCCCAATCCTATTATTTTGAGGTTCTGGGTGGCTGAATGGCCTACTCCTGTTCCACTGTTGTTAAATAATGTACTAAACGCCGGGTTATTGAGAGCTACAGCTGCTTCAGGAAATGCTCCGCTTTCTTTTATAAGTCAGTCCCAAACTTTAATCTCTGTACATTTTTATGATGTAATTGGGAAATGAAACCCTTCCACTTTGTTTGGTATGTGTATTTACGGTGCACACACTCTGGTAAGAGCTCAACTGCTAACATCAGAAATAGCTAGAGATATTTATGGTTGGCACGATGACTTATTTCAATTACCTATTTAACCAGAGGCTGAGGATGAAGTGTTAAAGTGAGCTGCTTGTAAAGTAAAATGAATAACACCTGCCAACTCTTCCCCAGCAATTCATCTCCGTCCCAGAGTCCATTTATTCCCTCCAGCAGCAATGCAAAGCAGTTCTTCTTCCCCTCGCATTCTGCGTACGGTCAATATTTGACTCGGGAAAGCACCGTACGCAGAATGCGAGGGGAAGAAGAACTGCTTTGCATTGCTGCTGGAGGGAATAAATGGACTCTGGGACGGAGATGAAACCAAAAAGAGTTTCATCTCCGTCCCAGAGTCCATTTATTCCCTCCAGCAGCAATGCAAAGCAGTTCTTCTTCCCCTCGCATTCTGCGTACGGTGCTTTCCCGAGTCAAATATTGACCATCTCAATTGGAACGTTTGAGGCGGTGTTGAAACATTACAAACATTTTATATGGAAGCCATAGACCGAGACTTTCCTCTGTGAACTGTAAAATGTTTTCTCATTATTTTCCCCCTTCCTCCTCCCACACTAACTTAAATTGAGGATTAAAGACTTGATTGAACTGCTGTGACCTAGACTTGGGCTAGTTCAGTATGTGAGCTTTATTAATGGAAAACCCTTGGGCTCGCTCTTTGCTGCATTGATTCCTGTGTAACTCAATCCAACTCATTTGTCTTGTAGGTTATGAGGTGACGACCATGGATGAGGCATGCAAAGAGGGCAATATCTTTGTGACAACAACAGGCTGCAAAGATGTCATTGTGGGAAGGTAGGAAATGGCTGGCACTGAACTCCGTGGTTTTTGTCAGCCGACCCAGTGTTGGTTTCACCTGAGTAACTTTGTATTGTAGATGGCCATTTGGCCTGTCGTGCCTGTGCCGGCTCTCTATCCAATTTAATCTCACACCTTGGCTTTTTCCCCATAACACTGCAAGTTATTCCTCTTCAAGTCCATTAATTTTTGAAAGTTCCTATGGAATCTGCTTCCACCACCCTTTCAGGTAGTGAGTTCCAGACTCTTAACAACCATCGAAGAAATGTATCCTCATTTGCCCTTTTAAGTTTTGCCAATGAATTTAAGTCTTATGACCCCTGGTTACCAACCCACTTGCCAGAGGAGACAGTCTCTCATACTTGCTCTATCAAAACCCTATGTCATTTTGGGCAGCTCCATTAGATCGCCCCTTGACCTTCTCTGCTCCAAGGAGAAAATCCCAGCTTCTCCAGTCTCTCCACATAACTGAAGTCCTTCATTCCTGGTAAACATCCTCAGTACTCTTTCTCAAGGTGTTAACATCCTCCAGCTGATGCCTAACCAGTGATTTGTAAAGGTTTATCATGCCTTCCTTGTTTTTGTATTCCATGCCCATATTTACAAAGCCAAGTTTACAATACACGTTCTTAACCACCTTATCACCTTGTTGTGCGAGGCCCCTTGGGGAAAAGTGACCATAAAATAGTAGAATTAAGAACATAAGAATTAGGAACTGGAGTACGCCATCTAGCCCCTCGAGCCTGCTCTGCCATTCAACAAGATCATGGCTGATCTGGCCGTGGACTCAGCTCCACTTACCCGCCCACTCCCCATACCCCTTAATTGCCTTATTGGTTAAAAATTTATCTGTGATTTGAATACATTCAATGAGCTAGCCTCAACTGCTTCCCTGGGCAGAGAATTCCACAGATTCTCAACCTTCTGGGAGAAGAAATTCCTTCTCAACTCTGTTTTAAATTGGCTCCCCCGTTTTTGAGGCTGTGCCCCCTAGTTCTAGTCTCCCCGACCAGTGGAAACAACCTCTCTGCCTCTATCTTGTCTATCCCTTTCATTATTTTAAATGTTTCTATAAGATCACCCTTCATCCTTCTGAACTCCAACGAGTAAAGACCCAGTCTACTCAATCTATCATCATAAGGTAACCCCCTCATCTCTGGAATCAGCCTAGTGAATTGTCTCTGTACCCCCTCCAAAGCTAGTATATCCTTCCTTAAGTAAGGTGACCAAAACTGCACGCAGTACTCCAGGTGCGGCCTCACCAATACCCTATACAGTTGCAGCAGGACCTCCCTGCTTTTGTACTCCATCCCTCTCGCAATGAAGGCCAACATTCCATTCGCCTTCCTGATTACCTGCTGCACCTGCAAACTAACTTTTTGGGATTCATGCACAAGGACCCCAGGTCCCTCTGCACCGCAACATGTTGTAATTTCTCCCCATTCAAATAATATTCCCTTTTACTGTTTTTTTTTTTCCCAAGGTGGATGACCTCACATTTTCCGACATTGTTTCATGCACAAGGACCCCCAGGTCCCTCTGCACCGCAGCATGTTGTAATTTCTCCCCATTCAAATAATATTCCCTTTTACTGTTTTTTTTTTCCCAAGGTGGATGACCTCACATTTTCCGACATTGTATTCCATCTGCCAAACCTTAGCCCATTCGCTTAACCTATCTAAATCTCTTTGCAGCCTCTCTGTGTCCTGTACACAACCCGCTTTCCCACTAATCTTTGTCATCTGCAAATTTTGTTACATTTCCTCTGACTACGCGTACCTTTATCTTCTGCAGTAACCTTTTGTGTGGCACCTTATCGAATGCCTTTTGGAAATCCAAATACACCACATCCAGCGGTACACCTCTATCCACCATGCTCGTTATATCCTCAAAGAATTCCAGTAAATTAGTTAAACATGATTTCCCCTTTCATGAATCCATGTTGCGTCTGCTTGATTGCACTATTCCTATCTAGATGTCCCGCTATTTCTTCCTTTTATAGCTTCAAGCATTTTCCCCACTACAGATGTTAAACTAACCGGCCTAGTTACCTGCCTTTTGTCTGCCCCCCTTTTTTAAACAGATGGAGATTAAGATGGAGAGTGACACAATTAATTCAGAGACTAGGGTCCTGAACTTAAGGAAAGTTAACTTCGATGGTATGAGATGTGAATTGGCTAGGATAGACTGGCGAATGATACTTAAAGGGTTGACGGTGGATAGGCAATGGCAGACATTTAAAGATCACATGGATGAACTACAACAATTGTACATTCCTGTCTGGCGTAAAAATAAAACTGGGAAGGTGGCTCAACCGTGGCTAACAAGGGAAATTAGAGATCGTGTTAAATCCAAGGAAGAGGCATATAAATTGGCCAGAAAAAGCAGCAAAAGTGAGGACTAAGAGAAATTTACAATTCAGCAGAGGAGGACAAAAGGGTTTAATTAGGAGGGGGAAAATAGAGTATGAGAGGAAGCTTGCCGGGAACATAAAAACTGACTGCAAAAGCTTCTATAGATAGATATGTGGAGAAAAAGATTAGCGAAGACAAATGTAGGTCCCTTGCAGTCAGAATCAGGTGAATTTATAATGGGGAACAAAGAAATGGCAGACCAATTGAACAAATACTTTGGTTCTGTCTTCACTAAGGAAGACACAAATAACCTTCTGGAAATAATAGGGGACCGAGGGTCTAGCAAGAAGGAGGAACGGAAGGAAATCCTGATTAGTCAAGAAATTGTGTTAGGGAAATTGATGGGACTGAAAGCCGATAAATCCCCAGGACCTGATAGTCTACATCCCAGAGTACTTAAGGAAGTGCTAGAAATAATGGGTGCATTGGTGGTCATTTTCTAACATTCTATACACTCTGGATCAATTCCTATGGATTGGAGGGTAGCTAATGTAACCCCACTTTTTTTTAAAAAGGAGGGAGAGAGAAAACTGGGCATTATAGACCGGTTAGCCTGACATCGGTGGTGGGGAAAATGTTGGAATCAATTATTAAAGATGTAATAGCAGCGCATTTGGAAAGCAGTGACAGGATCGGTCCAAGTCAGCATGGATTTATGAAAGGGAAATCATGCTTGATAAATCTTACAGAACTTTTTGAGGATGTAACTAGTAGAGTGGACAAGGGAGAACCAGTGTATGTGGTGTAGTTGGACTTTCAAAAGGCTTTTGACAAGGTCCCACAGAAGAGATTAGTGTGCGAAATTAAAGCACATGGTATTGGGAGTAATGTATCGACATGGATAGAGAACTGGTTGGCAGACAGGAAGCAAAGAATGTGAATAAACGGGTCCTTTTCAGAATGACACGCAGTGAGTGACTAGTGGGGTACCGCAAGGTTAAGTGCTGGGACTCCAGCTATTTACGATATACATTAATGATTTAGACGTAGGCATTGAATGTAATATCTCCAAGTTTGCAGATGACACTAGGCTAGGTGGCAGTGTGAGCTGTGAGGAGGATGCTAAGAGGCTGCAGGGTGACTTGGACAGGTTAGATGAGTGGGCAACTGCATGGCAAATGCAGTATAATGTGGATAAATGTGAGGCTATCCACTTTGGTGGCGAAAACAGGAAGGCAGAATATTATCTGAATGTTGACTGATTAGAAAAAGGGGAGGTGCAACGAGATCTGGGTATCATGGTACATCAGTCATTGAAAGTTGGCATGCAGGTACATCAGGCGGTGAAGAAGGCAAATGGTATGTTGGCCTTCATGGTGAGAGGATTTGAATATAGGAGCAGGGAGGTCTTACTGCAGTTGTACAAGGCCTTGGTGAGACCACACCTTGAATATTGTGTTCACTTTTGGTCTCCTAATCTGAGGAAGGACATTCTTGCTATTGAGAGAATGCAGCGAAGGTTCACCAGACTGATTCCTGGGATGGCAGGACTGACATGAAGAAAGACTGGATCGACTAGGCTTATATTTACTGGAATTTAGAAGAATGAGAGGGGATCTCATAGAAACATATAAAATTCTGACGGGATTGGACAGGTTAGAGGCAGGAAGAATGTTCCCAATGTTGGGGAAGTCCAGAACCAGGGGTCACAGTCTAAGGATAAGGGGTAAGCCATTTACGACCGAGATGAGGAGAAACTTCTTCACCTAACTTGTTAACCTGTGCAATTCCCTACACAGTTGTTGAGGCCAGTTCATTAGATATATTCAAAAGGGAGTTAGATGTGGCCCTTAAGGCAAAAGGGATCAAAGGGTATGGAGAGAAAGCAGGAATGCAGTACTAAAGTTGCATGATCAGCCATGATCATATTGAATGGTGGTGCAGGCTCGAAGGGCCGAATGGCCTACTCCTGCACCTATTTTCTATGTTTATGTTTCTAACCCTGCCACCTTCAGAGATTTGTAAATATGCATCCCCAGGTCCCTCTGCTCTTGGGATGGGGGAGGAATCTCGGGGGCTGGGAGCAGCATCAATGGGGGGGGGGGTCGGGATGATCGAGAGGGTCTCTCTTGCTCGACGTTGTGGTAATTTGCGGGCGATACCCAGGCCTGGTTTCCCGAGTGGGTTGGCTACCTCAGGGCAAACCTATGTTCCACTAGGACCTCCAGCAGGTATTGGGCCAAAAGGCTGCTTCAGGTGGGAGCAAAAGTCGCCTCCTTGTCCTGAAGCAATATGATAGACGGGAGTTTCCTGACTGCCATTTTGGATGTCTGCACAGCCCCTGAGAAACTGAAGCAAATTATTAGTAAGTGTTGCTTGATAAGGTCTCGAGGGGAAGTCTAGTCTCTTCCCACCCACCCCCTCGTGTCATTTCTCCCCCCCCCGCCCCCCCCCACCACTGCCCTGCCTTTTCCTGTCTTTTTTGTTTTCCTTTTTCATGTATCCAAATATCCCTTAAAAGATAACATGGCCTCTGGTCTCAGCTGAACCATTGCAGTGTCCCTGCTCCAACAACCTGTTGCACCTCTTGTGTTGAGAGCCGATTGTGTCGAATGCGTGTAATGACATTGCAATAAAAAGGATGAAAGTCTTGTCTCCTTTCGTAAAGGAGATAAAGTTTTGTAGAAACTTTGTCCCGGAGACTGCCCCTGTGAGATGGGAATGTTGTCAGGGAGAGAGGGAAAAGCGCGCATCGCTTTCAGTGCAATGACATTATGTAAATGTGATGCCACATTGACACTCCAATGACACCTTTCACTGTGAATAATGAGGTGGAGACCAATGTTCCCTGTAGGCTGTGCTTTGTTCTGCATGGCCTCTTTTATTGCGTGGTGTTTACAGTTCCGCCTGTGCGCGGTGTTTACAGTTCCACCAGTGCGGTGTTTACAGTACCGCCTGTGCGCGGTGTTGAGTAGAGGAGCCAGTGAGCAGCCTATGTGGGAGCTTTCCCGTTACCACGTAGCTGCGAAGCTTTGAGGGAACGTTGGTAGAGACTATTTATGCTGTTACAGAGGAACATGGAACTTAATATTGCCCTGTGTTCTTCCCTGATCCCTGTATCTTCCTGTCCTTCTAATTTTTCAATTTTCCTTAAAATATACATTGGTCTCATTGTCAACCAATTCCTGTGATGAATGATTTCATGCTCCATCTGAGTAAAGACATTTCTCCTAACCTCTTGTATAGGAACAGGGGGAGACCATTCAGCCCCTTGAGCTTGTTCTGCTCTGGTTCTGCCATTAAATCATGGCTGATCTGTATCTCCACTCCATTTACCTGTCTTTGATCCATATCCCGCCATACCCTTACCCAACAATTTATCCATCCCAGTATCCACAGCCTTTTAGGGGAGAGAGGGTTCCAGGTTCCCACCACTACTGTGTGTGTGGCAAAAATGCTTCTGCCATCACCCCTGAACAGCCCAAGTCTAATTCTAAATGATGCTCATTGTTCTGGACTCTCCCACCAGAGGAAATAGATTCTCTCCCTCTACCCCATCAAATCCCTTTATCATTTTAAACACCTCAATTAGATCACCATCTAAACATCGATTAGATCACCCCCTCCACTGTCTAAACTCAAGGGAATACAAACCAGTCTTCATCATATAACCATTTTAGCCCCGGTATCATTCTCGTGAACCTGTGCTGCACTCCCTCCTAGGCCAATAAAGCCTTCCTGTGGTGCGGTGCCCAAAACCGAACGCAGCACTCTAGATGGGGTCTGACCAGAGCTGTGTGCAACTGAAGCATCACTTCCTCATTTTTGGTTTCCAGCCCCCCTTCAGATAAAGGCTAGCATTCCATTATCCTTTTTGTACCTGACAACGAGCCTTTAGTGCCGGGTGTACTTGGACACCTCAATCCCTTTGCTCCTCCACAGTTCCTCATCTCGCACCATTAGGGAAATATTCCAGTTTGACTTTTTCGGATTATTCTGGGATTTCTGTCACTCTTCTGCTGAAGTGCGAGTGGGAGAACGGGAGAAATGCTGCTCCTGTGTAATTGCACTGTGTGTGTCAAACAAATGCATGAATTTCTATTCGTATAATTATTGCACAATTGTACAAAACGCTAATCTACAACTTCAGCTTGGTCACCTGGGTAATCTTTCCAGTAAAACTGGTTTCCTTTTTTCTTTTGTGCAATATTTCCAAGAAACAAACCAGCAATTAGTACAAGAACTGTAGGTGGCACAGTGCCCAGTAATAACACTTCACATAGTGCAATACTGTTGGAGTGCACTGATTGGTATGTAGGCAAAGCTGGCACCCACAACGGCCGAACATGCAATTAAATAAATGACCGGTTAATCCACCACCACGGCCAGTAGCCCACCACCATCACAGCACATAGTCTTCGGCGAAAGACCAGGCATGATGTTCAAAACCACAACTTTGGTGAGAATGCTACCAACTAAGGCAGTCGGCACAAGTTCAAAAGCGATTCAGCACAGGAATGGCAGTGACCTTGCTCCTGTCTGAATGCTGTTTGTATTGGGAAAGGAACTCAGGCCACCAATCTCACTGACGACGGCTCCGAGAAAGCACGATGCAGCCCCGACAGTGACTTTTCAGAACTCTCTATGGGGAAGGGTGCAGCCTGTACTTGGGGCCTTCTACAATGTCTCACCAGAGATAGGAAGCTCAGTGGTTTGGGTATCGAAATGCAAAAAATAAGGAAGAAAGACTTGGATTTATATAGTGCCTTTCACAACTTCTGGATGTCCCAAAGTGTTTTACAGCCAATTTCTGTACTTTTGAAGTGTAGTCACTGTTTTAATAGAAACAGAAGATAGGTGCAGGAATAGGCCATTCGGCCCTTTGAGCCTGCACCACTATTCAATATGATCATGGCTAATCATGCATTTCAGTACCCCATTCCTGCTTTCGCTCCATACCCCTTGATCCCTTTAGCCGTAAAGGCCACATCTAACTTCCTTTTGAATATATCTAATGAACTGGCCCCAACAACTTTCTTTGGTAGAGAATTCCACAGGTTCATAATTCTCTGAGTAAAGAAGTTTCTTCTCATCTCGGTCCTAAATGACTTACCCCTTATCCTTAGACTGTGACCCCTGGTTCTGGACTTGCTCAACATCGGAAACATTCTTCCTGCATCTAACCTGTCCAGTCCTGTCAGAATTTTGAGATCCCCTCATCCTTCTAAATTCCAGTGAATACAGGCCCAGTCGATCCAGTCTCTCTCCATATGTCAGTCCTGTCATCCCGGAAATCAGTCTGGTGAACCTTTGCTGCACTTCCTCAATAGCAAGAATGTCCTTCCTCAGATTAGGAGACCAAAACTGAACACAATATTCCAGGTGAGGCCTCACCAAGGCCCTGTACAACTGCAGTGAGATCTCCCTGCTCCTATACTCTCATCCCCTAGCTATGAAGGCCAACATGCCATTTGCCGCCTTCACCGCCTGCTGTACCTGCATGCCAACGTTCAATGACTGATGTACCATGACACCCAGATCCCGTTGCACCTCCCCTTTTCCT
The DNA here is from genome assembly GCF_044704955.1 of Pristiophorus japonicus. Lineage (NCBI taxonomy): Eukaryota > Metazoa > Chordata > Chondrichthyes > Pristiophoridae > Pristiophorus > Pristiophorus japonicus. The sequence continues at coordinate 207,517,539 of NC_091988.1, read as the reverse complement.
AATCTGCCGCCATTCAGATAATATTCTGCCTTCCTGTTTTTACCACCAAAGTGGATAACCTCACATTTATCTACATTATACTGCATCTGCCATGCATTTGCCCACTCACCTAACCTATCCAAGTCACCCTGCAGCCTTTTGGCATCCTCCTCACAGCTCTCACCGCCACCCAGCTTAGTGTCATCTGCAAACTTGGAGATACTACATTCAATTCCTTTGTCTAAATCAGTAATGTATATTGTAAATAGCTGGTGTCCCAGCACTGAACCTTGCGGGTACCACACTAGTCACTGCCTGCCATTCTGAAAAGGACCTGTTTATTCCTACTCTCTGCTTCCTGTCTGCCAACCAGTTCTCTATCCACGTCAGTACATTATCCCCAATACCATGTGCTTTAATTTTGCACATTAATCTCTTATGTGGGACCTTGTCAAAAGCCTTTTGAAAGTCTAAATACACCACATCCACTGGCTCCCCCTTGGTCACTCTACTAGAATTTTTTTGAGGATATAAACAAGAAGATTTGTCAAGCATGATTTCCCTTTCATAAATCCATGCTGATTGGACCGATCCTGTCACTGCTTTCCAAATGCGCTGCTATTACATTTTTAATAATTCATTCCAACATTTTTCCCACCACTGCTGTCAGGCTGACTGGCCTATAATTCCCTGTTTTTTCTCTCCCTCCATTTTTTTAAAAAGTGGGATTACATTAGCTACCCTCCAATCCATAGGAACTGATCCAGAGTCCATGGAATGTTGGAAAATGACCACCAATGCATCCACTATTTCTAGCACTTCCTTAAGTACCCTGGGATGCAGACTATCAGGCCCTGGGGATTTATTGGCTTTCAGTCCCATCAATTTCCCTAACAATTTGCTGACTAATAGGGATTTCCTTCAGTTCCTCCTTCTCGCTAGACCCTCGTTCCCTGAGACTATGTCCCCTTGCAGGCCAGGTAGATAAGGTGGTTAAGAACGCATTTGGAATACTTGCCTTTATTAGTCGTGGTATGTATGCAATAAAGGTACAAACTGAGTACTGATTAACCTAACAATATTCAACCTTGTTTCTGCTTTATTACGGCCCAAAGTGCCTGACTCACCAAATGGCTGGCCTTTTATACCCGAGCAGCACCATGTGTGTGCTGCTCAGTGGCCTCCAACAATGACACCATCTGGTGGCTACAAACAGCATGTACATACATGACAAGTCGAGGCATGGAATAAAAGAGCAAGGAAGTTATGCTTGAACTGTATAAAACACTGGTTAGGCCGCAGCTGGAGTACTGCGTGCAGTTCTGGTCACCACATTACATGAAAGATGTGATTGCACTGGAAAGGGTGCAGAGGGGATTTATAAGAATGTTGCTTGAATTGGAGAATTTTGGCTGAGGGAAGATTGGAGATGCTGGGTCTGTTTTCTTTGAAACAGTGGAGGCTGGGGGGGATACATGATTAAGGTGTATAAAATTGAGGGGCCTGGATAGAATGGATAAGAAGGACCTATTTCCCTTGGCAGAGGGGTCAACAACCAGGGGGCACAGATTTAAAGTAATTGGGGGGAGGTTTAGAGGAGATATGAGGGGAAATTTATTTACCCAGAGGGTGGTGGGGGTCTGGAACTCACTGCCTGAAAGTGTGGTAGAGGCAGAAACCCTCACCACATTTTTAAAATACTTGAATGTGCACCTGAAGTGCCGTAACCTGCAGGGCTACAGACTGAGAGCTGGAAAGTGGGATTAGGCTGGGACAGCTGTTGGTCGGCCGGCCCGGACACGATGGGCCGAATGGCCTCCTTCCGTGCTGTAAGCTTCTGATTCTTACCTCTTCCTTCACGCAGCAATTCCATCGTCCGGGGTGAACTGTCTAATTGTTTAAATTGCCTCGATCCTGATGTTTATTCCCCTTCCTTTATTCCCTCTTCCTCTGCCCTTTCCTCACTCAGGCACTTTGAAGAAATGAAAGATGACGCGATTGTTTGTAACATCGGCCATTTTGATATTGAGCTGGATGTGAAATGGCTGAACCAAAATGCAGCCAAGAAGGTGAACATTAAAGCCCAGGTAGGTGACCACTTCAGAGCTACAAATGTGCAGCTCTGACTCTGAACCCTCAGCACAAACTGGCCCTAATTTGGCACAAAGTTAGCAATTGTACACAGATCACCGGATAAGTGAGGGAAACTGCAGTGCCGTGCTGGCCCACAAGAGGGTGCTCCTGTCCCACTGAGGCACATTGGAGAGTCGAGTAGCAGCAAATGTTCAAAGCACTGAGCTCCATCAATTAGTCTCCGGGACAAAATTAATTGGCATTTAGAAAAGTATGGACTAATAAATGAAAGTTGGCACGGATTTGTTAAAGGCAAATTGTGTTTGACTAACTTGAAGGAGTTCTTTGAAGTAATGGAGAGGATTTATGAGGGTAGTGCCGTTTGTATATGGATAGGATCACTGCTTATTTCATGTATATTAATGACTCTGTCAATAACTGGAGGGCACAGATTCAAAATAATTGTGAAAAGATCTCTCGGGAGATGAGAATGTTTTCACTTAGTTGTCAGGATCTGGAAGGTTCTACTTGTAAAGGTGGTGGAAGCTATTCCATAAATAATAAAGTGGAGTTGGGTGGATCCTTGGGATGAGCAACTTACAGGGATATGGGACTGAGCACCACTGCTTTTTCGGACTCCTGTGCTGTAAGTTTCTTTGTCTATGACCTCAACTTGGGTATTCAGAGCATAATTTCAAAGTTTGCAGATGATAAGCTCGTAAATATAGTAAACAGTGAGGGATAGTAATAGACCAGGAGGACATCGACAAACTGGTGAAATAATTGAATTTATGGCAGATGCAGAGAAGTTGGTAGGAGAGGCAATATAAACTAAATGGTACAATTTTTAAAAAGGTGCATGAACAGAGACCTGGGGGTGTATAAACACACCTTGGAAGGTGGCAGGGCAAGTTAGGAAAGCTGTTTAAAAAGTATCTGGGATCCTTGCAATTATTAGCAGAGGAATACCATACAAAGCAAGGAAATTATGCTAAACTTTTATAAATCACTGGTTAGGCCCCAGCTGGAGTATTGTTAATTTTGGGCACCACACTTTATAATGTCGAGGCCTTGGAGAGGGTGCAGAGGAGATTTACTAGAATGGTATTGGGGATGTGGGACTTCAGTTATTTGGAGAGAGTGAAGAAGCTGGGGTTGTTCTCCTTACAGAGAAGGTCAAGAGGAGATTTGATGGAGGTGTTCAAAATTACATAGGATGTACGGCAGATTTGGAGATTATGCTCAAATACAAATTGTCCGTAAATACTGGAAACACAAGTTTTACTGACACTAGCCAATGGGTTACCCCAACCTGAGAAAAACCCTGTTACCCCAACTCCAGACCATCAAACAACTTTCTATCCAAACGGTCACGTTTCCTCTTGTACCAAGCACCTGAATTTTAGACACCTTATCGAATGCTTTCTGAAAATTCATATACATTGTCAACTGCATTTCCTTAAATGTCACTTTTAAAAAAAAAACTTAGTCAAAAATGGTATTTTATTGTTCGTTCTGGGGATGAGAGAACCCTCAGGCTCAAATTTATTGGCCATTCGCAGTTATGCTGCTGACGTTGAGCTAAACATGCAGGCTGTGCCTGGCCCGTCTGATGAGGGTGTCCGGTTCCTGTCTGGAGACATTACTGAACTTATGGGCGAGTTTCTCCAATATAGCAGCAGCTCTCAAGTCACTATGTGCTGCTGCCTTAAAATGGATATAATTAATTAATTCTCACCACGTGCCAGGGTTGGATTGAAACTAACTTCTGGGCAGCTCCCTCAGCACAGTAACCACCAGGCTACTGTTGTTAACAAATCTATGCTTACTGACATTGATTAACCCAATGTATTTCTAAATGCTCAGCGAGCTTGTGGTGAATAATGAATTTTTTATTTACACGTGGCACCAGCCTGCAATTTGTCGGTGGATCATTCATTCGTGCCCATTTATATTGACGTGCTGGAGTACAGTTACATTTGATATATCTACTCGAGCCCAGTTCTGCCTCCGATAATCACGTGTGTAATTTCAGTGAACTGTCACTGGTTTTTCTACTTTCCAGAGGAAACTCTCACCCTGCTGCTCCCTCAGCTGAGTCCTCACAGATTACAGACCGACCTGGCTCCTCACCACAAAACAATCCATTTACCCATTGCACATTGACTTGTACTTGTGAAAAGTCAATGAAAGCTATCGGTCAGGTTGCACGTAGAATGAACATTTTACCGATTTACTAGCAGCGTTTTATCTAATGGTAACTGACTGTTGGACAAGCCTGTCCCACACAATATATAGACTCCCCATGCCACCCAAAAACTCTGATCTCCAGGGCGGAGTGAAAACTCAGGCCAATTTGGATTTTCCCTCTGAATATCTCTCTCCCCCTGCCCCCTCCCCCCCCCCCCCCCCCCTCCTGTGGGGTAATCCTGACATCTAACCTCAATTTGGTCTTGTGCAACTTAAAATTGTGACCCTGGTCCTCCCTAACACATTTAATTGGAACAAACTGTCAACTGTCAACTGCAGCACCATCTATTCCCTTCACCTTATAAACTTTGATCAGATCATCCATAAGTTTACACTTCTCTAGTGTCGAGTCCCAACTAAGATGCAATATAACTGGAATGCTTTAAACTGGGAAATGGTCCAGTGGTTCTCCACTACATCCTTTCCAAAGCTTCTGTCACCCACCATGTGAGGAGGCCATAACTGGACACAGTATTCCAACGTGGACCTAACCATGGCCTTGTACAAGAAAGACTTGCATTTATACAAGGACGAAATAGTACACCTCGTCTTATAATCAATTGTCCTATGAATGCACCCCAATACCCTTCACTTTAGCTATCACTTCATGGCATTGCTCGTGATCCTTCAGCGATCTATGCACTAGAACTCCCAGATCTTTCTTTCTCCACTTCCCTTTAATGCTGCACTTTTCCAAATTCAACATTACTTGCCAGTCATGAGCGCAATCTCCCAACACATTGACATCTGCCTGAAGCTGTTGAGCATCGTCTACAGTCCCAACACTGCCATAGATCTTGGTATCATCGGCAAGCTCTCCGATCGTGCCAACACCTACATCTAGATCATTAATAAAAATAGTAAAAAAACAACAGTCCCAATACCGATTCCTGCTGGACACCACAACTTTCTTCCTATGGCCTTCCAGCCAGTTCAGCTCAATAAATTACCATGAATGCCAGAGGCTTCGCTCTTGGAGAGTAACTTGTCAAAAGCAATATGGTCTGGCTCCTTAGATTCACAATTCCCTCTCTTTATAGGGGAATGGATTCATAAAAACAGAGAAAATAGGTGCAGGAGTAGGCCATTTGGCCCTTTGAGCCTGCACCGCCATTCAATGAGTTCATGGCTGAACATGCAACTTCAGTACCCCATTCCTGATTTCTCGCCATACCCCTTGATCCCCTAGTAGTAAGGGCTACATCTAACTCCTTTTTGAATATATTTAGTGAATTGGCCTCAACAACTTTCTGTGGTAGAGAATTCCACAGGTTTACCACTCTGGGTGAAGAGGTTTCTCCTCATCTCGGTCCTAAATGGCTTACCCCTTATCCTTAGACTGTGACCCCTGGTTCTGGACTTCCCCAACATTGGGAACATTCTTCCTGCATCTAACCTGTCTAAACCTGTCAGAATTTTAAACGTTTCTATGAGATCCCCTCTCATTCTTCTGAACTCCAGTGAATACAAGCCCAGTTGATCCAGTCTTTCTTGATATGTCAGTCCTGCCATTCCAGGAATCAGTCTGGTGAACCTTTGCTGCACTCCCTCAATAGCAAGAATGTCCTTCCTCAAGTTAGGAGACCAAAACTATACACAATACTCCAGGTGTGGCCTCACCAAGGCCCTGTACAACTGTAGTAACACCTCCCTGCCCCTGTACTCAAATCCCCTCGCTATGAAGGCCAACATGCCATTTGCTTTCTTAACCGCCTGCTGTACCTGCATGCCAACCTTCAATGACTGATGTACCATGACACCCAGGTCTTGTTGCATCTCCCCTTTTCCTAATCTGTCACCATTCAGATAATAGTCTGTCTGTTTTTACCACCAAAGTGGATAACCTCACATTTATCTACATTATACTTCATCTGCCATGCATTTGCCCACTCACCTAATCTATCCAAGTCACTCTGCAGCCTCATAGTATCCTCCTCGCAGCTCACACTGCCACCCAACTTAGTGTCATCCTCAAATTTGGAGATACTACATTTAATCCCCTCATCGAAATCATTAATGTACAATGTAAACAGCTGGGGCCCCAGCACAGAACCTTGTGGTACCTGCCTGCCATTCTGAAAAGTACCCATTTACTCCTACTCTTTGCTTCCTGTCTGCCAACCTGTTCTCAATCCATGTCAGCACACTACCCCCAATCCCATGTGCTTTAACTTTGCACATTAATCTCTTGTGTGGGACCTTGTCGAAAGCCTTCTGAAAGTCCAAATACACATCAATTGGTTCTCCCTTGTCCACTCTACTGGAAACATCCTCAAAAAATTACAGAAGATTTGTCAAGCATGATTTCCCTTTCACAAATCCATGCTGACTTGGACCTATCATGCCACCTCTTTCCAAATGCGCTGCTATGACATCCTTAATAATTGATTCCATCATTTTACCCACTACCGATGTCAGGCTGACCGATCTATAATTCCCTGTTTTCTCTCTCCTCTTTTTTAAAAAGTGGGGTTACATTGGCTACTCTCCACTCCATAGGAACTGATCCAGAATCTATGGAATGTTAGAAAATGACTGTCAATGCATCCGCTATTTCCAAGGCCATCTCCTTAAGTACTCTGGGATGTAGTCCATCAGGCCCTGGGAACTTATCGGCCTTCAATCCCATCAATTTCCCCAACACAATTTCACGACTAATAAGGATTTCCCTCAGTTCCTCGTTCTTACTAGACCCTCTGACCCCTTTTATATCTGGAAGGTTGTTTGTGTCCTCCTTAGTGAATACCGAACCAAAGTACTTGTTCAATTGATCTGCCATTTCTTTGTTCCCTGTTATGACTTCCCCTGATTCTGACTGCAGGGGACCTACGTTTGTCTTTACTAACCTTTTTCTCTTTACATATCTATAGAAGCTTTTGCAGTCCGTCTTAATGATCCTTGCAAGCTTCTTCTCGTACTCCATTTTCCCTGCCCTAATCAAACCCTTTGTCCTCCTCTGCTGAGTTCTAAATTTCTCCCAGTCCCCAGGTTTGCTGCTATTTCTGGCCAATTTGTATGCCACTTCCTTGGCTTTAATACTATCCCTGATTTCCCTTGATAGCCACAGTTGAGCCACCTTCCCTTTTTTATTTTTATGCCAGACAGGGATGTACAATTGTTGTAGTTCATCCATGTGTTCTCTAAATGTCTGCCATTGCCCACCCACAGTCAACCCCTTCAGTATCATTCGCCAATCTATCCTACCCAATTCATTCCTCATACTTTCAAAGTTACCCTTTAAGTTCTGGACCATGGTCTCTGAATTAATTGTTTCATTCTCCATCCTAATGTAGAATTCCACCAGATTATGGTCATTCTTCCCCAAGGGGCCTCGCACAATGAGATTGCTAATTAATCCTCTCTCATTACACAACAGCCAGTCTAAGATGGCCTCCCTCCTAGTTGGTTCCTCGACATATTAGTCTAGAAAACCATCCCTTATGCATTCCAGGAAATCCTCCTCCACTGTATTGCTTCTAGTTTGGTTAGCCCTATATGCATATTAGTCACCCATGATAACTGCTGCACCTTTATTGCATGCACCCCTAATTTCCTGTTTGATGCCCTCCCCAACATCACTACTACTGTTTGGAGGTCTGTACACAACTCCCACTAATGTTTTTTGCCCTTTGGTGTTCTGCAGCTCTACCCATATAGATTCCACATCATCCAAGCTAATGTCCTTCCTAACTATTGCATTAATCTCCTCTTTAACCAGCAATGCTATCCCACCTCCTTTTCCTTTTATTCTATCCTTCCTGAATGTTGAATACCCATGGATGTTGAGTTCCCAGCCCTAATCATCCTGGAGCCACGTCTCTGTAATCCCAATCACATCATATCTGTTAACATCTATTTGCACAGTTAATTCATCCACCTTATTACGGATACTCCTTGCATTAAGACACAAAGCCTTCAGGCTTGTTTTTTTAACACCCTTTGTGCTTTTAGAATTATGATGTAGTGTGGCCCTTTTTATTTCTTGCCTTTGTTTACTCGGCCTTCCACTATTGCTTTTTACCTTTCTACCATCTGTTTCTGACTCCATATTACTTCGTCCTGTCTCGCTGCATAGGTTCCCATCCCCCTGCCATATTAGTTTAAACACTCCCGAACTGTATTAGCAAATGTTACCCCCAGGACATCAGTTCCAGTCCTGCCCAAGTGCAGACCATCCCTTTTGTACAGGCCCCACTTCCCCAGAACTGGTTCCAGTGTCCCAGGAATTTGAATCCCTCCCTCTTGCACCACTGCTCAATCCACGTATTTATTCTAACTATCCTGCTCCCTCTACTCTGATTAGCACCTGGCACTGGTAGCAATCCAGAGATTACTACCTTTTGGGGTCCTACTTTTTAATTTAACTCCTCGCTCCCTAAATTCAGCTTGTAGGACCTCTTCCTGCTTCTTACCTATATCGTTGGTACCTATATGTACCACGACAACTGGCTGTTCACCCTCCCTCTCAAGAATGCTCTGCAGCCACTCCGGGACATCCTTGACTCTTGCATCAGGGAGGCAACATACCATCCTGGAGTCTCGGATTCGGAGTAATGAGATCACACTTGCTGCTTTAGCAGTCTGGTCAGGGGCTTCTTCAACATTGAGAAGGATCAGCAATATTAAAAATCCCATTGCTTGCCTGCAACAGTATCTTAGAAATTTACAGGACAGAAAGAGGCTATTCGGCCCGGCGTGTATGTACTGGCTCTTTGAAAGGTGCTTCACCCCCATCCCAGCTTTTTGTCCGTAACTCTGTAAATTCCTCATCGAGTATCTGTCCAACTGCTTTAAAATTATTTATGGAATCGCTTCCACCACCTTTTCAAGTAGAGCATTCCAGATCCCCATAAATCGGTGAAAACCTTTCTCCTTGTCTCCCCTCTAGATCATTGGCCAATAATTAAAATTTATGACCTATCCTCGCGGTGGGATTTGCTGCTGCTGTTGGGGAGAGTTTAAACTAGATCGGCATGGGACCTAATCATACATTCAGAAGGGAGTGGAGCAAAGCTGGAAATGGAGAGCAGAAAATGAGGAAATGAGTTTGGAATGCAGTAGAGGAGGGCTAGAAAATTGGTAGTGCTTAATGGTATATACTTCAATGCAAGGGGTCTAGTGAATAAGGCAGATGAGCTGAGGGCACAGATAGACATGTGGAAGTATGATATAGCTGTTACTGAAACATAGCTTAAAGTAGGACAGGAATGGCAGCTGGACATTCCTGGTTACAGGGTTTTCAGACAAGACAGAGATGGGTTAAAGAAACAATTACAGCTATCTGGAGGGACGATATGCTAGAAGGATCATCAAATAGAAACAGAAAATAGGTGCAGGAGTAGGCCATTCGGCCCTTCGAGCCTGCACCACCATTCAATAAGATCATGGCTGATCATTCCCTCAGTACCCCGTTCCTGCTTTCTCTCCATACCCCTTGATCCCTTTAGCCGTAAGGGCCATATCTAGCTCCCTCTTGAATATATCCAATGAACTGGCATCAACAACTCCCTACGATAGCGAATTCCACAGTTTAACAACTCAATGATGAAGTTTCTCCTCAACTCAGTCCTAAATGGCCTACCCCTTATCCTACGACTATGCCCCCTGGTTCTGGACTTCCCCAACATCGGGAACAATCTACCCGCATCTAACCTGTCCCGTCCCGTCAGAATCTTATGTTTCTATGAGATCTCCTCTCATCCTTCTAAACTCCAGTGTATAAAGGCCCTGTTGATCCAGTCTCTCCTCGTATGTCAGTCCAGCCATCCCGGGAATCAGTCTGGTGAACCTTCGCTGCACTCCCTCAATAGCAAGAACGTCCTTCCTCAGATTAGGAGACCAAAACTGAACACACTATTCTAGGTGAGGCCTCACCAAGGCCCTGTACAACTGCAGTAAGACGTCCCTGCTTCTACACTCAAATCCCCTAGCTATGAAGGCCAACATACCATTTGCCGCCTTCACCACCTGCTGTACCTGCATGCCAACTTTCAATGACTGATGAACCATGACACCCAGGTCTCGTTGCACCTCCCCTTTTCCTAATCTGTCACCATTCAGATAATATTCTGCCTTTGTGTTTTTGCCCCCAAAATGGATAACCTCACATTTATCCACATTACACTGCATCTGCTATGCATTTGCCCACTCACCTAACCTGTCTAAGTCACCCTGCAGCCTCTTAGCGTCCTCCTCACAGCTCACACTGCCACCCAGTTTAGTGTCATCTGCAAACTTGGAGATATTACACTCAATTCCTTCATCCAAATCATTGATGTATATTGTAAAGAGCTGGGGTCCCAGCACTGAGGTCTCCACTAGTCACTGCCTGCCATTCTGAAAAGGACCTGTTTATCTCGACTCTCTGCTTCCTGTCTGCCAACCAGTTCTCTATCCACGTCAGTACATTACCCCCAATACCATGTGCTTTGATTTTGCACACCAGTCTCTTGTGTGGGACATTGTCCAAAGCCTTTTGAAAGTCCAAATACACCACATCCACTGGTTCTCCCTTGTCCACTCTATAATTACATCCTCAAAAAAATTCCAGAATATTTGTGAAGCATGATTTCCCCTTCATAAATCCATGCTGACTTGGACCGATCCTGTCACTGCTTTCCAAATGCGCTGCTATTTCATCCTTAATAATTGATTCCAACATTTTCCCCACCACTGATGTCAGGCAAACCGGTCTATAATTACCCGCTTTCTCTCTGCCGCCCCTCTTAAAAAGTGGTGTTAGATTAGCTACCCTCCAGTTATTGGAACTGATCCCGAGTCGATAGACTGTTGGAAAATGATCACCCGTGCATCCACTATTTCTAGGGCCACTTCCTTAAGTACTCTGGGATGCAGACTCTCAGGCCCCAGGGATTTATCGGCCTTCAATCCCATCAATTTCCCTAACACAATTTCCTGATTAATAAGGATATCCTTCAGTTCCTCTTTCTCAGTCCCCTAGTACCTTCGGAAGGTAATTTGTGTCTTCCTTCGTGAAAACCGAACCAAAGTATGTGTTCAATTGGTCTGCCATTTCTTTGTTCCCCATTATAAATTCACCTGAATGCGACTGCAAGGGACCTACGTTTGTCTTCACTAATCTTTTTCTCTTCTCATATCTATAGAAGCTTTTGCAGTCAGTTTTTATGTTCCTGGCAAGCTGCTGCTTGTACTCTATTTTCCCCCTCTTAATTAAACTCTTTGTCCTCCTCTGAATTCTAAATTTCTCCCAGTCCTCAGGTTTGCTGCTTTTTCTGGCCAGTTTATATGCCTCTTCCTTGGATTTAACACTATCCTTAATTTCCCTTGTTAGCCGCGGTTGAGCCACCTTCCCCGTTTTATTTTTACGCCAGACAGGGATGTACAATTGTTGAAGTTCATCCATGTGATCTTTAAATGAGGCTTTATGGATTCAACTGATTAGAAATGGGGCAATCACACTGCTGGGAGTGTACTGTCGACCCCCAGACAGTCAGAGGGTGATAGAAGAGCAAGTATTGCTGCGAATTGCAAAAACAATAGGGTAGTAATGGGGGCTTTCAATTCCCCTAATTAGCTGGGTAGGGGTTGCAGAATTTTCAAAATGCATTCAGGGAAACTTTGTATGTAGCAAGCCCAATAAGAGAGGGGGTGGTTCTGGACTTAGTTTTAGGGGTATCAGTGGGAGAGCATTATGGTGATAGTGATCATAATTCAGTTAGATTGAGGGTAGTTCTAGAAAAGGACAAAGATAGACCAGGAATAAAAGGTCTCAATTAGGGAAAGGCTAATTTTGCTAAGCAAAAGTGTACTTGAAACGGCTACTTGATAGTAAATCAGTGGGAGGCATTCAAGGAGGGGATCCTGAGGGTACAGAGCAAGTATATTCCCACAAAGAAAGGGAGGGACTCTCAAATCTAGAACCCCCTGGATGTCAAGGAGCATACTAAATAGGATATGGGGGGGGGGCGGGGAAGCTTTTGTCAGACACCAAGAGCTCAATGCTGCAAAAAGCCTAGGGGTACATAAAGTGTAGCAGTGAAATTGAAATAGAAACTAGGAAAGCAAATACGGCACTCAAAATATTGGCAAGTAAAGTCCAGGAAAATCCAAAGAATTTTTATAAATACATAAAGATCAAGAAGATAACTAAAGAAAGAGTATTGCCTATTGGAGACCAAAAGGTAAGCAGCGGCAGAAGACATGGGTATGGTTCTTAATGAATATTTTGCATCTGTCTTTGAAAAAGAGAGGGATGATGCAGACATTAGTTAGAGGAGTTTGCAATATTAGATGAGATGAACATAGTGAGAGGAAATATTAAGGAGTTTAGCATATTTGAAAGTGGATATATCCCCAGGCCCAGATGAAATGGATTTGTTGAGGTGCAACCCATCCGGCTTGGGGTCTGTACAAGTCGGACGGGTTGCACCTCAAAAGATCTGGGACCAGTATTCTCGTGGAAGGTTTAACTAGTGCTGTTGTGGAGGGTTTAAACTAGCTTGGCAGGGGGATGGGAACCGGAATAGACAACAGGAGAGTTTGGCAATACTAAATGGTATATACTTCAATGCAGAGAGTATAGGGAATAAGGCAGATGAGCTGAGAGCCCTGATTGACATTTGGGAGTATGATATGATAGCTATTACTGAGACATGGCTGAAAGAAGGGCAGGTGTGGCAGCTCAACATTCCTGGTTACAGGGTTTTCAGACGGGATAGAGAGGGGTAAAAAAGGAGGGGGGGGGTCACAGTATTGATTTAAAAAAAAACAATTACAGATGTGAGGAGGGATGGTATGTTAAAGGGCTCATCAAACGAGGCTATATGGGTTGAATTTAAGAACAAAAAAGGGGTGATCACACTACTGGGAGTGTTCTATAGGCCCTCAAGCAGTCAGAGGGAAATAGAAGAACAAATATGTGGGCAAATTGCTGCAAAAGTGCAAAAACTACAGAGCTGTAATAGTGGGGGATTTCAACGACCCTAATATTAACTGGGAATAAGGTAGTGTGAGTGGTACAGAGTGAGCGGAATTCCTTAAGTGCATTCAGGAGAACTTCTTTAGCCAGTATGTAACGAGCCCAATAAGGGAGGGGGGGCGGTTCTGGACTTGGTTTGGGGGAATGAAGCGCGGCAGATGGAAGGGGTATCTGTGGGAGAGCATTTTGGTGCTAGTGATCATAATTCAGTAAGATTTAGGGTAGTTATGGAAAAGGACAAACGTGGACCAGGAATAAAAGTTCTCAATTGGGGTAAAGGCAATTTTGCTGAGCTGAGATGGGATTTGGCCAAAGTGGACTGGAAACAGCTATTTGTTGGTAAATCAGTGTCAGAGCAGTGGGAGGCCTTCAAGGAGGAGATCCTGAGGGTACAGAGCAAATATGTTCCCTTTTTAAAAAAAAAAGGGACTAACAAATCGAGCGCCCCCTGGATGTCAAGGGACATACAGGGGGAGATAAAGAAAAAAAGGAAGCTTCTGACAGATACCGAGAACTCAACACTGCAGAAACTCTCGGAGTAGAAGTGGTGCAAGGGTGGAATTAAAAAAGATATCAGGAAATCAAAGAGCACATGAAAGAATGTTGGCAAGTCAAATCAGGGAAAACCCAAAGATGTTTTATAAATACATTAAGAGCAAGAGGATAACTAGAGAAAGAGTGGGGCCTATTATAGACCATAAAGGAAATCTGTGTGTGGAGGTGGAAGTCGTGGGTAGGATTCTTAATACTTTGCATTGGTTTTCACAAAAGAGAGGGGCGATGCAGACTTTGCAATGAGGGAGGAGGAGTGTGAAATATTAGACGAGATAAACAGAGAGAGGGGCTCAGACTCTGTTACAGGTAGGACAGATAGTCGTTGAGGGAAGGGTTGGGTGGGACTGGTTTGCCGCACGCTCTTTCTACTGCCTGTGCTTGTCTTCTGCATGCTCTCGGCGATGAGACATGGTGCTCGGCGCCCTCCCGGATGCACTTCCTCCACTTAGGGCGGTCTTGGGCCAGGGACCCCCAGGTGTCGGTGGGGATGTCGCACTTTATCAGGGAGGCTTTAAGGGCGTCCTTGTAACGTTTCCGCCGCCCACCTTTGGCTCGTTTGCCGTGAAGGAGTTCCGAGTAGAACGCTTGCTTTGGGAGTCTCGTGTCTCGCATGCGGACAATGTGGCCCGCCCAGCGGAACTGATCAAGTGTGGTCAGTGCTTCAATGCTGGGGATGTTGGCCTGGACGAGGACGCTAATGTTGGTGCATCTGTTCTCCCAGGGGATTTGTAAGATCTTGCGGAGGCATCGTTGGTGGTATTTCTCCAGCGACTGGAGGTGTCTACTGTACATGGTCCATGTGTCTGAGCCATACAGGAGGGCGGGTATTAGTACAGCCTGTAGTCCATGAGCTTGGTGGTAGATTTGAGGGCCTGGTCTTTGAACACTGTCTTCCTCAGGCGGCCGAAGGCTGCACTGGCGCACTGGAGGTGGTGTTCAATCTCGTCAGTGTCTGCTCTTGTTGATAAGAGGCTCCCGGGGTATGGGAAATGATCCGCGTTGTCCAGGGCTGCGCTGTGGATCTTGATGACTGGGGGGCAGTGCTGTGCGGCGAGGACAGGCTAGGGGAGGACCTTTGTCTTACAGGTGTTTAGCGCAAGGCCCATGCTTTCGTACGCCTCAGTAAATATGTCGACTATGTTCTGGAATTCAGCCTCTGAATGTGCACAGACGTAGGCATTGCCTGCATACTGTAGCTCAATGAGAGGTTGGGGTGGTCTTGGACCTGGCCTGGAGACGGCGCAGGTTGAACAGGTTCCCACTGGTTCTGTAGTTTAGTTCCACTCCAGTGGGGAGCTTGTTGACTGAGGTGGAGCATGGCAGCGAAGAAGGTTGGGGCGATGACACAGCCCTGTTTGACCCCGGTCCGGACGTGTATTGGATCTGTAATGGATCCTTTGGTAAGGATCACGGCCTGCATATCGTCGTGGAACAGGCGGAGGAACTTTTGGGGGCATCCGAAATGGAGGGCGCCGCTCCATAGACCCTCGCGGTTGACCGTGTCAAAGGCCTTTGTACGGTCAAAGAAGGCCCTGTATAAGAACATAAGAAATAGGAGCAGGAGTGGGCCATACGGCCCCTCGAGCCTGCTCCGCCATTCAATAAGATCATGGCTGATCTGATCATGGACTCAGCTCCACTTCCCTGCCCACTCCCTATAACCCTTTATCCCCTTTATCGTTTAAGAAACACTCTATTTCTGTCTTAAATTTATTCAATGTCCCGGCTTCCACAGCTCTGAGGCAGCGAATTCCGCAGATTTACAACCCTCCTGAGAAGACATTTCTCCTCATCTCAGAATAAGGGGCCGCTGATTTAAAACTAAGTTTATGCCCTCTAGTTCTAGTCTCCCCCATCAGTGGAAACATCCTCTCTGCATCCACCTTGTCAAGCCCCCTCATAATCTTATACGTTTCGATAAGATCACCTCTCATTCTTCTGAATTCCAATGAGTAGAGGCCCAACCTACTCCATCTTCCTCATAAGTCAAACCCCTCATCTACGGAATCAACCGAGTGAACCTTCTCTGAACTTACTCCAAAGCAAGTATATCCTTTTGTAAATATGGAAACTAAAACTGCACACAGTATTCCAGGTGTGGCCTCACCAATATCCTGTATAGCTGTAGCAAGACTTCTCTGCTTTTAGACTCCATCCCCTTTGCAATAAAGGCCAAGATACCATTGGCCTCCCTGATCACTTGCTGTACCTACATACTATCCTTTTGTGTTTCATGCACAAGTTCCCCCAGGTCCCGCTGTACTGCAGCACTTTGCAATCTTTCTCCATTTAAATAATAACTTGCTCTTTGATTTTTTTTTTCTCTGCCAAAGTGTATGACCTCACACTTTCCAACATTGTACTCCATCTGCCAAATTTTTGCCCACTCACTTAGCCTGTCTGTCTTTTTGCAGATTTTTTGTGTCCTCCTCAGACATTGCTTTTCCTCCCATCTTTGTATCATCAGCAAACTTGGCTACGTTACACTCAGTCCCTCCTTCCAAGTCGTTAATATAGATTGTAAATAGTTTGGGGTCCCAGCACTGATCCCTGCGGCACCCTACTAGTTACTGTTTGCCAACCCGAGAATGAACCACTTATCCCGACTCTCTGTTTTCTGTTAGTTAGCCAATCCTCTATCTATGCTAATATATTACCCCCAACCCCGTGAACTTTTATGTGGTGTCTGGTCAAATGCCTTCTGGAAGTCCCAATACACCACATCCACTGGTTCCCCTTTATCCACCCTGTTCATTACATCCTCAAAGAATTGCAGCAAATTTGTCAAACATGATTTCCCCTTCATAAATCCATGCTGACTCTGCCTGACTGAATTTTGCTTTTCCAAATGTCCTGCTACTGCTTCTTTAATAATGGACTCCAACATTTTCCCAACCACAGATGTTGGGCTAACTGGCCTATAGTTTCCTGCTTTTTGTTTGCCTCCTTTTTTTAAAAAGGTGTGTTACATTTGCAGTTTTCCAATCTGCTGGGATCTCTCCAGAATCCAGGGAATTTTGATAAATTACAACCAATGCATCAACTATCCCTACCGCTACTTCTCTTAAATCCCCTGGACCCGATGGCTTGCATCCTAAGGTTTTATCTGCCTTTCGTCCCATTATCTTACTGAGTACCACCTCCTTAGTGATTGTGATTGTGATTGTGTTAAGTTCCTCCCCCACTATAGCCCCTAGACTATCCACTGTTGAAATATTGTTTTTGTCCTCTTCCGTAAAGACTGATACAAAATATTTGTTCAGAGTTTCTGCCATCTCCATGTTCCGCATCACTAATTCCCTGATCTCTTCCTCTAAGGAACCAACATTTACTTTAGCCACTCTTTTTTTCTTTCCTTTTTGTATACCTGGAGAAACTCATGCTATCTGTTTATATATTTTGTGCTAGTTTACTTTCATAGTCTATCTTCCCTTTCTTAATCAATTTTTTTTAGTCATTCTTTGCTGGCTTTTAAAAGCTTCCCAGGTCTTCTGACCTCCCACTAGTTTTGGCCACTTTGTATGCTGGTGCTGGCGCTGCTCCCTGCATTTTTCCTGCAGTTGTCACGCTGCAAACATCATATCCATTGTGCCCCGTAGGGGACGAAATTCATACTGTGACTCCGGGAGGAGCTCCTCGGCCCCAGGGAGAAGATTGTTGAGGAGGACTCTGGCGATAACTTTCCCAGCGGCTGATAGCAGGGAGATTCCTCTGTAGATGCCGCAGTCGGACTTGTCCCCTTTTTTAAAGATGGTCATGATCAGTGCATCTCTGAGATCTCTCGGCATGCTCTCCTCCCTCCAGATGAGAGATGAGGTCATGTATCCGCGCCCACAGTGCCTCTCCGCCATATTTTAGCGCCTCAGCAGGGATTCCATCCGCTCTCATAGCCTTGTTGTTCTTGAGCTGACAGGATCGCTAAAATGTCATGGACAGGTACAGAAAAAAAAATAAAAAGGCTAATGGAATGCTGGCCTTTATATCTGGAGGACTAGAATACAGGGGGGTAGAGGTTATGCTGCAGGTATACCAAACTCTGGCTAGACCTCACCTGGAGCACTGAGCAGTTCTGGGCACCTCAGCTTAGGAAGGATATACTCTGAGGGAGTGCAGCTTTGGTTTACCAGAATGATACCTGCACTCCAAGGGTTAAATTACGAGGAGTTAATTGCACAAACTATGTTTATATTCCCTTTGATTGAAGTTTTCACGATACAGGTGCAACGTTCCCTATCTGGAACTCCAAAAATCGGACATTTTGCAATTAGCTGATGGAGTCGCCTGGAATTATTGTCCGAGAAACTGGACATTTTTGAGGCAGCCAACAGTGGGGTGGTTCAGTTTAGGAGGAGCAATAAGGAGTCTACTTAACAATAAAAAGTGCAGCGCAAGGGTGCGGCAAAACCTAAAATCAGTCAAGGATTCCGGATTTCAGACTTCATTTTCTTGTCTGAAATCCGGAAAACCCAAAAAACCGGCAAGGACTCAGTCCCGAGGATTACGGATTTTGGACGTTGCACTTGTATAAAGGGGGACTGATGGAGTAGACAGAGAAACTATTTGAACTGGTTGGGGGACACAGCCTAAACGAGAGTTGGACATTTCGGGAGTGAAGTTAGGAAACACTTGTGCACGCAAAAGGTGGAAAGTTTGGAACTCTTCAGCAAACGACAGTTGATGCTAGATCAATTAATTTTAAGTCGAGATTGATAGATTTTTGTTAACCAAAGGTATTAAGGGATATGGAGCAACGGCAGGTATGTGGAGTTGTTCAGCCATGATCTATTTGAATGGTTGTGCAGGTTCGAGGGGATAACTGGCTTATTTCTATTCCTACGGATTTGTGTATATGATCACTGTGGTCACTGGTCATCTACACTTTTCAAAATCGTACCATTTATAGTATATTGTCTTTCCATATTAGTCCTCCCAAAGTGCATCACTTCACACTTTGCATTGAACTCCATCTGCCACACTCCTGCCCATTTCGCCATCCTGCAGTCTACAACTATATTCATCACAATCCACTACTTGCCAAGTTTGGCATCATCTGCATAATTTATAGTGCTTCCTACACCCGAGTCTCGGTAATTTTATAAAAATTGAAAAGATGGCGAACTCTGCCTGCACGTGGCCTGAAAGGTCAGGCCAAGTTGAAGGCAGCAGCCATGGAAGTTTGCGTTCCTTCGTTCACCACCTTTACAGCCGGCTGTGCCGCTACAGGCAGGAAGTGGTCCTATGATGCACACGGGGTGTGCTGATTTTGAGTTTCCAGCTTCGGGACCATTAACATTTACATTGCAACTTCTGTGTTCTGGGTCTCAGGTGGATCGCTATCAGCTGAAGAACGGTCGCCACATCATCATTCTGGCTGAGGGTCGTTTGGTGAATCTTGGTTGTGCCATGGGTCATCCCAGCTTTGTAATGAGCAACTCCTTCACCAACCAGGTTCTGGCACAGATCGAGCTGTGGACCAATCCTGGCAAGTATGCCGTAGGTATACACTTCCTGCCAAAGAAGGTAAGAATTTTATTTTATCTGCAGCAGCAGCTTTCCTCTCCTTTCTCTCCGACATGTACTCGAACCAGGGACTTTCCCCGTCTCTGCAGACCACACAGCAGTCTATCAATCTCCGTTTTGAAGTTTTCATTTGACCCCCGGCCTCAGCAGCTTTCTGGGGAAGAGTTTTCCAGATTCCCACGGCCTTTGTGTGAAGGCACGCTTCCTGACATCACCCTGAACGGCCGGGCTCTAATGTTAAGGTTCTGTCCCTTGTTCTGGGCTCCCCCTCCAGAGGGAACAGTTTCTCTCCATCTATCTTATCAAATCATTTAGTCATCTTAAACACCTCAATTAGATCGCCCCTTAATCTTCTATACTCCAGGGAACACCAACCCAGTGTGTGCACCTGTCCTCGGGATTTAACCCTTTCAGCCCGGGGATCAGTCTGGTGAATCTGGGCTGCCCCCCCTCCGAGGCCGATATACCCTCCGAGTGGGGTGGGGGGGGTGGGGGGAGAAACGCAGTGTCCCGGGGGGGTCTGACCAGACTGTACAGCTGAAGCTTCACTGCCTCCCCTCTGTATTCCAGCCCCGAGATAAAGGCCAACATTCCATTAGCCTGTTTAATTATTTGTGTCTGTCCCTAGCTTCTCGTGATTCCAGTACTTGGATCCCGAAATCTCTCTGCTCCTCCTCAGTGCCTAGCTTCTTGCCATTTATAAAATACTCTCATCGATCTTTCTAAGGTCCAAAGTGGATGACCTCACACTTTCCCACATCAAACTCCATCTGCCACAGTTTTGCCCGCTCACTTAACCCATCAATGTCCCTTTGTAACTTTCTGTTCCCATCGACACTATTTACTGTGCCTCCAAACTTAGTGTCATCAGCAACCTTACTTGGCTCTCTATTCCTTCGTCGAAGTCATGTCTAAATATGGTGAAAAGCTGAGGCCCCAGCCACAATCCGTGGGGGACACCACTGGTCACATCCTGCCCATTGGAGCACACACCTATTATCCTTACCTAGTCTCCTCCCTCCTAACCAATTCCTTGTCCAAGCTAATAATTTGTCTCCAATTCCATGCGCGCTCATTTTATCACCGTCTTGCATGGAACCTTGTCAAATGCCTTCTGGAAGTCCACATAAATAACATTCATAGATACTCCCCTATCTACCATGTAAGTTACCACCTCAAAAAAATTCAACGCGGTTCGTTAGACATTTACCTATTACATAAGAACATAAGAAAGAAATAGGAACGGGAGTAGGCCATACGGCCCCTCGAGCCTGCTCCACCATTCAATATGATCATGGCTGATCTGATCATGGACTCGGCTCCACTTCCCTGCCCGCTCCCCATAACCCCTTATACCCTTATTGTTTTAAAAAAGACCGAATACAATTTTTAATATCCCAGCTTCCACAGCTCTCTGAGGCAGCAAATTCCACAGATTTACAACCCTCAGAAGAAATTTCTCCTCATCTCAGTTTTAAATGGGTGGCCCCCTATTCTAAGACCATGCCCCCTAGTTCTAGTCTCCCCCATCAGTGGAAACATCCTCTCTGCATCCACCTTGTCAAACCCCCTCATAATCTTACACATTTCGATAAGATCACCTCTCATTGAGTAGAGGTCCAACCTACTCAACCTTTCCTCATAAGTCAACCCCCTCATCCGGAATCAACCGAGTGAACCTTCTCTGAACTGCCTCCAAAGCAAATATATCCTTTTGTAAATATCCAGACTGGCTCTCTGATCAGCTCATATTTGTCCAAATGCTCAGTCACTCTGTCCCTAATAACAGATTCTGGAACCTTCCCCACAACAGACGAAAATAGGACTATCATTTCCTGGTTTCTCTCTCGTTCTTCTTAAATAATGGAGTGACATTGGGAATTTTTCAAGTCAAGGGGACAATTCCTGAATCGACAGTTTTGGGAGATCATGACTAAAGCATCTACAGTTTCCTCACCCTTTAATCCCCTGGGGTGGAAACCAGCAGGTCCTGGATATTTGTCTATCTTTAATCTCATTAGTTTCTCCATCACCATGTTTTTACTTGCATTGACTCGTTAGTTCCTCCCGTTGACTGATGTTTTAATTTACCTCGTATCTCTGGAACGTTATCCTCCACTCTGGTTGATACAAAGTAGCTATTTATTAAATCTGCCGTTTCCCGATTTCCAATCACCTGTGTCTGTCATTAAAGCACCGACTTTGCTCTCTCTCTCTCTCTCTCTCTCTCTCTCTCTCAATATACTACCGTCTTGTCCTTGATAACCTTGCAAGTATTTTCTTTGGTTTTTTTTGCAGCTTACTTACTTTATATCTTTCTGTGGGATCTTCCTCTACTGTTCTCTACAACATTGCTGCCTCCCCAGACTGTTCCCCTTTCTGCCAAGTACCTGACTTTTCTAATATCCTCTTAAATGCCATCCAACCTTCACTCTCGAACTCTCTAAATTATCCAAATTGCTGCTGCCTGCATCCTGTCCCCCAAACGTACTGGTGTTTGCCTTCACCCCAGCCCTCATGGACAAAGGGTCATCAACCTGAAACGTCAATTCTCTCTCTGCAGATGCTGCCTGACCGGAGATTTCCAAAAGTTTCTGTTTTTACATTGTCCTGTGTTTGCCAACTGACCAAATTTAAAGTCCTCTACAAATCTCTCCATGGCCTCCACATGCTGCACCTCTGCACTCTTTTCCAGCCCTATGTCCTTCAACATCCTTAATTCCTCTAACTCTGGTCTCCTGCCCTCCCTCTGGTCCACCTTTTGATGGCCGAGCTGTAGGCTGCCTTCGTTCTACTCCTTCTGCAACCCTTTCACCTCTCTACCTCCCTTCTCGCCTTCAAAAACTCGGTCTAAGATATGTGATTTGATAAGGCTTTTAATCATTTCTCCCAGCACCTCCACCCCCACTCCTTTCCTTTCCTCCTCAAACGCTGCACCATTTTTCTACCAAAGGATTGCTCTAGTTTCAGTAAATGGCTATGTTGTCTTAACATGTTACACTTCTGACTTTCAGCTGGATGAAGCAGTGGCTGATGCACACTTGGAAAAACTGGGAGTGAAATTAACCAAACTAACAGCGGATCAGTCGTCTTACCTTGGGGTGTCTGTGGATGGGCCCTTTAAACCAGACCATTACAGATACTGAGCATCTGCTCATTTACATGGAAACCAAAGTGTAGCAACATTCCTCTGAGGGGTTCAAATTGCTGGCATCTGGGATGGGTCTTCGCAGCAAAGCAAATGACTGAGTCCCAGCGTGATTATTGCTCTGTAACTGAGCAGTTGTAATCATGTTATCACCAAAGCGTATTCATTTTGTACCTGCATTGATGTTGAAATAAAATCCTGCTGAAGCTGATTTATGTATTAGCATTCCTCGGCTTTGAAGTCAAGTGGGAGGTTGTGTCTCCTGAAGTAACTAAATTCACTAACTATTGTGCTTTGGTCATGGGCGCTGTGGCTGACTTATTCAGAGAACTTTACTTTGGGGTCTGTGTATATAAGCAAGGCTGACACTTCAGGGCAGTATTGTGGGAGCGCTGCACTGTCGGAGGGGCAGTACTGAGAGAGTGCCGCACTGACGGGGGAGCGGTACTGAGGGAGTGCCGCACTGTCGGAGGAGTGGTACTGAGGGAGTGCCGCACTGACGGAGGGGCAGGTATGGGCCCAGTACATGGTTTTGGGGGGCGGGGAGGGTGCAGTACCAACTGAGGTGACTTTTATGCTGGTAGCATCTGTCACAATGCTGGAGGATTTGTGGATTGGTAGAGTTAAGCTGCCAGTGTTCCCAATCCTGCCTACGATCCAACAACCTCTGCCAGAAAGTCTGAATGTACATTGGGTCTGCCTGTGATTCTTTCAGTCAAACAGCTGCCAGTGCCCATCAAAAATGCTCACTTTGGTAAGGTACAGAAGAGCTAGACGGGAATGGGCTGTGTGCAGGCAGGGTCTGCATTAACATAGGGAATGGGTGACAAACCACATCGAGACATCACCCTCACATTTTCCTTGTCAAATATGCATTCTTTTGACCAGATTATCTCGAATGTGACGATCATTTTAAGCTTCTTGGCACTACCCACGTGTCACCACTTGTACAAGGACTATTTAGCAACCACTCTTATCACAAAACTGCTGGTGAGTGACTGTTTTGAACCACAAGTTATTGAACCTGGCCTGGGGGAGGGTGGGGAAGTGATGCAACTCATTAAAGTTACAAACAAGGTGACATTTTGAGAGAAATAAAATGGAGCTGCAACAACGTTTGATGCCTTTGTATCACAACTAGAATTCCGAAACACCAAACAACAATCAGCTTTCAAATAAACTTCAGCACGATTGCAATGGGGCCGAAGGCAACACGAGAGCTGGCCCTATAACCTGGGTCTACTGCTTTCACTGGACAGCTGCTGTACAACTCACGCCTGCGGGGCACGACAAAGCAACTGAATCCTGTGAATCCTGCTCAGCATTTGCTGCAGGAACGCCAGAGAAAACAGCAACATTTGAAGAACACATTTGCATTATGCAAATCTTTTACGACTTGAGGACATCCCAAAGTGCTTCACAACCAATGAAGTGTAGTCACTGTTGTAATGTAGCAAAACACAGCAGCAAATTTGAGCACAGCAAGGTTCCACAAACAGCAATTGATAAATGATTAAATAATTGGTTTTTAGTGATGTTGGTTGAGGAATACATGTTGGCCAGTAGACTTCAATAAACCCAGTAACTACAGGTCAATGTCAGTACTGGGAAAACCTGGCGTGCCTCAGATTTAATCTCCAATTTAAGTTTAACCCTGGCCAGCCAGGTTTCCCGGGCCTCGGTAAATCTGGCTGATAAAGCGAGGCACGGACTGCTGGATCCAGCATCGCTGCTTCTGTCGCCCCCAGCCACAATCCAATTTGTCTTTATTGAAAACCACACTTCCCACATTGAACCCTTCTCGTCAGGCCAAGTGGTGCAGCAAATTCCTACACTTACACAAGTTGTCTGGCAGTTTGTGGCCCAAGGCCGTGAGAGCACTGTTTGCTGATGAATCTGAGTGATAAATCACCTGCACTTCATTACCAGAGAACAGACTTTCAGCATTTCAATTTGAGCTCAGTTCAAATCCAGAGGTGAAAATGATTTAACACACAGTACCTCCTGCTCTCAAATATCTACATTTTATAACCCTGTCAATGTAAATTTAGAGAACATACACATATTACCTGTGTGAGGTTTACTGCATCATTTTACACATATTTTTGAGAGTAATACAGCTTAGAAATATATAACAAACATTTGTCATCTCAAAACCCATTCAGCATAATGAACATATCTGATCAAATAATAGCCAAGGAATAGATTACAATTGATATACACGAGACCAAGATATTGCAACTTGCAATCAAAATTAAGTAAACCAAACCAATCTAAAAGTACATATTACTGAAATTGAATTAACATACATTTTAAAAATTCTAATACATTGTTCTGAATGCAGATCAGAATTTACAAAATTCTATTAAAATAAAGAATCCTCATTGATCTACCATATTGGAAAGTGCACAAATGAGTATCGAATGAGGAAGTGTATCGTGACTTACGCTACACGTGTTGGATTGTATCTCATTTGTTACTGTGTGCGATGCTTTAAGATCACGGTTATTTGTTGCTACCTATCCGAGACCTTTGCTGCAGTCAGCAATACTTGGGAAAACCAATCACTGCTTACTTCACACTGAGCTGCCTCCAGTTAGTGTTTCAAAGGCACAACAAAATTTCCAGTTACTTAATAAATTCCCAATAGACGACGTGCACTTTTCAAACTCAGTCTGACGCTGCTGTGGTGCGAGGGTGAAGCTGACTAGCTTTTGGAGGGTCTCCTCAGCACAAATGGGGAAAGCAATCCAGCTCCCACTACCCTCAATGTTAAAGCGCTAAAAGAGTAATGAGGTAAATGCAGTGACCTTTGTTCACATTAATGATTATCCACAGCTCAGTAACCCACACTTTTCTTTAATTTTAGTCCATCCCTTACTTTAAGTAAATTTATGCTCTAATAGTTACCAGTGGGAGATTTGAACTCTCTGTGCCTGGTGAAGTGAGATAGTGCAAGAATTAAACAGTGGACTTGCCCTTTCTTGCTTTGTGACCATTTCCCAGGGGCTTTGAAGCACGGATGCTTGCTTCAAGGGAGCTTTGCTTTGAAGCAGGTCCTGCCCACCTGACCCATAAACACTTGTTGCTGACACCACATGACAAAAGCTCGCTGGGCCCGAGGAAAACCAGGCAGATTCGTGACTTCTCTCATCCTTTGTATAAGTTCCCACATTACTTCAAAAGTACTTCATTGGCTGTAAAGCGCTTGGTCGTGAGGTGCTATATAAATCCAAGTCTTTCTTTAGAAGTGTTTCCTAACTTCACTCCTGAAAGACCAGGCTCTAATTTTCAGGCTATGTCCCTCAGGCCTAGACTCCCCAAGCAGCAGGAATAGGGTAGGTAGAGAGAAACTGTTTCCCTTAATATCTGGAAAACTTTAAGGGGTGATTTGATCGACCTTCTAACTTACAGCGAATACAACTCTAGTTTGTGTAATCTCTCAGAATGTAATCCTTGGATTCCGGGTATCATTCTGGTAACCCTCCGAGACCAGTATATCTTTCCTACGGTGTGGTGCCCAGAACT
Source organism: Pristiophorus japonicus (assembly GCF_044704955.1). Classification (NCBI taxonomy): domain Eukaryota; kingdom Metazoa; phylum Chordata; class Chondrichthyes; family Pristiophoridae; genus Pristiophorus; species Pristiophorus japonicus. The sequence goes on along the minus strand of NC_091988.1, from coordinate 207,491,527 downwards.
GCTCACAGTGCTCCAGGTGAGGTCTAGCCAGGGTTTTGTATACCTGTAGCATAATTCTATCCCCATGAAATCTAGTCCTCTATATCTAAAAGCCAGTATTCATCAGCCTTTTTGATTATTTTCTGTACCTGTCCATGACATTTAAATGATCGATGTACCTGTTCCCAAAGTCTCTTTGGACCGCCACTGTTTTTAGCTTTTCGCCATTTTGAAAGTACCCTGTTCGATTCTTTTTAGGTCCAAAGTGGATGACCTCACATTTGCCTTCGTTAAAATCCATTTGCCAGTTTTGCCCATTCACTTAATCTATTGATACCCTTTTGTAATGTTATGTTTCCATCTACACTGCTTACAATGCCACCTATCGTTGTGTCGCAGCAAACTTGGACAGAAAGGAGATGAGGAAAAGTGGAGGGCAGAGAAACCCAAGGCAAAGAACAAAAAGGGCCACTGTACAGCAAAATTCTAAAAGGACAAATGGTGTTAAAAAAACAAGCCTGAAGGCTTTGTGTCTTAATGCAAGGAGTATCCGCAATAAGGTGGATGAATTAACTGTGCAAATAGATGTTAACAAATATGATGTGATTGGGATTACGGAGACGTGGCTCCAGGATGATCAGGGCTGGGAACTCAACATCCAGGGGTATTCAACATTCAGGAAAGATAGAATAAAAGGAAAAGGAGGTGGGGTAGCATTGCTGGTTAAGGAGGAGATTAAGGCAATAGTTAGGAAGGACATTAGCTTGGATGATGTGGAATCTATATGGGTAGAGCTGCAGAACGCCAAAGGGCAAAAAACGTTAGTGGGAGTTGTGTACAGACCTCCAAACAGTAGTAGTGATGTTGGGGAGGGTATCAAACAGGAAATTAGGGGTGCATGCAATAAAGGTGCAGCAGTTATAATGGGTGACTTTAATATGCACATAGATTGGGTTAACCAAACTGGAAGCAATACGGTGGAGGAAGATTTCCTGGAGTGCATAAGGGATGGTTTTTTAGACCAATATGTCGAGGAACCAACTAGGGGGGAGGCCATCTTAGACTGGGTGTTGTGTAATGAGAGAGGATTAATTAGCAATTTCGTTGTGCGAGGCCCCTTGGGGAAGAGTGACCATAATATGGTGGAATTCTGCATTAGGATGGAGAATGAAACAGTTAATTCAGAGACCATGGTCCAGAACTTAAAGAAGGCTAACTTTGAAGGTATGAGGCGTGAATTGACTAGGATAGATTGGCGAATGATACTTAAGGGGTTGACTGTGGATGGGCAATGGCAGACATTTAGAGACCGCATGGATGAACTACAACAATTGTACATTCCTGTCTGGCGTAAAAATAAAAAAGGGAAGGTGGCTCAACCGTGGCTATCAAGGGAAATCAGGGATAGTATTAAAGCCAAGGAAGTGGCATACAAATTGGCCAGAAATAGCAGTGAACCCGGGGACTGGGAGAAATTTAGAACTCAGCAGAGGAGGACAAAGGGTTTGATTAGGGCAGGGAAAATGGAGTACGAGAAGAAGCTTGCAGGGAACATTAAGACGGATTGCAAAAGTTTCTATAGATATGTAAAGAGAAAAAGGTTAGTAAAGACAAACGTAGGTCCCCTGCAGTCAGAATCAGGGGAAGTCATAACTGGGAACAAAAAAATGGCGGACCAATTGAACAAGTACTTTGGTTCGGTATTCACTAAGGAGGACACTAACAACATTCCGGATATAAGAAGGGTCAGAGGGTCGAGTAAGGAGGAGGAACTGAGGGAAATCCTTATTAGTCAGGAAATTGTGTTGGGGAAATTGATGGGATTGAAGGCCGATAAATCCCCAGGGCCTGATGGACTGCATCCCAGAGTACTTAAGGAGGTGGCCTTGGAAATAGTGGATGCATTGACAGTCATTTTCCAACATTCCATTGACTGGATCAGATCCTATGGAGTGGAGGGTAGCCAATGTAACCCCACTTTTTAAAAAAGGAGGTAGAGAGATAACAGGGAATTATAGACCGGTCAGCCTGACATCGGTAGTGGGTAAAATGATGGAATCAATTTTTAAGGATGTCATAGCAGTGCATTTGGAAAGAGGTGACATGATAGGTCCAAGTCAGCATGGATTTGTGAAAGGGAAATCATGCTTGACAAATGTTCTGGAATTTTTTGAGGATGTTTCCAGTAGAGTGGACAAGGGAGAATCAGTTGATGTGGTATATTTGGACTTTCAGAAGGCTTTCGACAAGGTCCCACACAAGAGATTAATGTGCAAAGTTAAAGCACATGGGATTGGGGGTAGTGTGCTGACATGGATTGAGAACTGGTTGTCAGACAAGAAGCAAAGAGTAGGAGTAAATGGGGACTTTTCAGAATGGCAGGCAGTGACTAGTGGGGTGCCGCAAGGTTCTGTGCTGGGGCCCCAGCTGTTTACACTGTACATTAATGAGTTAGACGAGGGGATTAAATGTAGTATCTCCAAATTTGCGGATGACACTAAGTTGGGTGACAGTGTGAGCTGCGAGGAGGATGCTATGAGGCTGCAGAGCGACTTGGATAGATTAGGTGAGTAGGCAAATGCATGGCAGAAGAAGTATAATGTGGATAAATGAGGTTATCCACTTTGGTGGTAAAAACAGAGAGACAGACTATTATCTGAATGGTGACAGATTAGGAAAAGGGGAGGTGCAACGAGACCTGGGTGTCATGGTACATCAGTCATTGAAGGTTGGCATGCAGGTACAGCAGGCGGTTAAGAAAGCAAATGGCATGTTGGCCTTCATAGCGAGGGGATTTGAGTACAGGGGCAGGGAGGTGTTGCTACAGTTGTACAGGGTCTTGGTGAGGCCACACCTGGAGTATTGTGTACAGTTTTGGTCTCCTAACCTGAGGAAGGACATTCTTGCTATTGAGGGAGTGCAACAAAGGTTCACCAGACTGATTCCCAGGATGGCGGGACTGACCTATCAAGAAAGACTGGATCAACTGGGCTTGTATTCACTGGAGTTCAGAAGAATGAGAGGGGACCTCATAGAAACGTTTAAAATTCTGACGGGGTTAGACAGGTTAGATGCAGGAAGAATGTTCACAATGTTGGGGAAGTCCAGAACCAGGGGACACAGTCTAAGGATAAGGAGTAAGCCATTTAGGACCGAGATGAGGAGGAACTTCTTCACCCAGAGAGTGGTGAACCTGTGGAATTTTCTACCACAGAAAGTTGTTGAGGCCAATTCACTAAATATATTCAAAAAGGAGTTAGATGAAGTCCTTACTGCTAAGGGGATCAAGGGGTATGGCGAGAAAGCAGGAATGGGGTACTGAAGTTGCATGTTCAGCCATGAACTCATTGAATGGCGGTGCAGGCTAGAAGGGCCGAATGGCCTACTCCTGCACCTATTTTCTATGTTTCTATGTGGCTTTCTATCCCCTCGTCTTAAGTCATTAATAAATACGGTGAATAGTTATGGCCTCAGACAGACGGTTGCGGGGCACCACTAGTCCCATCCTGCTATTTACAGTGCCTCCCATCATCCCGACTCTCCACCTCCTGCTACTCAGCCAATTTCCTAATCAGCTCACTAATTGTCCTTCAATTCCATGAGCTACAATTTAGCTAACAGTTTCTTATGAGGAACTTTATGGATGTTATTTATATGGACTTCCAGAAGGCATTCAATAGATAGTCTCCTGTCAACTACTTTAGTCACCCTTTCAAAAAATTCAATGATGTTTGTCAGACATGACCTATCTTTCACAAACCCATGCTGGCTCTCTCTGATCAACTGAAAGTCACCCTATCCTTAATTATAGTCTCTAGTAATTTCCTGACAACGACGTTAGGCTAACTGGTCTATAATTCCCTGGTTTTCCTCTCTCACCTTTCTTAAATAGCGAGTGACATGTGGTCCTGAGGATGTGTCACTTTTTAGTGCACTATTTTCTTAACTACTGTTATTTTGCTGGCGATAATTTTGGTGAGGTCCGGTCCCAAGTTCAGGGATGCTCGGTAACTCTGGGTGTCCTGGACTACCTTGAACATTAGAAGCTGAAGGGTCCTCCTGCCCCAGAACAAAGTTCAGTCCTTGGACCTCTGGCAGCTGCTGGAGAGGCCCCAATACTGGTGGCCAAGAGTTGCTGCACCCAGTGACACCCAGGAGCCGCACAAGTGGAAGAGCTATCCTATTTTAAAATAGACATTGGGGGAGTACGTTGTGGGGAGAGCCTCGACTTTCCTTACCCTTTATATCTCTGCAGTTACCTTTGTGAATATTATATCAATGAAATATGTATCCAGTTAAAGTGTGCACTTTCCCTGTTCAGTTGACAGCTGTCCAGTACATGCACGCCTGCAGATATCACTGGGCTGGAGAGGTCACTGGGTTGGAGAGATCACTGGGCTGGAGAGGTCGCTGTGCTGGAGAGGTCGCTGTGCTGGAGAGGTCGCTGTGCTGGAGAGGTCGCTGTGCTGGAGAGGTCGCTGTGCAGGAGAGGATGCTGTGCTGGAGAGGTCGCTGCGCTGGAGAGGTCGCTGTGCTGGAGAGGTCACTGGGTTGGAGAGGTCGCTGTGCTGGAGAGGTCACTGGGCTGGAGCCTGCGCAGGGCTCTTCCATTGATAATCTTCTCACTGATGAACTGTGGCATGGTGTAAAGGATCAGGAAGATGAATAGAGCCAGGATGACTAAGACCAGCAGGCCAATAATGTACCACTTGTAGTTCTTCCAGATAAAGTAGACAAAGGATTTCAGAGGGTTGATGAACCAGTTGAAGGATGTGTTGGGTCGACTGGAGAATGAGATAAACACACAAGTTAGTTAATCAGACAATATCAGGAATTTGCATCACTTTGTTCGTAGCACATCTATTCAGGTTAAGGGCAATTTTAACCTGCATATTGATTGGACAAAGCCTTGAGGAAGAGTTCATAGAGTGTATCCGGGATAGTTTCCTTGAACAGTACATTGCAGAACCAACCAGGGAGCAGGCTATCTTAGATCTGGTCCTGTGTAATGAGACAGGATTAATAAATGATCTCCTAGTAAAGGATCCTCTAGGAATGAGTGACCATGACATGGTTGAATTTCAAATTCAGTTGGAGGGTGAGAAAGTTGGATCTCAAACCAGTGTCCTAAGCTTAAATAAAGGAGACTACAAAGGTATGAAGGCAGAGTTGGCTAAAGTGGACTGGGAAAATAGATTAAAGTATGGGAGAATTGATGAGCAGTGGCAGACATTTAAGGAGACATTTCATAACTCGCAACAAAAATATATCCCAATGAGAAGGAAAGATTGTGAGATAAGGTAACCATCCGTGGCTAACTAAGGAAATAAGGGATGGTGTCAAATTGAAAACAAGGGCATACAATGTGGCCAAGACTAGTGGGAGGCCAGAGGATTGGGAAACTTTTAAAAGCCAGCAAAGAACAATTTAAAACAATAATAAAGAGAGGGGAGATAGATTATGAAAGTGAACTAGCACGAAATATAAAAACAGATAGTAAGAGTTTCTATAGGTACATAAAAAGGAAGAGAGTGGCTAAAGTAAATGTTGGTCCCCTGGAGGATGAGACTGGGGAATTAATAATGGACTCGGGATGGGGTGGGGCGGCAGAGTTGAGGTGGGGGTACTCTAGGTTGGGGCGGTTCTGTCAGAATGTAGCAAAGACGTTCACTTCATTCTATTGGCTCTGAGACACTGCCGTTATTTGTGTTTTCATTTCTACCTGCCTCAGCCAATCACACCTCAGCCCCACCTCCTTCAGCCAATCACACGCTCTGTGCCTCAGCCCCACCTCCTTCAGCCAATCACACACTTATGTGGCTGGTCCAGTTAAGTTTCCCCCAGGATGATGATGGGAGATTCGGCGATGGTAATGCCATTGAATGTCAAGGGGCGGTGGTTAGACTCTCGCTTGTTGTAGATAGTCATTGCCTGGCACTGTATGTGGCGTGACTGTTACTTGCCACTTATCAGCCCAAGCCTGAATGTCGTCCAGGTCTTGCTGCATGTGGGCATGGACTGCTCCATTGTCTGAGGTGTTACGAATGACACTGAACACTGTGCAGTCATTAGCGAACATCCCCACTTCTGACCTTATGATGCAGGGAAGGTCATTGATGAAGCAGCTGAAGATGGTTGGGCCCAGCACACAGCCCTGAGGAACTCCTGCAGTGATGTCCTGGAGCTGGGATGATTGATCTCCAACAACCACAACCATCTTCCTTTGTATGATTCTAGCCAGCGGAGAGTTTTCCCCCTGATTCCCATTGACTTTACTCGAGCTGCTTCATGCCACACTCGGTGACATGCTGCATCGATGTCGAGGGCAGCCACGCTTATCACACCTCTGGAATTCAGCTCTTTTATCCGTGATTGGACCGAGGCTGTAATGAGGTCTGGAACCGAGTGGTCCTGGCGGAACCCAAACTGAGCATCGATGAGCAGGTTATTGGTGAATAAGTGCCGTTTGATAGCACTGTTGACAACACCTTCCGTTGAATGTGAAGTCTGGTCGGGTGGAAGGTAAGGACAAGGGGAAACCTGTCGTGGTTCTGGGAAGGAGGTGAAATTGTGAGGGCAAAAGATCGAGAAATGGAAGACACAGTGGTGGAAGGCAATCCTCGGCTGAGGAGAACGGAAGATATATGGGACGGAAGATGACACACTCTCTGTGTTTGGTATCTTTTATTTCTTCAATTACTCTAATCTGTCTTCTATTGTCTCCGGATATGGTCACTTTTGACAATTAACCGCCTCCTGTTTTCCACTGAAGCACTTTACAAGTCACTATTTCTTGTGCGTCTTTCTGAGCCTCTGTGTATGTGCATGTGTCTGTCTGTCAGTGTGTGTGTGTGTGCGTCTCTGTGTGCGTGTGTCTGTCAGTGTGTCTCTGTGCCTGTGAGTGTCTGTGTGTGTGTGTGTGTGAGTGTGTGCGTCTGTCTGTGTGCACACGTCTGTCTGTCTATCTGGTGCCCTAGTCCGTACACCCCTCCCTATCTCTGTAATCTCCTCCAGCCCCTACACCCCTCCCTATCTCTGTAATCTCCTCCAGCCCCTACACCCCTCCCTATCTCTGTAATCTCCTCCAGCCCCTACACCCCTCCCTATCTCTGTAATCTCCTCCAGCCCCTACACCCCTCCCTATCTCTGTAATCTCCTCCAGCCCCTACACCCTTCCCTATCTCTGTAATCTCCTCCAGCCCCTACACCCCTCCCTACCTCTGTAATCTCCTCCAGCCCCTACACCCCTCCCTATCTCTGTAACCTCCTCCAGCCCCTACACCCCTCCCTATCTCTGTAATCTCCTCCAGCCCCTACACCCCTCCCTACCTCTGTAATCTCCTCCAGCCCCTACACCCCTCCCTATCTCTGTAATCTCCTCCAGCCCCTACACCCCTCCCTACCTCTGTAATCTCCTCCTGCCCCTACACCCCTCCCTACCTCTGTAATCTCCTCCAGCCCCTACACCCCTCCCTATCTCTGTAATCTCCTCCAGCCCCTACACCCCTCCCTACCTCTGTAATCTCCTCCTGCCCCTACACCCCTCCCTACCTCTGTAATCTCCTCCAGCCCCTACACCCCTCCCTACCTCTGTAATCTCCTCCAGCCCCTACACCCCTCCCTACCTCTGTAATCTCCTCCAGCCCCTACACCCCTCCCTACCTCTGTAACCACCTCCAGCCCCTACACCCCTCCCTATCTCTAACCTCCTCCAGCTCCTACACCCCTCCCTATCTCTGTAATCTCCTCCAGCCCTACACCCCTCCCTATCTCTGTAAGGGATAGACAAGATAGAGGCAGAGAGGTTGTTTCCACTGGTCGGGGAGACTAGAACTAGGGGGCACAGCCTCAAAATACGGGGGAGCCAATTTAGAACTGAGTTGAGAAGGAATTTCTTCTCCCAGAGGGTTGTGAATCTGTGGAATTCTCTGCCCAAGGAAGTAGTTGAGGCTAGCTCATTGAATGTATTCAAGTCACAGATAGATAGATTTTTAACCAATAAGGGAATTAAGGGTTATGGGGAGAGGGCGGGTAAGTGGAGCTGAGTCCACGGCCAGATCAGCCATGATCTTGTTGAATGGCGGAGCAGGCTCGAGGGGCTAGATGGCCTACTCCTGTTCCTAATTCTTATGTTCTTATGTATGTTCTTAACCTCCTCCAGCCCCTACACCCCTCCCTATCTCTGTAACCCCCTCCAGCCCCTACACCCCTCCCTATCTCTGTAACCCCCTCCAGCCCCTACACCCCTCCCTATCTCTGTAACCCCCTCCAGCCCCTACACCCCTCCCTATCTCTGTAACCCCCTCCAGCCCCTACACCCCTCCCTATCTCTGTAACCCCCTCCAGCCCCTACAACCCTCTGAGATTGCTGCACTCCTCCAATTCTGCCCTCTTACACATGCCCCGGTTTCCATCGCTGCACCGTTGGCAGCTGTGCCTTCAGCTGCCTGGGCATTAAGCGTTGGTGTTCCCTCCCCAATGTCTCTGCGTCTCTCCTCCTTTGAGCTACTTAAAACCTGCCTCTATCAGCTGCTGTAATATGTGGCTCAGTGTCAAATGTTGTTTGATCATGCTCCTGTGAAGTGCTTTGGGTTGTTTTACCTTGTTAAAGGTGCGATATAAATACAAATTGCTGTTATTGTATTTAGAAAATCTTCCAGTTTCCAAAATGTTGTCACTGTGATGTTAATGCCCCTCTGTCTCCACAGATACTGACAGACCCACCGAGCGTTTACAGTATTTTCTGTTTTGCAGGATTCAAAAGCTTTCATTCACTTACTTGGGTTTGTCCAATGGTTCCGGCTCCTTGCGACCGAGACCAACGGGACTCTTCTCCGCTTCCTCCAGGGTCAGCAAGTGCATCTCAGCCTCAACTTTACCCTGTCACAAACAATACCAAATATTTACACCACTCCTTATCTCGTTACTCACAATTGACCACCTCACCTTACCTCAAGTGTCAGCTGTGGGCCAGCGCACTCGCCTTGGAGTCAGTAGGTTGTGGGTTCAAATCCCACTCCTGGGATTTGAGCACATAAACCTAGGCTACCACTCCAGTGCATTGCTGAGGGAGCGCTGCACTGTAGGAGGTGCCGTCTTTCGGATGAGACATTAAACCGAGACCCTGTCTGCTCTCTCGGGTGAATGTAAAAGATCCCATGGCACTGTTTCGAAGAAGAGCAGGGGAGTTATTCCCGGTCTCCTGGGGCCAATATTTATCCCTCAATCAGCATAACAAAAACAGATTATCTGATCATTATCACATTGCTGTTAGTGGGAGCTTGCTGTGTGCAAATTGGCTGCTGCGTTTCCTACATTACAACAGTGACTACACTTTAAAAGTACTTCATTAGCTGTAAAGCGCTTTGAGACGTCTGGTGGCGGTGAAAGGCACTGTATAAATGTGAGTCTTTACGTCAGCAGGATATGCACAATAGCCTGAGTTTCGCTGGCACTGTTTGAGGGATGAATGCTGACAGAGATATCAACACGACTGAGAAGAGATGGTACTGTGTAAACTGACAACACATTTTGGTGCAATGTCAGTAGAATGGTCGCACAACAGGGGGAATTTTAATCTCACCCACCCAACGAGAAACTAAAGGATCTGGCCGGGTTAGAGTGAAATTACACCCATTGCACGCTTCTGGGGCGGTCCCAGCAGATTGGAAAACTGCAAATGTAATGTCCCTATTTAAAAAAGGAGGCAGACAAAAAGCAGGAAACTATAGACCAGTTAGCCTAACATCTGTGTTTGGGAAAATGTTGGAGTCCATTATTAAAGAAGCAGTAGCAGGACATTTGGAAAAGAATAATTCGGTCAGACAGAGTCAGCATGGATTTATGAAGGGAAAATCATGTTTAACAAATTTGCTGGAATTCTTTGAGGATGTAACGAACAGGGTGGATAAAGGGGAACCAGTGGATGTGGTGTATCTGGACTTCCAGAAGGCATTTGACAAGGTGCCACATAAAAGGTTACTGCACAAGATAAAAGTTCACAGGGTTGAGGGTAATATATTAGCATGGATAGAGGATTGACAAACTAACAGAGAACAGAGAGTCAGGATAAATGGTTCATTCTCTGGTTGGCAACCAGTAACTAGTGGGGTGCTGCAGGGATTAGTGCTGGGACCCCAACTATTTACAATCTATATTAATGACTTGGAAGAAGGGACTGAGTGTAACGTAGCCAAGTTTGCTGATGATACAAAGATAGGAGGAAAAGCAATGTGTGAGGAGGACACAAAAAAATCTGCAAGAGGACATAGACAGGCTAAGTGAGTGGGCAAAAATTTGGCAGATGGAGTATAATGTTGGAAAGTGTGAGGTCATGCACTTTGGTAGAAAAAAAATCAAAGAGCAAGTTATTATTTAAATGGAGAAAGATTGCAAAGTGCCGCAGTACAGAGGGACCTGGGGGTCCTTGTGCATGAAACACAAAAGGATAGTATGCAGGTACAGCAAGTAATCAGGAAAGCCAATGGAATCTTGGTCTTTATTACAAAGGAGATGGAGTATAAAAGCAGGGAAGTCTTGCTACAGCTATATAGAAACATAGAAAATAGGTGCAGGAGTAGGCCATTCGGCCCTTCGTGCCTGCACCAGAGTGCAGCGGCAGCTCAGAGTGAAAAGGTAAGAGTTTGATAAGTGGGAGAGTTTGGGCAAGTGGGAGCAGGAGATGTTGCTTTGTCTTGTTTTCCCACCAGTGCTGATTCTCTGACATGGGAGGGAAAGAAAATCAAGTGTGACATCACACCAAGAGGGTAAGTGATTGGCTGGTTGATTGGTGAGCAGTTTTTCTTTTTTCCTGATCTTGTCAGTAAGAAACCTTTGGCATTGTTGCCACATTAGTTTATTTTAAAAGTTAAGTCATGGCAGGAGAGCCCAGACCCGTGTCATGCTCCTCCTGTGCCCTGTGGGAAATCAGGGATGCTTCCAGTGTCCCTGATGACTATGTGTGCAGGAAGTGTATCCAGCTGCAGCTCCCGTTAGACCACATGACGGCACTAGAGCTGCGGATGGATTCACTCTGGAGCATGCGCGATGCTGAGGATGTCGTGGATAGCACATTCAGTGAGTTGGTCACAACGCAGGTAAAGGTTACTCAGGCAGATAGGGACCGGGTGACCATCAGGCAGAGTAGGAGTAGGAAGGTAGTGCAGGAGTCCCCTGCGGTCATCTCCCTCCAAAACAGATACACCGCTTTGGATACTTTTGGGGGAGATGGCTCATCAGGGGAAGGCAGCAGCAGCCAAGTTCATGGCACCATGGGTGGCTCCGCTGCACAGGAGGGCAGGAAAAAGAGTGGGAGAACTACAGTGATAGGGGATTCTATTGTAAGGGGAATAGATAGGCGTTTCTGTGGTCGCAACCGAGACTCCAGGATGGTATGTTGCCTCCCTGGTGCAAGGGTCAAGGATGTCTCGGAGCGGCTGCAGGGCATTCTGGAGAGGGGGGGTGGTGAACAGCCAGTTGTCGTGGTGCATATAGGTACCAACGATATAGGTAAAAAACGGGATGGAGGTCCTACAAGACGAATTTAGGGAGCTAGGAGTTAAATTTAAAAGTAGGACCTCAAAGGTAGTAATCTCAGGATTGCTACCAGTGCCACGTGCAAGTCAGAGTAGAAATAGCAGGATACCTAAGATGAATACGTGGCTTGATGAGTGGTGCAAGAAGGAGGGATTCAAATTCCTGGGGCATCGGAACCGGTTCTGGGGAGGTGGGACCAGTACAAACCGGACAGTCTGCATATGGGCAGGACCAGAACCAATGTCCTTGGGGGAGTGTTTGCTAGTGCTGTTGGGGAGGGTTTAAACTAATATGGCAGGGGGATGGGAACCTATGCAGGGAGACAGAGGGAAATAAAATGGGGGCAGAAGCAAAAGATAGAAAGGAGAATAGTAAAAGTGGAGGGCAGAGAAACCCAAGACAAAAATCAAAAAGGGCCACATTACAGCAAAATTCTAAAGAGACAAAGAGTGTTAAAAAGACAAGCCTGAAGACTCTGTGCCTCAATGCGAGGATTATTCGTAATAAGGTGGATGAATTAACTGCACAGGCAGCAATTAACGATTATGATATAATTGGCATCACGGAGACATGGCTCCAGGGTGACCAAGGCTGGGAACTCCACAGCCAGGGGTATTCAACATTCAGGAAGGATAGACAGAAAGGAAAAGGAGGTGAGGTAGCGTTGCTGGTTAAAGAGGAAATTAATGCAATAGTAAGGAGGGACATTAGCTTGGATGATGTGGAATCGGTATGGGTGGAGCTGCGGAATACCAAAGGGCAGAAAACGCTAATGGGAGTTGTGTACAGACCACCAAACAGTAGTAGTGAGGTTGGGGATGGCATCAAACAACAAATTAGGGATGCGTGCAATAAAGGTACAGCAGTTATCATGGGCGACTTTAACCTACATATAGATTGGGCTAATCAATCTGGTAGCAATGCGGTGGAGGAGGATTTCCTGGAGTGTATTAGGGATGGCTTTCTAGACCAATATGTCGAGGAACCAATTAGAGAGCTGGCCACCCTAGATTAGGTGTTGTGTAATGAGAAAGGACTAATTAACAATCTTGTTGTACGAAGCCCCTTGGGGAAGAGTGACCATAATATGGTAGAATTCTTTATTAAGATGGAGAGTGACACAGTTAATTCAGAGACTAGGGTCCTGAATTTAAGGAAAGGTAACTTCGATGGTATGAGACGTGAATTGGCTAGAATAGACTAGCAAATGATACTTAAAGGGTTGACAGTGGATAGGCAATGGCAGACATTTAAAGATCACATGGATGAACTTCAATAATTGTACATCCCTGTCTGGAGTAAAAATAAAAAGGAGAAGGTGGCTCAACTGTGGCTAACAACAGAAATTAGGATAGTGTTAAATCCAAGGAAGAGGCATATAAATTGGCCAGAAAAAGCAGCAAACCTGAGGACTGGGGAAAATTTAGAATTCAGCAGAGAATGACAAAGGGTTTAATTAGGAGGGGGGAAATAAAGTATGAGAGGAAGCTTGCAGGGAACATAAAAACTGACTGCAAAAGCTTCTATAGGTATGTGAAGAGAAAAAGATTAGTGAAGACCAATGTAGGTCCCTTGCAGTCAGAATCAGGTGAATTTATAATGGGGAACAAAGAAATGGCAGACCAATTGAACAAATACTTTCATTCTGTTTTCACTAAGGAAGACACAAATAACCTTCCGGAAATACTAGGGGTTCGAGGGTGTAGCAAAAAGGAGGAACTGAAGGAAATCCTTATTAGTCAGGAAAGCTGCATCCCACAGTACTTAAGGAAGTGGCCCTAGAAATAATGGATGCATTGGTGATCATTTTCCAACATTCTATTGACTCTGGATCAGTTCCTCTGGACTGGAGGATAGCTAATAAAAACATAGAAAATAGGTGCAGGAGTAGGCCATTTGGCCCTTCAAACCTGCACCACCATTCAATAAGATCATGGCTGATCATTCCCTCAGTACCCCTTTCCTGCTTTCTCTCCATACCCCTTGATCCCCTTAGCCGTAAGGGCCATATCTAACTCCCTCTTGAATATATCCAATGAACTGGCATCAACAACTCTCTGCGGCAGGGAATTCCACAGGTTAACAACTTTCTGACTGAAGAAGTTTCTCCTCATCTCAGTCCTAAATGGCCTATCCCTTATCCTAAAACTGTGTCCCCTGGTCTGGACTTCCCCAACATTGGGAACATTCTACCCACATCTAACCTGTCCCGTCACATCAGAATCTTATTATGTTTCTATGAGATCCTCTCTCATCCTTCTAAACTCCAGTGTATAAAGGCCCCGTTGATCCAGTCTCTCCTCGTATGTCAGTCCACCCATCCCACGAATCAGTCTGGTGAACCTTCGCTGCACTCCCTCAATAGCAAGAATGTCCTTCCTCAGATTAGGAGACCAAAACTGAACACAATATTCCAGGTGAGGCCTCACCAAGGCCCTGTACAACTGCAGTAAGACCTCCCTGCTCCTATACTCAAATCCCCTAGCTATGAAGGCCAACATACCATTTGCCTTCTTCACCGCCTGCTGTACCTGTATGCCAACTTTCAATGACTGATGAACCATGACACCCAGGTCTCGTTGCACCTCCCCTTTTCTAATCTGCCGACATTCAAATAATATTCTGTCTTCGCGTTTTTGCCCTCAAAGTGGATAACCTCACATTTATCCACATTATATTGCATCTGCCATGCATTTGCCCACTCACCTAACCGGTCCAAGTCACCCTGCAGACTCTTAGCGGCCCCCTCACAGCTCATACCGCCACCCAGTTTAGTGTCATCTGCAAACTTGGAGAAGATATTACACTCAATTCCTTCATCTAAATCATTGATGTATATTGTAAAGAGCAGGGATTCCAGCACTGAGCCCTGCGGCACTCCACTAGTCACTGCCTGCCATTCTGAAAAGGACCCATTTATTCCGACTCTCTGCTTCCTGTCTGCCAACCAGTTCTCTATCCACGTCAATACATTACCCCCAATACCATGTGCTTTGATTTTGCACACCACTCTCTTGTGTGGGACCTTGTCAAAAGCCTTTTGAAAGTCCAAATACACCACATCCACTGGTTCTCCCTTGTCCACTTACATCCTCAAAAAATTCCAGAAGATTTGTCAAGCATGATTTCCCCTTCATAAATCCATGCTGACTTGGATCGATTCTGTCACTGCTTTCCAAATACGCTGCTATTTCATCCTTAATAATAGATTCCAACATTTTCACCACTACTGATGTCAGGCTAACCAGTCTATAATTACCCGCTTTCTCTCTCCCTCCCTTTTTAAAAAGTGGTGTTACATTAGCTACCCCCCAGTCCATAGGAACTGATCCAGAGTTGACAGACTGTTGGAAAATGATCACCAATGCATCCACTATTTCTAAAGCCACTTCCTTAAGTACTCTGGGGTGCAGACTATCAGGCCCCGGGGATTTATCGGCCTTCAATCCCATCAATTTCCCTAACACAATTTCCTGCCTAATAAGGATATCCTTCAGTTCCTCCTTTTCACTAGACCCTCGGTCCCCTACTACTTCCGGAAGGTGATTTGTGTCTTCTTCGTGAAGACAGAACCAAAGTATTTGTTCAATTGGTCTGCCATTTCTTTGTTCCCCATTATAAATTCACCTGAATCCGACTGCAAGGGACCTACGTTTGTCTTCACTAATCTTTTTCTCTTCACATATCCATAGAAGCTTTTGTTTTTATGTTCCCGGCAAGCTTCATCTCATACTCTATTTTCCACCTCTTAATTAAACCCTTTGTCCTCCTCTGTTGAATTCTAAATTTCTCCCAGTCCTCAAGTTTGCTGCTTTTTCTGGCCAATTTATATGCCTCTTCCTTGGATTTAACACTATACTTAATTTCCCTTGTTAGCCACGGTTGAGCCACCTTCCACGTTTTATTTTTACGCCAGACAGGGATGTACAATTGCTGAAGTTCATCCCTGTGATCTTTAAATGTTTGCCATTGCCTATCCACCGTCAACCCTTTAAGTATCATTTGCCAGTCTATTCTAGCCAATTCACGTCTCATACCATCGAAGTTACCTTTCCTTAAATTCAGGACCCTAGTTTCTGAATTAACTGTCACTCTCCATCTCAATAAAGAATTCTACCATGTTATGGTCACTCTTCCCCAAGGGGCCTCGTACAACAAGATTGCTAATTAGTCCTTTCTCATTACACATCGCCCAGTCTAGGATGGCCAGCTCCCTAGTTGGTTCCTCGACATATTGGTTTAGAAAGCCATCCCTAATACACTCCAGGAAATCCTTCTCCACCGCATTGCTACCAGTTTGGTTATCCCAATCAATATGTGGATTAAAGTCACCCATGATAACTGCTGTACCTTTATTGCATGCATCCCTAATTTCTTGTTTGATGCTGTCCCCAATCTCACTACTACTGTTTGGTGGTCTGTACACAACTCCCACTAGCGGTTTCTGCTCTTTGGTATTCCGTAGCTCCACCCATACCGATTCCACATCATCCAGGCTAATGTCCTTCCTTACTATTGCATCAATTTCCTCTTTAACCAGCAATGCCACCCCACCTCCTTTTCCTTTCTGTCTATCATTCCTAAATGTTGAATATCCCTGGATGTTGAGTTCTCAGCCTTGGTCACCCTGGAGCCATGTCTCCGTGATGCCAATTACATCATACCCGTTAACTGCTATCTGCGCAGCTAATTCGTCCACCTTATTACGAATACTCCTAGCATTGAGGCACAGAGCCTTCAGGCTTGTCTTTCTAACACACTTTGCCCCTTTAGAATTTTGCTGTAATGTGGGCCTTTTTGCTTTTTGCCTTAGGTTTCTTTGCCCTACACTTTTACTTCTTTCTATCTTTTGCTTCTGCCCCCATTCTATTTCCCTCTGTCTCCCTGCATAGGTTCCCATCCCCCTGCCATATTAGTTTAACTCCTCCCCAACAGCACTAGCAAACACTCCCCCAGGACATTGGTTCCGGTCCTGCCCAGGTGCAGACCGTCCGGTTTATACTGGTCCCACCTCCCCCAGAACTGGTTCCAATGTCCCAGGAATTTGAATCCCTCCCTTCTGCACCATTCCTCAAGCCACGTATTCATCTGAGCTATCCTGCGATTCCTACTCTGACTAGCACGTGGCACTGGTAGCAATCCTGAGATTACTACTTTTGAGGTCCTACTTTTTAATTTAGCTCCTAGCTCCCTAAATTCATCTTGTAGGACCTACCTCATCCCGTTTTTTACCTATATCATTGGCACCTATATGCACCACAACAACTGGCTGTTCACCCTCCCTTTTCAGAATGCCCTGCACCCGCTCCGAGACATCCTTGACCCTTGCACCAGGAGGCAACATACCATCCTGGAGTCTCGGTTGCGGCCGCAGAAACGACTATCTATTTCCCTTACAATTGAATCCCCGATCACTATCGCTCTCCCACTCTTTTTCCTGCCCTCCTGTGCAGCAGAGCCAGCCACGGTGCCATGAACTTGGCTGCTGCTGCCCTCCCCTGATGAGTCATCCCCCCCAACAGTACTCAAAGCGGTGTATCTGTTTTGCAGGGGGATGACCGCAGGGGACCCCTGCACTACCTTCCTTGCACTGCTCTTCCTGTTGGTCACCCATTCCCTATCTGGCTGTGGACCCTTTACCCGGGTACAACTCACTCAACGTGCTACTCACAACATTTACAGCATCATGGATGCTCCAGAGCGAATCCACCCGCAGCTCCAGTGCTGCAATGCCGTCCGTCAAGAGCTACAGGCGGATGCACTTCCCGCACACGTAGTCATCAGGGACACCGGAAGCGTCCCTGACTTCCCACATAATACAGGAGGAGCATAACACGTGTCCGAGCTCTCCTGCCATGACATAACCCTTAGAAAAACTTAATTTTGGCAACAACAATGCTAAAGGTTACTCACTGATATAGAAAAGAAAAAGAAAAACGACTTACCAATCACCAGCCAATCACTTACCCCCTTGGCTGTGACGTCACCTTTCGATTTCTTTCTACTTCTTTTTTGCCTCCCTGCTGCAGCTGCACCGGCTGGGCCTCACCTCCGACCTCCGACCTCCCGACTCCCGCTCGCCCCTCCGACTGCTGGGCCTCACCTTCGACCTCCGACCTCCCGACTCCCCTCTCGCCCCTCCGACTGCTGGGCCTTTTGTAGGCCACTCGCCTCCTGAACTCCCGCCTCTCAATGCTCCCACTTTTTAATGTAACACCACTTTTTAAAAAAGGAGGGAGAGAAAACAGGGAATTATAGACCGGTTAGCCTGACATCGGTAGTGGGGAAAATGTTGGAATCAATCATTAAGGATGAAATAGCAGCGCATTTGGAAAGCAGTGATAGGATCGGACCAAGTCAGCATGGATTTATGAAAGGGAAATCATGCTTGACAAATATTCTAGAATTTTTTGAGGATGTAACTAGTAGAGTGGACAAGGGAGAACCAGTGGATGTAGTGTATTTGGACTTTCAAAAGACTTTTGACATGGTCCCACAGAAGAGATTAGTGTGCAAAATTAAAGCACATGGTATTGGGGATAGTGTATTGACGTGGATAGAGAACTGGTTGGCAGACAGGAAGCAGAGAGTCGGAATAAACGGGTTATTTTCAGAATGGCAGGCAGTAACTAGTGGGGTGCCGCAGGGCTCAGTGCTGGGGCCCCAGCTATTTACAATATACATTAATGATTTAGATGAAGGAATTGAGTGTAATACCTCCAAGTTTGCAGATGACACTAAGCTGGATGGCAGTGTGAGCTGTGAGGAGGATGCTAAGAGACTGCAGGGTGACTTGGACAAGTTAGGTGAGTGGGCAATTGCATGGCCGATGCAGTATAATGTGGATAAATGTGAGTTTATCCACTTTGGTGGTAAAAACAGGAAGACAGAATATTATCTGAATGGTGACAGACTAGGAAAAGGGGAGGTGCAACAAGACCTGGGTGTCATGGTACATCAGTCATTGAAGTTTGGCATGCAGGTACAGCAGGCAGTGAAGATGGCACTTCATAGTTAGAGGATTTGAGTATAGGAGCAGGGAGGTCTTACTGCAGTTCTACAGAACCTTGGTGAGGCCTCACCTGGAATATTTTGTTCAGTTTTGGTCTCCTAATCTGAGGAAGGACGTTCTTGCTATTGAGGGAGTGCAGCGAAGGTTCACCAGACTGATTCCCGGGCTGGCAGGACTGACATATGAGGACAGACTGGATCAACTGGGCCTGTATCCACTGGAGTTTAGAAGAATGAGAGGGGATCTCATAGAAACATATAAAATTCTGACGGGATTAGACAGGTTAGAGGCAGGAAGAATGTTCCTGTTGCTGGGGAGTTCCAGAACCAGGGGTCACAGTCTTAAGGATAAGGGGTAAGCCATTTAGGAACAAGGTGAGGAGAAACTTCTTCACTCAGAGAGTTGTTAACCTGTGGAATTCTCGAAAGTTGTTGATGCCAGTTTGTTGGATATATTCAAGAGGGAGTTAGATATGGCCCTTGCGGCTAAAGAGATCAAGGGGTATAGAAACATAGAAACATAGAAAATAGGCGCAGGAGTAGGCCATTCAGCCCTTCTAGCCTGCACCGCCATTCAATGAGTTCATGGCTGAACATGCAACTTCAGTACCCCCTTCCTGCTTTCTCGCCATACCCCTTGATCCCCCGAGTAGTAAGGACTTCATCTAACTCCCTTTTGAATATATTTAGTGAATTGTCCTCAACTACTTTCTGTGGTAGAGAATTCCACAGGTTCACCACTCTCTGGGTGAAGAAATTTCTCCTCATCTCGGTCCTAAATGGCTTACCCCTTATCCTTAGACTGTGACCCCTGGTTCTGGACTTCCCCAACATTGTGAACATTCTTCCTGCATCTAACCTGTCTAAACCCGTCAGAATTTTAAACGTTTCTATGAGGTCCCCTCTTATTCTTCTGAACTCCAGTGAATACAAGCCCAGTTGATCCAGTCTTTCTTGATAGGTCAGTCCCACCATCCCGGGAATCAGTCTGGTGAATCTTCGCTGCACTCCCTCAATAGCAAGAATGTCCTTCCTCAGGTTAGGAGACCAAAACTGTACACAATACTCCAGGTGTGGCCTCACCAAGGCCCTGTACAACTGTAGCAACACCTCCCTGCCCCTGTACTCAAATCCCCTCGCTATGAAGGCCAACATGCCATTTGCTTTCTTAACCGCCTGCTGTACCTGCATGCCAACCTTCAATGACTGATGTACCATGACACCCAGGTCTCGTTGCACCTCCCCTTTTCCTAATCTGTCACCATTCAGATAATAGTCTGTCTCTCTGTTTTTACCACCAAAGTGGATAACCTCACATTTATCCACATTATACTTCATCTGCCATGCATTTGCCCACTCACTTAACCTGTCCAAGTCACCCTGCAGCCTCTTAGCGTCCTCCTCACAACTCACACCATCACCCAGTTTAGTGTGCTTTCCCATGTGCTTTAACTTTTCACATTAATCTCTTGTGTGGGACCTTGTCGAAAGCCTTCCGAAAGTCCAAATATACCACATCAACTGGTTCTCCCTTGTCCACTTTACTGGAAACATCCTCAAAAAATTCCAGAAGATTTGTCAAGCATGATTTCCCTTTCACAAATCCATGCTGACTTGGACCTATCATGTCACCTTTTTCCAAATGCGCTGCTATGACATCCTTAATAATTGATTGCATCATTTTACCCACTACTGAGGTCAGGCTGACCGGCCTATAATTCCCTGTTTTCTCTCTCCCTCCTTTTTTTTATGGAGAGAAAGCAGGAAAGGGGTACTGAGGGAATGATCAGCCATGATCTTATTGAATGGTAGTGCAGGCTCGAAGGGCCGAATGGCCTACTTCTGCACCTATTTTCTATGTTTCTATGTTTCAATAACTTTCAATGACTGATGTACCATGAAACTCAGGTCTCGTTGCACCTCTCCTTTTCCTAATCTGCCACCATTCAGATAATATTCTGCCTTCGTGTTCTTGCCCCCAAAGTGGATAACCTCACATTTATCCACATTATATTGCATCTGCATTGCATTTGCACACTCACTTAACCTGTCCAAGTCACCCTGCAGCCTCTTAGCGTCCTCCTCACAACTCACACCGTCACCCAGTTTAGTGTCTTCTGCAAACTTGGAGATATTACACTCAATTCCTTCATCTAAATCACTAATGTATATTGTAAATAGCTGGCGTCCCAGCACTGAGCCCTGCGGCACCCCACTAGTCACTGCCTGCCATTCTGAAAAGGACCCGTTTATCCCGACTATCTGCTTTTTGTTTGCCAACCAGTTCTCTATCCACGTCAGTACATTACCCCCAATACGATGTGCTTTAATTTTGCACACCAATCTCTTGTGTGGGGCCTTGTCAAAAGCCTTTTGAAAGTCCAAATACATCACATCCACTGGTTCTCCCTTGTCCACTCTACTAGTTACATCCTCAAAAAATGTCAGAAGATTTGTCAAGCATGATTTCCCTTTCATAAATCCATGCTGACTTGGACCGATCCTGTCACTG
Organism: Pristiophorus japonicus; assembly: GCF_044704955.1. Classification (NCBI taxonomy): domain Eukaryota; kingdom Metazoa; phylum Chordata; class Chondrichthyes; family Pristiophoridae; genus Pristiophorus; species Pristiophorus japonicus. The sequence goes on along the minus strand of NC_091988.1, from coordinate 207,470,490 downwards.
CTTTCCAAATGCACTGCTATTACATCTTTAATAATTGATTCCAACATTTTCCCCACTACTGATGTCAGGCTAACCGGTCTATAATTACCCGTTTTCTCTCTCCCTCCTTTTTTTAAAAAGTGATGTTATGTAAAGTATTGGTGAGGCCACACCTGGAATACTGCATGCAGTTTTGGTTTCCATATTTACGAAAGGATATACTTGCTTTGGAGGCAGTTCAGAGAAGGTTCACTAGGTTGATTCCGGAGATGAGGGGGTTGACATGAGGAAAGGTTGAGTAGGTTGGGCCTCTATTCATTGGAATTCAGAAGAATGAGAGGTGATCTTATCGAAACGTATAAGATTATGAGGGGGCTTGACAAGATGGATGCAGAGAAAATGTTTCCACTGATGGGGGAGACTAGAACTAGAGGGCATGGTCTTAGAATAAGGGGCCACCCATTTAAAACTGAGATGAGGAGAAATTTCTTCTCTCAGAGGGTTGTAAATCTGTGGAATTCACTTCCTCAGAGAGCTATGGAAGCTGGGACATTGAATAAATTTAAGACAGAAATAGATAGTTTCTTAAACAATAAGGGGATAAGGGGTTATGGGGAGCGGGCAAGGAAGTGGAGCTGAGTCCATGATCGGATCAGCCATGATCTTATTGAATGGCGGAGCAGGCTCGAGGGGCCGTATGGCCTACTCCTGCTCCTATTTCTTATGTTTTATGCTCAATACAGCTTCCAATTAAAAATTAAGACTTACAATTTTCTTACCCAATTCTCTCCTCTCCTGAAAGCACAGATTGACATTGGGGTACACTGCCCAGATACTGAATCATGTAGGGGTACAATTCCCCAGGAACTAGCGTCCCAGCCTCCACTACCTCACAGATAGAGACTGCCAACAGGGTGTTTAAAACTGTGAATCCTGATTTTATCCTGCACTCAGCAATGGAAACCCAGCCTGCTATTTCTTCTCCACTACATCATTCTCCAGACACCAACTATTGTTGAAGCCTCATCAGTGAAATTACCAACTTGAGTCAAACTAGGGCCATTCCCAAGTAGGCTGCGACTTCCCAAATTCACCAATAGGTTCCGTCCCATCGGTCTGGACTAGAGCTTCCAAGCCCAGGATGCCCCACAGTCTCAAGCCCATTTATCTCTCAGCTGGAGAATCGAGGAGTCAGTATCTTACCCTGAGGATATATGTATTGTTGGAGCTGTCAGTAAACTCAACATCCTCGACTTTTACTTTCTTCTTTTTCTTCTTTTTCTTCTTCTTTTTCTTGCCATCATCATCTTCTTCTTCCTCATCTTCCGATTCTTTAACTTTGATTAAGGGCCACCATCCCTTCATCCGCTTGCCCCTGATGATGGAGGTCCGTGGACCAGCCTTCTCTTTTGCCATCTTGATGGTGCAGTGTTCCTGAGTCTTTGCTCCTCGGATCATATCATGCAGCTTCAACTCAACGGAGCCTACAACAGCAAAAAGGAATCACTAACATGTTCTGTAATGATTCATTTGTGACCACAGATGCGTGACTGCTCATTTGTGCCACCACATTCTTTCCCAGATGCTCAACGATAGTGAAACCGCCCCGAGCCCCAAGGACTGTTTCACCTCATGGGCTCGTGTAATCATTCAGATTTTCAGAAAATTTTTAATTAATTTTCTCTGCTGGTTGCTGCGCCCATTCATAAAAATTACGAGTCGGCCATTCAGCCCCTCGAGTCTGCTCCAACATTCAATGAGATCATGGCTGATCTACCTCAACTCCACTTTCCTGCACAATCACCATAATATCCAAAAATCTATTGATCTCTGCCTTGAATATACTCAATGACAGAGCCTCCACAGCCCTCTTAGGCAGAGAATTCCAAAGATTCACCACCCTCTGAGTGAAGAAATTTCTCCTCCTCTCAGTCCTAAATGGCCGACCCCTTATTCTGAGACTGTGACCCCTGGTTCTAGACTCCCAGCCAGAGGAAACATCCTCCCTGCATCTACCCTGTCAAGCCCTGTAAGAATGTTGTATGTTTCAATGAGATCACCTCTCATTCTTCTAAACTCTAGAGAATATCGGCCTAGTCTACTCAATCTCTCCCCATAGGGCAATCCTCCCATCCCAGGAATCAGTCTGGTGAACCTTCGTTGCACTCCCTCTATGGCAAGTATATCCTTCCTTAGGTAAGGAGACCCAAACTGTACACAATACTCCAGGTGTGGTCTCACCAGGGCCCTATATAATCACAGTAAGATTGTAGTAAAGTATAATTGCACTCCCAAGAATGTACCGAGGCAGGTCTTCGGGATCAGGGACAATTGGCGGGTGATGTTTTTCTTCGGTTCATGGGATGTGGGCATCGCTGGCAAGGCCGGCAATTATTGCCCATCCCTAATTGCCCCGTGAGAAGTTGGTGGTGAGCCGCCTTCTTGAACCGCTGCAGTCCGTGTGGTGAAGTGCTCCCACAGTGCTGTTAGGGAGGGAGTTCCAGGATTGTGACCCAGCGACGATGAAGGAACGGCCGATATATTTCCCAGTCGGGATGGTGTGTGACTGGGAGGGGAACGTGGAGGTGGTGGTGTTCCCATGCACCTGCTGCCCTTGTCCTTCTAGGGGGTAGAGGTCGCGGGTTTGGGAGGTGCTGCCGAAGAAGCCTTGGCGAGTTGCTGCAGTGCATCTTGTAGATGGTACACACTGCAGCTACGGTGCGCCGGTGGTGGAGGGAGTGAATGTTGGAGGTGGTGGATGGGGGGCCAATCAAGCTGTAAATTGGATTGATATCAAATTTTGAAAATACAAATCCAATCAAATCAGATTCTAGTACTTTCATTGATGAGAAAAGCAAACTGTATTTATACATTTTTTGTGTTTACACTGTTTGTACAGAAGGCTCACTACAGTACCAGTGGAAGAACCCCTTCCAATTCCTGGGGCTGTGTCAACGTGGAACCTCTGCCCTTGCACTGTGGGCCACCCTGACACAGTTGGAAGTCCTATGGTCAGACATACTTCTGTATCTTAAGTAGGCACCTGCACTGATTGTGAGAGAGCCACCTAAGCGGGAGGAGAAGGGCAGAGGAATGTCACTGTTGTAATCAACTGCATTACAAGACTAGACTTTTAATTTTCAAATTCTCTCCCATGGCCCTAGCTAGAGAGTCACAGGCATCCCTGAAACCCAATGTTGCTAATGGTCCATCGTGTCTGTCTGGCTCAGAACCAGATATCTACTTTGTCCCATTCTCACGCTCTTTTCAAACACTTTTAAATTTCTCTTCTCAAACTATTTACCCACTTCACTTATAAAAGCGGTTATGGATTCTGTCGTTCCACGTTCCAACAACCCTCCATATAAAATGTAACTTCTCCCATTGTCCTTGTGATTGATGTTCCTAAGCCTCTCATCCCTGTATCATCGTAGGAAATCTCTTCTCTCTCCCTCTCTCTGGCTTTGACATTTTTTAGAAGAGAAGAGAATACTTGTGGGGAAAAGGAAAAGAAAAAAAATAATTCTGGGGTCAAAAGCATTTGAATTGCTTACCAAGAAAGTCATTTGCAGAAATCAAATCGTAATCCCAGAGTTGGAGCATGAGAACAGCAGGCTGTCGAAACTCAGACTCCTCCAGAGAGAAAATCGATTCTTTCTTCTTATAAACAATCTCTTTCTCTGTCGGCAAGTAGTCAAAGCGGAAAACAAACCGCCAGTTGAAATTTCCCTCTCCAGTCAGAGAGTTAAAGTGGACGTCAGTCTCTTGTTTATCGTTTTCCAAGCCCTTTAACCAACTGTGAAATTAAAGAGAAACATTTTATATTCAAAGAGTCCCATGTCCTTTGGAAGATTCAACCTGCCTGGTTCCTGCTCCTGATCACTGTCTGTTCCCATTGATATAAAGTGTTTGTATGGGCATTGGGTGATAGCAGAACCTCACGCTTCAGTGAACTTGGGGTGGGGGAGGGGGACAGTTCTTAACTTGACCAATAACTTGTCATGCCTATTTTTCATGTGTGAATCTAGGAAGTGTCACCTGACCACCTCAGAACATTGTACAATCTAGGATTAGGGTGGTTTAGAATAGTTTCAGCAAAAGGATGTAAGATAATCCGATTGCAAGACAGGCTTATCACAGACTCCAATCAAATATGAAAGGTTCTATTGGCGATTTGATGGACTCATTTATTCTCATGTTCCCCGCTTGCTGTGCCCGGCAACCGACCGGAGTGAAATCTGGAGGTCACTTTGTGGTACAAATCCATGACCCATTCACCCACTGAAACCTATTGAAACATCCTAAAAGTGGACATTGAGTAAGACATTAGTCATCACTGGGGCAGTGACCCAGTCAGTAACACTGCCCTGCAAGCTCAGCTTTAGAACTAATAACTAAAGGTTAGTATAATTGTTGTTGATACCCTTTGATGTAGATGTCGCTGGATCGGTCTCCTGTCAACGGATTCACATCATCAAGTGCCACATCGTCAGTGTTCCAGATAATGACTCTCAGCTCGTAGCTAATCGACACAACAGTAAATATTGCCAATCAGTAATAATAAAGTTATCAAAGTTTGACATCAATTAATTCAGCTACTCGGAACTGCGACCAATGCATTTCACCATGCCCAAGTTCAAAAATGCCCCCCCCCCCGCCAAAGAGCACAGCACAGAATAACCAGCTTATCTCACGAGGGGAGGAGATCTGACTGCCTCTATGGAACATATTCAGACTTCCCAATTCACATTGTCTAAGCCAGTACACAGCAAACAAAATATTGGTGTACAGCAAGAGACAACAGATAAATCCAGAGAGGTCATTTAAAACTGTTTCTGGCCCTGGTGAAACCACATCTGGAGTACGGCGTGCAGTTTTGGTCTCTCCATTTCAGGAACGATATTCAGTTATTGGGGCACAGAGAAGGATATTCAGTTATTGGGGGACAGAGAAGGATATTCAGTTATTGGGGTACAGATAAGGATATTCAATTATTGGGGGACAGAGAAGGATATTCAGTTATTGGGGGACAGAGAAGGATATTCAGTTATTGGGGTACAGATAAGGATATTCAGTTATTGGGGGACAGAAAATGTTATTCAGTTATTGGGGTATAGAGAAGGCTATTCAGCTATTGGGGCACAAAAAATTATGTTCAGTTATTGGGGTACAGAGAAGGATATTCAGATATTGGGGTACAGAGAACGATATTCAGTTATTGGGATACAGAAGAAGGACATTCGGTTATGGGGGTACAGAGAAGTATATTCAGTTATTGGGGTACAGAGAAGAGTATTCAGTTATTGGGTACATAGAAGGGTATTCAGTTATTGGGGTACAGAGATGCTATTCCGTTATTGGGGGACGGAGAAGGATATTCAGTTATTGGGGTACAGCGAATGATATTCAGTTATTGGGGTATAGATAAGGACATTCAGTTATTGGGAGACAGAGAAGCATATTCAATTATTGGGGTACAGAGAAGCATATTCAGTTATTGGAGTACAGATAAGGATATTCAGTTATTGGGGATACATATAAGGACATTCAGATAGTGGGGCACAGATAAAGATTTTCAGTTATTGGGGTACATATAAGGATATTGAGATATTGGGGTACAGCCAAGGATTTTCAGTTATTGGGGTACAGAAATGATATTCGGTTATTGGGGAACAGAGAAGGATATTCAGTTATTGGGGGTACAGAGAACGATATTCAGTTAGTGGGGTACAGAAGAAGGACATTCGGTTATGGGGGTACACAGGAGGATATTCGGTTATTGGGGTACAGAGATGCTATTCCGTTATTGGGGGACAGAGAAGGATATTCAGTTATTGGGGTTCAGTGAAGGATATTCAGTTATTGGGGGCAGAGAAGGATATTCAGTTATTGGGGATACAGATAACGATATTCAGTTATTGGGGTACAGAGAAGGACATGCAGTTATTGGGGTACAGAGAAGGGTATTCAGTTTTGGGGGTCAGAGAAGGATATTCAGTTATTAGGGGTACAGAGAATGATATTCAGGTATTGGGGTAAGAGAAGGATATTCAGTTATTGGGGTACATAGAAGGGTATTCAGTTTTGGGGGTCAGAGAAGGATATTCAGTTATTAGGGATACAAAGAATGATATTCAGTTATTGGGGTACAGAAGAAGGCTATTCAGTTATTGGGGTACAGAGAAGGAGATTCGGTTCTTGGGGTACAGAGAAGGATATGCGGTTATTGGGACACAGAGAAGGATATTCAGTTAGTGTGGGTACAGAGAAAGATATTCAGTTATTGGGTTATAGAGAAGGATATTCAGCTATTGGGGTACAGAGAAGGGTATTCAGTTTTGGGGTACAAAGCTGGATATTCAGTTATTGGGGTACATAGAATGATATTCAGCTATTGGGAGTCAGAGAATGATATTCAGTTATTGGGGTACAGAGAAGGATATTCAGTTATCGGGGATACAGACAATGATATTCAGCTATTGGGGGTCAGAGAAGGATATTCAGTTTTTGGGGTACAGAGAATGGCATTCAGTTATTGGGGTACAACACTAGATATTCAGTTATTGGGGCACAGATAATGATATTCCGTTATCGGGGTACAGAGAATGATATTCAGTTATTGGGGTACATATAATGATATTCGCTTATTGGGGTACATATAAGGACATTCAGTTATTGGGGGACAGAGAAGCATAATCAGTTATTGGGGTACAGATAAGAATATTCCGTTATTGGGGTACAGATAAGGATATTCAGTTATTGGGGGATAGAGAAGCATATTCAGTTATTGGGGTACAGATACGGATATTCAGTTATTGGGGGCACAGATAAGGACATTCAGATAGCGGGGTACAGATAAAGATGTTCAGTTATTGGGGTACATATAAGGATATTCAGTTATTGGGGTACAGATAAGGATATTCAGATATTGGGGTACAGATAAGGACATTCAGTTATTGGGGTAAAAAAAATTATATTCAGTTATTGGGGAACAGAGAAGGATATTCAGTTATTGGGGGTACAGAGAACAATATTCAGTTAGTGGGGTACAGAAGAAAAACATTCAGTTATGGGGGTACAGATGAGGATATTCAGTTATTGGGGTACAGAGAAGAGTATTCAGTTATTGGGTACATAGAAGGGTATTCAGTTATTGGGGTACAGAGATGCTATTCCGTTATTGGGGTACAGAGAAGGATATGCAGTTATTGGGGGCAGATAAGGATATTCAGTTATTGTGCATACAGATAATGATATTCAGTTATTGGGGTACAGAGAAGGGTATGCAGTTATTGGGGTACATAGAAGGGTATTCATTTTTTGGGGTCAGAGAAGGATATTCAGTTATTAGGGGTACAGAGAATGATATTCAGGTATTGGGGTAAGAGAAGGATATTCAGTTATCGGGGTACATAGAAGGGTATTCAGTTTTGGGGGTCAGAGAAGGATATTCAGTTATTAGGGGTACAGAGAATGATATTCAGTTATTGGGGTACAGAAGAAGGACATTCAGTTATTGGGGATACAGAGAAGGATATTCAGTTATTGGGGTACAGAGAAGAGTATTCAGTTATTGGGCACATAGAAGGGTATTCAGTTTTGGGGGTCAGAGAATGATATTCAGTTATTTGGGTGCAGAGAAGGATATTCAGTTATTGGGGTGCAGAGAATGATAGTCGGTTATTGGGGTCCAGAGAACGATTTTCACTTTTTGGGGTACAGAGAAGCATATGCAGTTATTGGGGTACAGAAACTGATATTCAGCTATTGGGCGTCAGAGAAGGATATTCAGTTATTGGGGTAGAGAGAAAGATATTCAGTTATTGGGTTATAGAGAAGGATATCCGGTTATTGGGGTGCAGAGAAGGATATTCAGTTATTGGGGGTACAGAGAATGATATTCAGTTATTGGGGTACAGAGAAGGATATTCAGTTATTGGGGGTACAGAGAATGATATTCAGTTATTGGGGTACATAGAAGGATATTCAGTTCTTGGGGTACAGAGAAGGATATTCAGTTCTTGGGGGACAGAGAAGGATATGCGTTTTTTGGGGTAAGAGAAGGATATTCAGTTCTTGGGGTACAGAGAAGGATATTCAGTTCTTGGGGTGCAGAGAATGATATTCGGTTATTGGGGTCCAGAGACCGATTTTCACTTTTTGGGGTACAGAGAAGCATATGCAGTTATTGGGGTACAGAGACTGATATTCAGCTATTGGGCGTCAGAGAAGGATATTCAGTTATTGGGGTAGAGAGAAAGATATTCAGTTATTGGGTTATAGAGAAGGATATTCGGTTATTGGGGCGCAGAGAAGGATATTCAGTTATCGGGAGTACAGAGAATGATATTCAGTTATTGGGGTACAGAGAAGGATATTCAGTTCTTGGGGTACATAGAAGGATATTCAGTTCTTGGGGGACAGAGAAGGATATGCGTTTCTTGGGGTAAGAGAAGGATATTCAGTTCTTGGGGTACAGAGAAGGATATTCGGTTCTTGGGGTACAGAGAAGGATATGCGGTTTTTGGGGTAAGAGAAGGGTATTCAGTTCTTGTGGTACAGAGAAGCTATTCCGTTATTGGGGGACAGACAATGGAATCAGTTATTGGGGTACAGGGAACAATATTCAGCTATTGGGGTACAGCGAAGGATTCACAGTTATTGGGGTACAGAGAAGGATATTCAGCTATTGGGGTACAGAGAATAATATTCAGTTATTGGGGTACAGAAGAAGGTATTCAGTTATTGGGGTAGAGTGAAGGATATTCAGTTATTGGGGATACAGAGACGTATATTCAGTTATTGGGTTAAAATAAGGACATTCAGTTATTGGGGTACATAGAATGATATTCAGTTATTGGGGTACAGAGAAGGGTATTCAGTTATTGTGGTGCAGAGAAGGATATTCAGTTATTGGGGTACGCATAAGGATATGTCATTATTGGGGTACATGGAAGCATATTCAGTTATTTGGGGTACATAGAATTACATTCAGTTATTGGGGTACAGAGAATGATATTCAATTATTGGGGGGCAGAGAAGGATATTCAGTTATTGGGTTTCAGAGAATGATATTCAGCTACTGGGGGTCAGATAAGGATATTCAGTTATTGGGGTACAGAGAAGCATATTCAGCTATTGGGGGTCAGATAAGAATATTCAGTTATTGGGGTACAGATAAGGATATTCAGTTATTGGGGGACAGAGAAGCATATTCAGTTATTGGGGTACAGATAAGGATATTCAGTTATTGGGGGTACAGATAAGGACATTCAGATAGTGGGGTACATATAAAGATGTTCAGTTATTGGGGTACATATAAGGATATTCAGTTATTGGGGTACATATAAGGATATTCAGATATTGGGGTACAGATAAGGATATTCAGTTATTGGGGCAAAAAATTATATTCAGTTATTGGGGCACAGAGAACGATATTCAGTTATTGGGGGTACAGAGAACGATATTCAGTTAGTGGGGTACAGAAGAAAGACATTCGGTTATGGGGGTACAGAGGAGGATATTCAGTTATTGGGGTACAGAGAAGAGTATTCAGTTATTGGGTACATAGAAGGGTATTCTGTTATTGGGGTACAGAGATGCTATTCCGTTATTAGGGGACAGAGAAGTATATTCAGTTATTGGGGTACAGAGAAGGATATTCAATTATTGGGGCACAGAGAAGGATATTCAGTTATTGGGGGTACAGAGAACGATATTCAGTTAGTGGGGTACAGAAGAAAGACATTCGGTTATGGGGGTACAGAGGAGGATATTCAGTTATTGGGGTACAGAGAAGGGTATGCAGTTATTGGGGTACATAGAAGGGTATTCAGTTTTGGGGGGTCAGAGAAGGATATTCAGTTATTAGGGGTACAGAGAATGCTATTCGGGTATTGGGGTAAGAGAAGGATATTCAGTTATTGGGGTACATAGAAGGGTATTCAGTTTTGGGGGTCAGAGAAGGATATTCAGTTATTAGGGTACAGAGAATGATATTCAGTTATTGGGGTACAGAAGAAGGACATTCAGTTATTGGGGATACAGAGAAGGATATTCAGTTATTGGGGTACAGAGAAGAGTATTCAGTTATTGGGCACATAGAAGGGTATTCAGTTTTGGGGGTCAGAGAATGATATTCAGTTATTTTGGGTGCAGAGAAGGATATTCAGTTATTGGGGTGCAGAGAATGATAGTTGGTTATTGGGGTCCAGAGAACGATGTTCACTTTTTGGGGTACAGAGAAGCATATGCAGTTATTGGGGTACTGAGACTGATATTCAGCTATTGGGCGTCAGAGAAGGATATTCAGTTATTGGGGTAGAGAGAAAGATATTCAGTTATTGGGGTACAGAGAAGGATATTCAGTTATTGGGGGTACAGAGAATGATATTCAGTTATTGGGGTACAGAGAAGGATATTCAGTTATTGGGGGTACAGAGAATGATATTCAGTTATTGGGGTACAGAGAAGGATATTCAGTTATTGGGGTACATAAAAGGATATTAAGTTCTTGGGGTACAGAGAAGGATATTCAGTTCTTGGGGGGCAGAGAAGGATATGCGTTTTTTGGGGTAAGAGAAGGATATTCAGTTCTTGGGGTACAGAGAAGGATATTCGGTTCTTGGGGTACAGAGAAGGATATGCGGTTTTTGGGGTAAGAGAAGGATATTCAGTTCTTGGGGTACAGAGAAGGATATTCAGTTCTTGGGGTACAGGGAAGGATATTCGGTTATTGGGGTCCAGAGAACAATTTTCACTTTTGGGGGTACAGAGAAGCATATTCAGTTATTGGGGTACAGAGACTGATATTCAGCTATTGGGCGTCAGAGAAGGATATTCAGTTATTGGGGTAGAGAGAAAGATATTCAGTTATTGGGTTATAGAGAAGGATATTCGGTTATTGGGGTGCAGAGAAGGACATTCAGTTATTGGGGGTACAGAGAATGATATTCAGTTATTGGGGTACAGAGAAGGATATTCAGTTATTGGGGGTATATAGAACGATATTCAGTTATTGGGGTACAGAGAAGGATATTCAGTTCTTGGGGTACAGAGAAGGATATTCGGTTCTTGGGGGACAGAGAAGGATATGCGCTTTTTGGGGTAAGAGAAGGATATTCAGTTCTTGGGGTACAGAGAAGGATATTCAGTTCTTGGGGTACAGAGAAGGATATTCGGTTCTTGGGGTACAGAGAAGGATATGCGTTTTTTGGGGTAAGAGAAAGGTATTCAGTTCTTGTGGTAGAGAGAAGCTATTCCGTTATCGGGGGACGGACAATGGATTCAGTTATTGGGGTACATGGAACAATATTCAGCTATTGGGGTACAGCGAAGGATTCACAGTTATTGGGGTACAGAGAAGGATATTCAGCTATTGGGGTACAGAGAAGAATATTCAATTATTGGGGTACAGAAGAAGGTATTCAGTTATTGGGGTAGAGTGAAGGATATTCAGTTATTGGGGATACAGAGACGTATATTCAGTTATTGGGGTACAGATAAGGATATTCAGTTATTGGGGTACATAGAAGGATATTCAGTTATTGGGGTACAGATAAGGGTATTCAGTTATTGTGGTACAGAGAAGGATATTCAGTTATTGGGGTACACATAAGGATATGCCATTATTGGGGTACATGGAAGGATATTCAGTTATTGGGGTACATAGAATTACATTCAGTTATTGGGGTACAGAGAATGATATTCAATTATTGGGGGGCAGAGAAGGATATTCAGTTATTGGGTTTCAGAGAATGATATTCAGCTACTGGGGGTCAGAGAAGGATATTCAGTTATTGGGGTACAGAGAAGCATATTCAGCTATTGGGGGTCAGAGAATGATATTCAGTTGTTGGGGGCAATAAGAAACATTAATGGGTTTAGAGAAGGAACTAGTCATGTTGTCAACACATGGGATCAAGGGTTACTGGAAATACATGACTGATGGTGCAATGTAGCACATTGGCAGCAATGCACCATGCCATGGAATTGCCAGGCAAACATTTCTGCTCACGATGTGTGTAATCTTACTTGGCAGTGCCATCATGGCAGGGAAGGCAGTCAACGGGCAGAGTCAATCGCTGCCCAATACTAAGATGGAGAAAAGAATTTAACATGGATACAAAACACAATAAAAATACCAGAACAGGGAAACGCAACCCATGGGTAGAATCTTAGTTCCGTTAACCACCTTAGCAATCTCTTACCTGATTGGCTGGCGGGGTTTTATATTGACTGGCGGAGGTGCAGGTAAATCAACAGGGAACATGTCGACCCACATATGAACTTGGCCCTTGGGAAATAAACACAGATGATTATCAATCTGAGTGCACCCCAGTGCTTGTTCCTCCTAAACTCATAACCCATCTATACATTCTTGCTCCTCCCTGCGTCGTTAGTGTTCACACAGGACTTGTCAGACCTGTGACACTCTTTACTTCTTTTAATCTTTCCTTCTCCCAACAACCTGCAACCTTTTAAAACCAACTTTGGTATCACATAGAACTCATTCTTTATTTCCTTTCCGTTGTCCTGTTTTCACTCAGCGAGTTGTTGTGATCAGGAACGCACTGCCTGAAAGGGCGGTGAAGCCGATTCAGTAGTAACTTTCATAAACAAATTGAATAAATACTTGAAAAGGAGAAATTTGCAGTGCTGTGGGGAATGAGTGGGGGGAGTGGTTCTACCAAAGAGCCGGTACAGGCACGATGGGCCGAATAGTCTCTTCCTGTCTGTGAGATTCGATGATTCTGTGGTATCGTAAGCTTTGGCCGTTAACGTGGGTTTCTCAATTTAAAGAGACAATGGAATCATTTCCATTCTCTAGTACTGTAAGCATCCCAGATCACAGCAATCCGCAGATCCGACTAATTCTCGTCATACATCACTAAAACATTAACCACTGTAGTTTGTATTTTAAACCATATTTATTTCGAAAGGTTCCCTGCACCCAGTTCTTGTTAAGTTAATCTTGATGGCATGATGCAACCTATGGGCTGCTCTTGAATACTACCTTGCATAATCCATAATGTTGCTAGTGTTAGAGCCCTACCCCCAGCAAGGCTCAGCACTTCCTGCAGTTCCCCAGGGCAGCAACCACCCCTCCAGTTTCATTGGTCTAACAAAGGACCCCACGAAGATGTTGACTCATCTATCGAGGGGCTGGCCCCTCGGCCTCAAATTTGAGTGATGGACACGGAATCTCTGGGCTACAGGGAGCCTGAGAATAGATATCAGTCAAGACTGGTATTCAACTCTGCTCTCCACTGTTGGGAGTTAATGCACAGTCTCAGGCCATCTAAGGTTAGCAAGTAGCACTACTGATTTAATTAATGATCCACTGGTGCATTACTAATATTATGTCATAGGGGGATTTTTGTCTCTCTCTCCCCAACTTTGCCCCACCCTGATCATCAGTGTGCATTACCCAGACATTCCCTATTGGCCCAGCAGAAGGATACCTCAAAGCCACTTCTCCCTCTTGCCAGATGACCAGGTTGAAATTGTGCCTTGCAGCTCGCCAGACTAACATTATTTAAGAGTGGAGTCCAGGAATGAATTGATAGTAAGTGTGTTACAATCTGCTCCCATCTCTGGGAATAAGTTCAGATACAGCCCGTCCTCTTGCGGCCTGTTAGAACCTCAAAAGAAATAACTTTGAGATGGTCTCAACCCAGTTTACCTGTGGCATTCCTGGATTGTCAGAGTTCTGAAGACTCCGAACTTCTATGTACTCAGGCAGTAGTTTGATAGCATATTCTGGCATATCCTCCCAATGGTTTAACACATACAAAGCCTTCTGGTCATCAGTCAGCACGGAATTCTCACCTTTCTTGTTGTCTCCTAAAATTCAAGAACAACTGTTAGATGGAGAATACTCCTCAACCCTCTCTAAAGCCAAGTGCTCCAAGATTTATATGCTGCCCCAGTGGCTGTAGAGGCTGATTCAGCACCTCTCTCACAGTCCACACTTTCCTGACACTGGATCATTCTCCGTGCTATCACTTCCTAGCACAAACCTTCTTGTCTCTCCCAGTATTGTAACTAGTACTCCCCTGGGCAGTGCTATCTTGTTGCTCCTAAACTCTAAATACGCTGTACTACCCACCCACCCAACCTCCTCTTTACTGCGCTAAAGGTTCTCCTGCACGGACTCATTCTCAGGGAGTGTTGTGGCTCGGCCAGTGTTGGTTCTGGCAAAACCCAGGCACAATGACCCAACCCATTACACATGTGGATGTAGGAAGATGGCAATCACATTGAGTGATGTTCAGCCGTCGCTTAAAGCTATTGAGCAGTCTGGATCACTTTGTGCTGGCCTAACCAACACAACCCCCAACACAAACTTTAAACCTCATCTCCACAGAGGGAGGAATAGGGTGATTCAAAAGGGAAGGTGATAGTATATCCACCCAGGCACCACACGACCAGAGTCCCAATTCAATGGCCCCTTGGACAATGTCTGGCGATCCTTGTGCACCCCACCCAGCCCTGGCCAACACCGCACTATGATCCTGAAGTATGGAACAGCATTATACTCGTATATGCCAAAACTCTCATCGTATCAGGGCCTTAGAATAATGTACAGAACATCGGAACAGGATTAGGCCAGTCAGCCTCTTGAGCTGTTCGACCATTCGATTATATTTTGGCCGATTGGTATCTTCACTCCATTTACCTGACTTGGTCCCATATCCCTTGATACTCTTACATAGAAACATAGAAATTTACAGCGCAGAAGGAGGCCATTCCGACCGCAAGGCCCTCGGTCAGCAGCCCTAACGGTTACATATAAACCTATGAACAATGATGGAAAGGCAAAGAGCACCCAGCCCAACCAGTCCTCATCACACAACTGTAACACCCCTTATACTGAAACATTCTACACTCCACCCCAACCAGAGCCATGTGATCCCCTGGGAGAGGAAAAAACCAGATAAAAACCCAGGCCAATTTAGGGAGAAAAAATCTGGGAAAATTCCTCCCCGACCCATCCAGGCGATCGACACTAGTCCAGGAGAGCACCCTGGCCGTATTCTATTCCCTGCAGTACTGACCATAATGTCTGCTCCGTCCAACAAAAGGTCATCCAGTCTAATCCCAATTACCAGCTCTAGGTCCGTAATCCTGCAGGTTACTGCACTTTAAGTGCCCAAAAGTGGTGAGGGTTTCTGCATCCAGCATTCTTCCAGGCAGCGAGTTCCAGATCCCCACAACCCTCTGCGTAAAGAAGCCCCCCCTCAAATCCCCTCTAAACCTTCCACCAACCACCTTAAAACTATGTCTCCTCATAATAGGCCCCTCCACCAATGGAAATAGACCCTTACTATCCACTATGTCCAGGCCCCTCAATATTTTGTACACCTCGATGAGATCTCCTCTCAACCTCCTCTGTTCCAATGAGAACAAACCCAGCCTATACAATCTGTCCGCATAACTAAGATTCTCCATTCCAGGCAGCAGCCTAGTAAATCTCCTCTGCACCCTCTCTGGTGCAATCATGTCCTTCCTATAATACAGCGACCAGAACTGCACGCAGTACTCCAGCTGTGGCCTAACCAAAGTATTATACAATTTAAGCATAACATCCCTGCTCTTATATTCTATGCATCGGCCAATAAAGGCAAGCATTCCGTATGCCTTCTTAACCACCTTTTAAGAATATAACATAAGAAATAGGAACAGGAGTAAGCCATATGGCCCCTCTAGCCTGCTCCGCCATTCAATAAGATCACAGCTGATCTGATCATGGACTCAGCTCCATTTCCACGCCCGCTCTCCATAACCTCTTATCCCCTTATTGTTTAAGAAACTGTCTATTTCTGTCTTAAATTTATTCAATGTCCCAGCTTCCACAGCTCTCTGAGGCAGTGAATTCCATAGATTTACAACCCTCTGAGAGAAGAAATTTCTCCTCATCTCTGTTTTAAATGGGCGGCCCCTTATTCTAAGATCATGCCCTCTAGTTCTAGTCTACCCCATAAGTGGGAACATCCTCTCTGCATCCACCTTTTCAAGCCCCCTCATAATCTGATACGTTTCGATACGATCACCTCTCATTCTTCTGAATTCCAATGAGTAGAGGCCCAACCTACTCAACCTTTCTTCATAGGTCAACCCCTTCATCCCCGGAATCAACCGAGTGAACCTTCTCTGAACTACCTCCAAAGCAAGTATATCCTTTCGTAAATATGGAAACCAAAACTACACACAGTATTCCAGGTGTGGCCTCACCAATAGCTGTAGCAAGACTTCCCTACTTTTATACTCCATCCCCTTTGCAATAAAGACCAAGATACCATTGGCCTTCCTGATCACTTGCTGTACCTGCATACTATCCTTTTGTGTTTCATGCACAAGTATCCTTTGCAATCTTTCTCCATTTAAATAACAACTTACTCTTTGATTTTTTTCTGCCAAAGTGCATGACCGCACACTTTCCGACATTATAATCCACCTGGCCTGCTACTTTCAGGGATCTGTGGACAAGCACTCCAAGGTCTCTTTGTTCATCTACACTATTAAGTGACCTACCGCTTAATGTGTATACTCTTTCCTTATTAGCCCTCCCAAAGTGCATCACCTCACACTTCTCTGAATTAAATTCCATTTGCCACTGCTCTGTCCACCTGACCAGTAGATTGATATCCTCCTGCAGCCCATGACTTTCCTCTTCATTATCAACCACACAGACAATTTTAGTGTCGTCTGCAAATTTCTTAATCATACTCCCTATATTCAAATCTAAATCGTTGATATATACCACAAAAAGCAAGGGACCCAGTACTGAGCCCTGTGGAACCCCACTGGAAACATCCTTCCAGTCACAAAAACATCCATCAACCATTACCCTTTGCTTCCTACCTCCAAGCCAATTTTGGATCCAACTTGCCACTTTGCTCTGGATCCCATGGGCTTTAACCTTCATGACCAGTCTGCCATGTGGGACCTTATCAAAAGCCTTGCTAAAGTCCATATATACTACATCATACGCATTATCCTCATCGACCCTCTTGGTTACCTCCTCAAAACATTCAATCAGGTCAGTCAGACACAATCTTCCCTTAACAAATCCGTGCCACAAAAGTCTATTGATATCAGTCTTGCTGCAGCACAACTTTTCACTAATCTGCGCTGGTCCATCATTACAAACCCTGAGGTCTAATACTTGGGTAACTCGTCTCACCACCTCCCCCCACTCCCCCCCCCCTCCCACCACAAATAGGGGGCCTGAATTTCTGAGCCACTGCGGTTTATTTTTTGCTTACAATCTCCTGTGTGGAACCTTATCAAATGCCTTCTGGAAGTCCATATAGACAACATCCATAGACAATCCCCTATCCACCATGTTAGCGATCTCAAAAAATGTAACTAGATTAGTCAGACATGACCGATGCTTCACAAATCCACACTGACTCTCTGATCAGCTGATATTTGTCCACAAGCTCCGTTACTCTGCGCTAATGAAAGATTTCAATAACCTCCCCACAACTGATGTTAAACTGACAAATCTGTGGTTTTCTGGTTTCTCTCTCCCTCCCTGCTTAAATAATGGAGTGATATTTACAATTTTCCAATCCAAGGCACAATTCCTGACTGTAGAGAGCTTTGGAAAATTATGACCAACACATCTACCATTTCCCCACCTGTTTGTTTTAATACTCTGGGATAGATACTTCAGGTTCTGAAGATTTGTTTATCTTAAGTCCTATTATTTTCTCCATTACCATTTTTTTACTTGTATTAAATCCAACAAATTCCTCCCCTTGACTTAGTTTTAGTTTCCCCTGTCCACTTCCTCCACTGTGAAAATGGTTACAAACTGCCCATTTAACAAGTCTGCCATTTCCTTAATAGCCATTTTCAGTCTTGCCTGGGTCTTTCTTTAATGGGCCCACGTTCCTCTTTACCACTCTCTTTCTCTTAACATATTCATAAAAAACATTTGCTGTTATCTTTTGATACCCATTGCAAGTTTTGTTCAGACTGCCTTGTTGCATCTTATTACTTTCTTCGTCTCCCTTTGTTGCTTTTTATAATTCTCCTAATCTGATGGATTTGCACTTTCCCTTGCATTTTTGTAAGCCTTTTCATTTAGCTTGATGCTGTCTCTCATTAATGGGACGTGGGCATCGCTGGCAAGCCCAGCATTTTATTGCCCCCCTAATTGCTCCTTGAGAAGGTGGTGATGAGCTGCCTTCTTGAACCGCTGCAGTCCGTGTGGTGAAGGTGCTCCCACAGTGTTGTTAGGGAGCGAGTTCCAGGATTGTGACCCAGCGACGATGAAGGAACGGCCGATATATTTCCCAGTCAGGATGGTGTGTGACTGGGAGGGGAACGTGGAGGTGGTGGTGTTCCCATGCGCCTGCTGCCCTTGTCCTTCTAGGTGGTAGAGGTTGCGGGTTTGGGAGGTGCTGCCGAAGAAGCCTTGGCGAGTTGCTGCAGTGCATCTTGTAGATGGTGCACACTGCAGTCACGGTGCGCCGGTGATGGAGGGAGTGAATGTTGAAGGTGGTGGATGGAGGGCCAATCAAGCGGGCTGCTTTGTCCTGGATGGTGTCAAACCTCTTGAGTATTGTTGGAGCTGCACTCATCCAGGCAAGTGGAGAGTATTCCATCACACTCCTGACTTGTGCCTTGTAGATGGTGGAAAGGCTTTGGGGAGTCAGGAGGTGAGACACTGGCCGCAGAATACCCAGCCTCTGACCCGCTCTTGTAGCCACAGTATTTACATGGCTGGTCCAGGTAAGTTTCTGGTCAATGGTGATCCCCAGTATGTTGATGGTGAGGGATTCAGCGATGGTCGGGGAGGTGGTTAGACTCTCGCTTGTTGGAGATAGTCATTGCCTGGCACTTGTGTGGCGCGACTGTTACTTTCCACTTATCAGCCCAAGCCTGAATGTTGTCCAGGTCTTGCTGCAGTAGGTACGGACTGTTTGCTATCTCAGAAGTTGCGAAGGGAACTGAACACTGCAATTATCAGTGAACATCCCTAGTTCTGACTTTATGATGGAAGGAAGGTCATTGATGAAGCAGCTGAATGTGGTTGGGCCCAGGACACTGCCCTGGGAACTCCTGCAGTGATGTCCTGAGGCTGAGATGATTGGCCTCTAACAATCACAACCATCTTCCTTTGTGCTAGTATGACTCCAGCCAGTGGAATGTTTCCCTAATTCCCACTCACTTCAGTTTTACTGGGCTCCTTGATGCTACACTCGGTCCTGGGTTGCAGCTTCCCCAGGCTGGTACCTCATTTTTAGGTACACCTGATGCTGCTCTTGGCATGTTCTGCACTCCTCACTGAGCAGGGTTGGTCCCCTGGCTTGATGGTAATGGTAGAGTGAGGGATATGTCGGGCCATGAGGTTACAGATTGTGGTGGAATACAATTCTGCTGCTGATGGCCACAGTGCCTCACGGGTGCCCGGTTTTAAGCTGCTAGATCTGTTCTGAATCTATCCCATTTAACACGGTGGTAGTGCCACACAACACGATGGGGAGTGCCCTCAGTGTGAGGACGGGACTTTGTCTCCATAAGTGCAGTGGTCACTGCTTCCAATACTGTTATAGCCAGCTGCATCTGCGATAACTGCATTGGTGAGGACAAGGTCAGTTAGGTTTTCTCTCATGTTGGTTCAATTCACATTATGGTCACTGTTTGCAAGAAGGTCCCTTACCATCAGATTGTTAACTAATTCTAGTTTGTTACTCATCATTAAATCCAGCCTGACCTGTTCCCTTGTATGTTCTGAAACATTGTTCTATAAAACTGTCCCGAATACATTCTAGAAATTGTCTGCTTTTCCCAATTGAGTTATTCTGCTTCTCCCAGTCTATGTGTAAAATAACTTCTGTCATAACCACAATGTTTTTGCTGCATGCTTCCCTGATCGTAGTTAGGCATCTCCCCACTACATCACTGCCGTCAGGAGGTCTGTCTCTAACTCCCTCCAACTGCCCCCACCTCCATGCCCTCTCCCTCCGACTGCCCACACCTCCATTTCCTCTCCCTCTGACTGCCCCCACCTCCATTCCCTCTCCCTCCGAATGCCCCCACCTCCATTCCCTCCCTCTCCCTCCGACTGCCCCCACCTCCATTCCCTCTCCCTCCGACTGCCCCCACCTCCATTCCTTCCCTCGCAACTTTCTCAAGTTCATTGAATACATTAACATGAAAATAAGCTTAAAATACCGGGAAAAAAGCTTTAAAAAATCATAGCAGAAATAATTCTTACCCATTGGCAGCAGTTCATTGGGTACCTTGAATATTTTGTTGTTAACTTTTACTTCCTCAATCCTGTATTCAGGCTCCGATAACTGCAAATCTTTACAGAGTTTTGCTAATATCTGGGAAGGTTTCAGGCAGTCACGCCATGCATTGTAACCTTGACTACAAATCAGAGAAAAAAATACAATGATCAAACCAGATGGGAGAGAAATCCCTTTCACTTTTGCTACTTGGCCTGAAACCAGCTCGAACTTCGAGGATGAGGGCCCCTCCCTCAGTGGCCCAAGACACAAAACTGCCCCAGGAACAGGAGGAGGCCGTTCAGCCTCTCGAGCCTGTTCTGCCATTCAATGAGATCATGGCTGATCAGTGACCTAACTCCACATACCTACCTTTGATTAACAGAAAGCTACCTCATTAGTGACCTTCTCAAAAAATTCAACTAGATTAGTCCGACATGACTTACCCGTCACAAAGTCGTGTTGGCTCTCTCTGATCAGATGATATTTGCTCAAGTGCTCATTCAGTCTATCCCTCGGGACAGATTCCAGTAGTTTCTCCACAACGGACGATAAACTGACTGGACTGTAATTACCTGGTTTCACTCTCCCACCCTTCTTAAATAACGGAGCGATAGCAAATTTCCAATCTAACGGCACAATTTCCGAGTCAAGAGAGCAATTTCCTCGCCTTCTAATTTAATACCCTGGAGTGGTAACCAACATTCCCTCTAAATTGTGTCGTCGCGCCCCTGGACTGGCTTTGCCAATGTTAAATTTCGTGCCTCGTCTATCCCAAGGCCCATTATTTGCTCCATTACCATTTTGTTTCTTATATTCAATCCAATTATTTCCTCCCCGCGATTTATTTTGAGTTTCCTTCTATCACTGGTATTTCATCCTCTTCCTGTACTGTGAACAGTTTGCCACACCACTTCTTCTGCCTAGGTTCTCCTCCCTCATCTCTATAACCGTACACCACTTTGCACGTGGCTCAGGTAATAATCTTCGAGGTCCTGTTTAATTTAGCTCCTAGTTCCTGGTACTTTCTGAACAAGACCACTTGCTGACTCTTTCCTATGTGGTTGGTCCCAACATGGACCACAATGACTGGCTCCTCCCCCTCCCCCTCCATCTCCATCTCCAATATCCTTTCAAGCCAGTTTGAGATGTTCCTTCCTTGGCACCAGGTAGGCAACATACCCTGAGGGACTCTCAAAATGAAGGATCCTGCTTACAAAGGATGCAATCTGTCCCCCTAATTATTGAACACCCTATAGCTTCCACTACCACATTATGCTTCCTCCCCCTGGTGCCACGGTCTATTCTGGCTGTCCTCCCGACAGTCTTTACCCTTATCCTCACAGGTGACAAGTACATTGTGCCTGTTGGATCCCTATTCTCTATCTCACCTGGGTTCCCCTTACTTCTGGATTTCACAACCAAAACTCCTTCCCATTGGCTTGTAAAGATTGGGCCTGCTGTCCAGCGTCATACCTAACAAAGGCCATGTGTCACGTACCAGAGTGAGCAGCAGTGCTGGAACCTCAGCAAAACTTGCACCGAATATAATTCTAATCCAATTGGTCTTTTGTTTTATTGTTTTGTTTCTAAATATAATTATTTTCAGCCTATTTTAAGATCCTCTGTTGTTTGTGTGCAAACAGCAAATTTTCATGTTCAAGCCTAAAATTCCAAACACTCGATATGCTCACACCACACAACTGCGAAATATCGCTCAACACAGAAAGTGCTGATTGCCCAAACCACACTCAGAAATGTCTGAGTCAATCATTGCCCCCGATTCCACGTGACACAAGGTTACTGGTCGACAGCAGATCTCCCACATTAACACGGTCAGTCAATCTTTAGACTTTAGGCTTTTCATTGGCTGTAAAGAGGCAGCCTTTGGATGCAGAATCCCTCCACATACAGAGCGGACGGTAAGCTGAATATATCCCTGATTCCGTGTCCCCACTTACACACTACGAATGACCCCTGAACTGTCCCCGGCCCCCGGAACTGTCCCCGACCCCGGAACTGTCCCCGACCCCGGGAACTACCCCGACCCCGGGAACTGACCCCGACCCCCGGAACTGTCCCCGACCCCCGGGAACTGACCCCGACCCCAGGAACTACCCCAACCCCGGGAACTGACCCCGACCCCCGGAACTGTCCCCGACCCCGGGAACTGACCCCGACCCCCGGGAACTACCCCGACCCCGGGAACTACCCCGACCCCGGGAACTGACCCCGACCCCGGGAAATACCCCGACCCCCAGAACTGTCCCCAACCCCCGGGAACTGACCCCGACCCCCGGGAACTGTTCCTGACCCCCGGGAACTACCCCGACCCCCGGAACTGTCCCCGACACCCGGAACTGTCCCCGACACCCGGAACTGTCCCCGACCCCCGGGAACTACCCCGACCCCGGGAACTGACCCCGACCCCCTGGAACTACCCCGACCCCCGGAACTGACCCCGACCCCTGGGAACTACCCCGACCCCGGGAACTGTCCCGACCCCGGGAACTGCCCAGACCCCCGGAACTGTCCCTGACCCCGGGAACTGACCCCGACCCCGGGAACTGACCCTGACCCCCAGAACTGTCCCCGACCCCCGGAACTGTCCCTGACCCCCGGAACTGTCCCTGACCCCTCGACCCCCGGAACTGTCCCCGACCCCCGGAACTGTCCCCGACCCCGGGAACTGACCCTGACCCCCGGAACTGTCCCCGACCCCCGGAACTACCTCGACCCCGGGAACTGACCCCGACCCTGGAACTGTCCCTGACCCCCGGAACTGTTCCTGACCCCTCGACCCCCGGAACTGTCCCCGACCCCCGGAACTGTCCCTGACCCCTCGACCCCCGGAACTGTCCCCGACCCCCGGAACTGTCCCTGACCCCCCCGACCCTGGGAACTATCCCCGGCCCCGGGAACTACCCCAACCCCGGAACTGTCCCTGACGCCCCGACCCCAGGAATTACCCCGACACCGGAACTGTCCCTGACCCCGGAACTATCCCTGACCCCGGGAACTACCCCGACCCCCGGAACTGTCCCCGACCCCGGGAACTGTCCCTGACCCCCGGAACTGTCCCCGACCCCCGGAACTGTCCCTGACCCCGGGAACTACCCCAACCCCCGGAACTGTCCCCGACCCCGGGAACTGTCCCTGACCCCCGGAACTGTCCCTGACCCCGGGAACTGTCCCTGACCCACGGAACTGTCCCTGACCCCGGGAACTACCCTGACCCCCGGAACTGCCCCCGACCCCGGGAACTGTCCCTGACCCCCGGAACTGCCCCCGACCCCGGGAACTGTCCCTGATCACGGGAACTGTCCCTGACCATGGGAACTGTCCCCGACCCCGGGAACTGACCCCGACCCCCGGAACTGTCCCCGACCCCAGGAACTGTCCCCGACCCCCGGAACTATCCCCGACCCCGGGAACTGTCCCCGACCCCGTGAACAACCCCGATCCCGGGAACTGTCCCCGACCCCCAGAACTATCCCCGACCCTGAAACTGTCCCCGACCCCCGGAACTACCCCGACCCCCCGGGAACTGTCTCTGACCCCCGGAACTGTCCCCGACCCCCGGAACTGTCCCCGACCCCGGGAACTATCCCGACCCCGGAACTGACCCTGACCCCCCGGAACTGTCCCCGACCCCCCGGAACTGTCCCCGACCCCCGGAACTGACCCCGACTCCGGGAACTGTCCCCGAGTAAAAATAAAATGGGGAAGGTGACAACCGTGGCTAACAAGGGAAATTAAGGATAGTGTTAAATCCAAGGAAGAGTCATATAAATTGGCCAGAAAAAACAGCAAACCTGAGGACTGGGAGAATTTTGTGATACAGCAGAGGAGGACGAAGGGTTTAATTAGGAGGGGAAAATAGAATACGAGAGGAAGCTTGCTGGGAACATAAAAACTGACTGCAAAAGCTTCTATCGATATGTGAAGAGAAAAAGATTAGTGAAAACAAACGTAGGTCCCTTGCAGTCAGATTCAGGTGAATTTATAATGGGGAACAAAGACATGGCGGACCAGTTAAACAAATACTTTGGTTCTGTCTTCACGAAGGAACACACAAATAACCTTCCGGAAATAATAAGGGGCCGAGGGTCTAGTGAGAAGGAGGAACTGAAGGAAATCCTTATTAGGCGGGAAATGGTGTTAGGGAGATTGACGGGATTTAAGTCCCTGGGGCCTGATAGTCTGCATCCCAGAATACTTAAGGAAGTAGCACTAGAAATAGTGGATGCATTGGTGATCATTTTCCAACAGTCTATCGACTCTGGATCGGTTCCGATGGACTGGAGGGTAGCTAGTGTAACACCACTTTTTAAGAAAGGAGGGAGAAAGAAAACGGGTAATTATAGACTGGTTAGCCTGACATCAGTAGTGGGGAAAATGTTGGAATCAGTTATTAAAGATGAACATCTGTAGTGGGGAAAATGCTTGAAACTATCATTAAGGAAGAAATAGCGGGACATCTAGATAGGAATAGTGCAATCAAGCAGACGCAACATGGATTCATGAAAGGCAAATCATGTTTAACTAATTTACTGGAATTCTTTGAGGATATAACGAGCATGTTGAATAGAGGTGTACCGATGGATGTGGTGTATTTGGATTTCCAAAAGGCATTCGATAAGGTGCCACACAAAAGGTTACTGCAGAAGATAAAGGTACGCGGAGTCAGAGGAAATGTATTAGCATGGATAGAGAGTTGGCTGGCTAACAGAAAGCAGAGAGTCGGGATAAATGGGTCCTTTTCGGGTTGGAAATCGGTGGTTAGTGGTGTGCTACAGGGATCGGTGCTGGGACCACAACTGTTTATAATATACATAGATGACCTGGAAGAGGGGACAGAGTGTAGTGTAACAAAATTTGCAGATGACACAAAGATTAGTGGGAAAGCGGGTTGTGTAGAGGACACAGAGAGGCTGCAAAGAGATTTAGATAGGTTAAGCGAATGGGCTAAGGTTTGGCAGATGGAATACAATGTCGGAAAATATGAGGTCATCCACCTTTGGAAAAAAAACAGGGAATATTATTTGAATGGGGAGAAATTACAACATGCTGTGTTGCAGAGGGACCTGGGGGTCCTTGTGCATGAATCCCCAAAAGTTAGTTTGCAGGTGCAGCAGGTAATCAGGAAGGCGAATGGAATGTTGGCCTTCATTGTGAGAGGGATGGAGCACAAAAGCAGGGAGGTCCTTCTGCAACTGTATAGGGTATTGGTGAGGCCGCACCTGGAGTACTGCGTGCAGTTTTGGTCACCTTACTAAGGAAGGATATACTAGCTTTGGAGTGGGTACAGAGACGATTCACGAGGCTGATTCCGGAGATGAGGGGGTTACCTTATGATGATAGATTGAGTAGACTGGGTCTTTACTCGCTGGAGTTCAGAAGAATGAGGGGTGATCTTATAGAAACATTTAAAATAATGAAAGGGATAGACAAGATAGAGGCAGAGAGGTTGTTTCCACTGGTTGGGGAGACTAGAACTAGGGGGCACAGCCTCAAAATACAGGGGAGCCAATTTAAAACCGAGTTGAGAAGAAATTTCTTCTCCCAGAGGGTTGTGAATCTGTGGAATTCTCTGCCCAAGGAAGCAGTTGAGGCTAGCTCATTGAATGTATTCAAATCACAGATAGATAGATTTTTAACCAATCAGTGAATTAAGGGTTACGGGGAGCGGGCGGGTAAATGGAGCTGAGTCCACGGCCAGATCTTGTTGAATGATCTTGTTGAATGGCGGAGCAGGCTCGAGGGGCTAGATGGCCTACTCCTGTTCCTAATTCTTATGTTCTTATGTTCTTATGTAAATAGCAGAGCATTTGAAAGCAGTGACGGGATTGGTCCAAGTCAGCATGGATTTATGAAATGGAAATACTGCTTGACAAATCTTCTAGAATTTTTTGAGGATGTAACTAGTAGAGTGGACAAGGGAGAGCCAGTGGATGTGGTGTATTTGGACTTTCAAAAGGCTTTTGACAAGGTCCCACACAAGAGATTAGTGTGCAAAATTAAAGCACATGGTATTGGGGATAGTGTATTGACGTGGATCGGGAACTGGTTGGCAGAAAGGAAGCAGAGAGTCGGGATAAACGGGTCCTTTTCAGAATGGCAGGCAGCGACTAGTGGGGTACCGCAGGGCTCAGTGCTGGGACACCAGCTATTTACAATATACATTAATGATTTGGATGAGGGAATTGAGTGTAATATCTCCAAGTTTGCAGATGATACTAAGCTGGTGGCGGTGTGAGCTATGAGGAGGACGCTAAAAGGCTGCAGGGTGACTTGGACAGGTTGGGTGAGTGGGCAAATGCATGGCAGATGCAGTGTAATGTGGATAAATGTGAGGTTATCCACTTTGGTGGCAAAAACACGAAGGCAGAATATTATCTGAATGGCAGCAGATTAGGAAAAGGGGAGGTGCAACGAGATCTGGGTGCCATGGTACATCAGTCATTGAACGTTGGCATGCAGGTACAGCAGGTGGTGAAGAAGGCAAATGTTGGCCTTCATAGCTAGGGGATTTGAGTATAGGAGCAGGGAGGTCTTACTGCAGTTGGACAAGGCCTTAGTGAGGCCTCACCTGGAATATTGTTCAGTTTTGGACTCCTAATCTGAGGAAGGACGTTCTTGCTATTGAGGGAGTGGAGCGAAGGTTCACCAGACTGATTCCCGGGATGGCAGGACTGACATATGAGGAGAGACTGGATCGACTGGGCCTGTATTCACTGGAGTTTAGAAGGATGAGAGGGGATCTCATAGAAACATATAAGATTTTGACGGAACTGGACAGGTTAGATTCAGGAAGAATGTTCCCGATGTTGGGAAAGTCCAGAACCAGGGACACAGTCTAAGGATAAGGGGTAAGCCATTTAGGACTGAGATGAGGAGAAACTTCTTCACTCAGAGAGTTGTTAACCTGTGGAATTCCCTACCGCAGAGAGTTGTTGATGCCAGTTCATTGGATATATTCAAGAGGGAGTTAGATATGGCCCTTACGGGTAAAGGAATCAAGGGGTATGGAGAGAAAGCAGGAAAGGGATACTGAGGTGAATGATCAGCCATGATCTTATTGAATGGTGGTGCAGGCTCGAAGGGCCGAATGGCCTACTCCTGCACCTATTTTCTATGTTTCAATGTTTCTATGTCCCCGGAACTGTCCCCGACCCCCGGAACTGTCCCCGACCCCCGGAACTGACCCCGACCCCTGGAACTGTCCCCGACCCCCGGAACTGTCCCCGACCCCCGGAACTGTCCCCGACCCCCAGAACTGTCCCCTGACCCCCGGAACTGACCCCGTCCCCCGGAACTGACCCTGACCGCGGGAACTGACCCCGACCCCGGGAACTGTCCCTGACCCCCGGAACTGACCCCGACCCCCGGAACTGACCCCGACCCCTCGACCCGGACAACTGTCCCTGACCCCCGGGAACTGTCCCTGACCCTAACCGTGAGGCCCCACCTTGAAAGAGGAGGGAAATAAATGCAGTTAGAACTTGCAGAGGGATGGATAATAGAAACATTTTGGCCTCTGAATGAAAACAACACATTTTTCTGCAATATTTTCAGGAACTCACTTCAATGAAATATTATCATGTTAATGATGGAGAAACTTTTTTCTTAGGGGGAAATGGTGCTGCTAAGAATCGTCCCCCAACTCATACATTGCTGTGATATTGCAAATTTATATCATCTAACAGATTTGTATTTGTAAGCCGGGTGTGTTTTTTCTCTAAATGTACTTACGTGTCATACTGTGTGGGTAGTCCGCACTGGGCTCGGTGTTTACTGTAATACCGATTCTCCAGATCAAGCTTGGTTTCCCCAACCAGATCATCCTTTCCAACCAAATCGTGATCAAATATTGAAACAGTGAGCTCTGTCTCCAGCGGAAATGCAACAGTCATTTCAAACACTCTGAGAACATTTAACAATTATATTTATTAATTAAGGTAATTGAAGATTTCAGTACAGTTTGTGATTAAGGTTAAAGTGTTTGAGATTACTTGGTGCACCAAACGATTGTACGCATCTGAGTGGAAGCAGTGAGCTTCTTTATAGAAAATGTCCACAACTCAATCCCTCCATTAATATTTTTAAAAATATAAAATATGAATGATTTTATTTTAATTCAGTAATATACTTCCTGGCAGCTTTATAATTTGAGATTTATGAAAAGATGAAACAGACAAATCACAAGACAGGAACTGTCTCTCCAGATATGTCTCAGGCAAAGGACCCCAGAATTACCAGAATTATTGCCTGGTTATCTGGGAGCCACATTTGGCCAGGTCACAATTGTAACTAAAAACACAATCCTTAAATTCATAAAAAAACTTTGAAACACAGTTTTGCCTTTGAGAAGCCAAATCATAAGTCAGGAGCTTTACAGCAAGCGCCATACTCGCAGGTGAAGGCCCGTGCTATCTAACAAGTGCTGTCTATGCTACAAGGTATTCTGAATACATTTATGTTGGTCAGTGATACATATTAATTGTTCCTGACACTTGGAAATGACTTCATTTCCCAAACAAATGTTCATTAGTAAATCATTTTGTTTTTATGTAATTTGTGCATTTTATTATTTTCACACATCTGCCACAGAAGTTATTTTGAAAGCAGTAACTTTCCTTAAAATTAACAATTTGTAATATAAAGCTGTACAGAGAAAATCCATCAATTATCAACAAAAATCCTTCATTATTTTTCCGTTTCCAGCATTTTACTCAGTCAGATTTTATAACTAGAAAGCTGCCATTAAATACTCACTCGCCAAAGATGGGGTTGAGCTGTTTGGGAATATAGCGCTCCTTACTGTCCCGCACTTGTTCACCAACTTTAACTACAATGTAAGGATCGGACTTCCCGTTCAGGTCAGTGGGAGCAAGGTTAGTCGCCTTGGAGGGAAAAAAAGTCTTTAGTTTGGAAATCACAGAGTTTGACAAAAATAAACTTCGGGCCAATTTTTAGGGCTTTTGTGTCCAGAAATTGAGTATTGCCTGGAATGAGGTTCAGGAAAATGGGCTTGAATCCGAGATGGTCATATCTGGCCCCTAAAACACTGCCCCTGGATTCCTAGGACCCTCCTGAGGGGCCAGAAGCTGACCAGCAGCTGGAGACATGCCCTCTAGGTGGAGCAACATGGCAGGAAGAGTCACTCACACCCTCTTTTTCTGATGCGATGCTCACTGGGCACCCAGATGGCAGAGTGTTGGACCGCAGTGCCTGGAGGGCTCACAGGGATCGGCCCAAGAGCATGAGGAAAGCCACAGGTAAGGTTTTTTGTTGCCCTCTCCCCCACAACCAACAAGAATTATCAGCTCGATTCGAGACCTTCGAGCTGCTGATCTATACTGGCAATCGGAATGCTGGAGAAACAGCGCTCCTAATTCACCAGGCCAGGGGCTGGGCTACCATGGAGACGGTTAAATGACCTGGGACGGCAAATTGAGGGAATCAAGGGCTCTGCTTCCTTGTGAATGGTCAGAGGGGCCTAGGAAAATCAGCTTTATAATTTATCTTTTTTATATTCTAGGTTTTCATTCTCAACACATTATTTCAGTATCTTTAACAGATTTACTGAAAAAGTGAATGTATATGAAAGTAGATGAAAGAGGCTCCATTTCACTCCACAGGCCCCACACATTGTGCAAGTGAATACTTTCGTAATTTAGTGAGAAGTGTACTCACTTTCACCACATAAATCCGGACAAGAACTTTGACTGGTCTGTTCATCGGGATACCCTGTAATATCTTAAAATCAGCTTCCGCCTCATTACTTGGGTAGATCAGGAGGGAGCCCTGTAAAAATTAAATGGAACTAATTAAATAAAATTCAGGAGGAAGAAAGAAGAAGAAGTCTGGAAGTGTAGGAATTTGTTAAATCAGATTGAAAGACAACTAGAGAAACTTATCCTATCTAATAGGCTGACATCACACGAAAAGATCCCACACCAGTAACGAGTGAGGAAGTTAGAATACGAGCAAATAAAATGTTTTCCCTGAGACAGTTAACACGAACTTGCTATCCAATTTCTGTAGTACAAAATATCTTCAAGGCTTCTTAAGTCATTATACTCAGATGAGGATCTTGATTGGGAGGTCTTCAGAAGGAGGGTGACGGACATGCACACAGAAATGATAAGTGCAATGGCAAGGAACATGGAAGAGTTGGCCTCCAACACTGCACCGGGTAATACAGAGCCTGGTGCTCAGGATTTCCAGTCTGGAAATTCCGAATCACTCCCAGAGAGACCGTGGCGAGCCAGACCTGATGGAGCGCATGATGAGCCACATCGCGGCATCCAATGCAGCACAGGCCGAAGCGACCAGACATTTTAGTGCTGCCGCGGAAGTTCAGGTGGCTCTCATTCAGTCTCTGCTTGGTGGCACCCAAGCTCTGACTGTTGCCATCGTGGCTGGGTCTACCACCTTCGACCGGGGCTTTCATAGTACCACAGCAGGCCAGCAATCTGTGCCCGGGGGAGTGGCAGTGGGCCTGGGGAGCAGGTACCTGCTCTCCTCTCTCAGGATGACAGCAGTCCTATTCCCAGCACTGTCACTCCGCCATTGCCCTTTCAGCTGCCCAACAGCCAGCCAGCCCAGACTGCTGCCGCACATGTCAAGCTGGTGCAGTCTGCAGCTGGGCCTTCTGGGTCCACAGCTGGTTGAGGTCATTCTGCAAGGCCTTCTGAAATCTCCCCCTTTCAGCAGCCCTGCTGCAGCCACTGGGGTGAGCACTGCGTAGGGACACTAGAGTAGGAAAAGGCACACGTATAACAGCCACTAAGGGATTGAACAAGGGTGATTAGTTAATAGTATTCATGAAATATGTTTATAGACAAATTTATTCATTGTGTTTGGAATCTTTTGTGGTGTCTCTCATTTCAGCTTTGTGCCCAGGAGCACGCTGTGATATGGTGTGAGACAGTGATAGAATGATGAGGATGTGGTAAGCTGCAGGGATATGGGTTTCATGGAGTCTGATGAGCAGATCACGGGCAACCCTTTCGGAAGACCAAATGTCTCTCTGCCTCCACCCTCCTTCCTGGTCTCCTCCCCTCTCTCACTCTTCCTGCTCCCTCCTCTCCCTCCTCTCCCTCTACCTTCTCCTCTCCCTTCCCCTCCTCCTTCTCCTCCTCTCTCTTCCCCTCCTCCTCCTCCTCCTCGCCCCCCCCCCGTTATATATGTGGACTTGTATTTACTCTGTACAGCCACCAGAGGGCTCATCCCCTGGAGTCCCACGGGATCCCATAATCCCTTGAGAGCACAGGTATTTAAGGAGGCTTCACAGGTTGGAGAGGCACTCTGGAGACCTGCAATAAAAGACTAAGGTCACACTTTACTTTGAGCTCACAGTGTTCAGTCTGACTCTTTCTCCATAGACAACAACTGGCGACGAGATACAGATAGCGAACCCAAAGATGCAAAGAACAGTGGGCATCCTGGAGAAATTTTTGGTGGGAGATGATTGTGAAACTTTTGTGGAGCGACTCGACCAATACTTCGTGGCCAACGAGCTAGATGGGGGAAGAGAGCGATGCCAAACGATGGGCGATCCTCCTCACCGTCTGTGAAGGCACCAACGTATGGCCTCATGAAGAATCTGCTCACTCCAGCGAAACCCACGGAAAAAAATCATACGACGAATTGTGCACACTAGTCGGAGAGCATTTGAACCTGAAGGAAAGTGTTCTGATGGCGAGGTACCGGTTCTACACCTACAAAAGGTCTGAAGGCCAGGAAGTGGTGAGTTATGCCGCCGAGCTAAGACGCCTTGCAGGACATTGCGAATTTGAAGGACATTTGGAGCACATGCTCAGAGACTTTTTCGTACTTGGCATTGGCCACGAAACCATCCTTTGCAAATTTTTGACTGTAGAAATCCCAACCTTGAGTAAGGCCACAGCGATAGCCCAGGCGTTCATTGCCATCAGTGACAATACGAAGCAAATCTCTCAGCACACAAGTGCTGCTACAAGTAATGTGAACAAAGTGATGTTGTTCTCGAATCATAACGTACAGGGCAGGTCACACATACCTGCAGCTACACGTCTGCAGATGTCTGAGTCCACCATCAAGGGTGATGAATGCAAGGCCATTAACACCTTGTTGGCGCTGTGGGGGTGATCATCATTTCCATTCATGCCGATTCAAAGAGTAAGTTTGTAAGGGCTGTGGAACAATGGGACACCTCCAACGAGTGTGCAGGCGAGCTGCAAAGCCTGTTAAACCTGCAAACCACCATGTTGCAGAGGAGGACAGATCCACGGAGGATCACGACGAACCAGAGCCTCAGATAGAGGAGGCAGAGATACATGGGGTGCACACATTCACCACGAATTGTCCCCCGATAATGCTGAATGTTGAACTAAATGGACTCCCGGTGTCAATGGAGCTGGACACGGGCGCGAGCCAGTCCATCATGGGCAAAAAAGGTTGTGTGCAACAAGGCCTCAAGGCCAGTCTTAACTCCAGTTCACATGAAACTACGAACTTACACTAAAGAACTGATTCCTGTAATCGGCAGTGCTACCGTAAAGGTCTCCTAGGATGGAGCGGTGCACAAGCTACCACACTGGGTGGTACTGGGCGATGGTCCCACGCTGCTCTACAGGAGTTGGCTGGGAAAGATAAGCTGGAACTGGGATGACGTCCGAGCGCTATCGCCCTCTGACACTTCATGTGCCCAGGTCTTAAACAAATTTCCTTCGCTGTTCGAACCCGGCATCGGGAAATTCCAAGGAGCAAAAGTGCAGATCCACCTAATTCCGGGGGCGCGACCCATCCATCACAAGGCGAGAGCAGTACCGTACATGATGAGAGAAAGGGTAGAGATCGAGCTAGACTGGCTGCAGAGGGCATCATTTCACCGATCGAGTTCAGCAAGTGGGCCAGTCCTATTGTCCCAGTCCTCAAGGGAGACGGCACCGTCAGAATCTGTGGCAATTACAAAGTAACTATCAATCGTTTCTCCCTGCAGGATCAATACCCACTACCAAAAGCCGATGACCTCTTTGCAACACTGGTGGGAGGAAAGACGTTCACGAAGCTGGATCTGACTTCAGCCTACGTAACGCAGGAACTGGAGGAATCATCGAAGGCCCTCACCTGCATCAACATGCACAAAGGTCTTTTTTGTTTATAACAGATGCCCGTTTGGAATCCGATCAGCGGCGGCGATATTCCAGAGAAACATGGAAAGTTTACTGAAGTCAGTCCCGTACACCGTGATCTTCCAGGACGACATCTTGGTCACAGGTCGGATCACAGTCGAGCACCTACAGAACCTGGAGGAGGTTCTTAGTCGACTCCACCGCGTGGGGCTCAGGTTAAAATGCTCGAAGTGTGTTTTCCTGGCGCCTGAAGTGGAGTTCTTGGGAAGCAGGATTGCGGCGGACGGCATCAGGCCCACCAACGCAAAGGCAGAGGCAATCGAGAACGCACCGAGGTCACAGAACTGCGGTCGTTTCTGGGAATCCTTAACTAATTTGGTAACTTCTTACCGGGTCTCAGCACACTGCTAGAACCACTGCATGTCTTACTACGAAAGGGGGGTGAATGGGTTTGGGGCAAAAGCCATGAAAATGCCTTTGTAAAAGCGAGAAAATTGTTATGCTCAAACAAATTGCTTGTGTTGTATGATCCATGTAAGCGTTTGGTATTAGCATGTGATGCGTTGTCATATGGCGTCGGGTGTGTATTGCAACAAGCTAATGATTTCAGGAAATTGCAACTGGTTGCTTATGCATCCAGGAGTCTGTCTAAGGCTGAGAGAGCCTACAGCATGATTGAAAAAGAAGCATTAGCATGTGTCTATGAGGTAAAGAAAATACATCAATACCTGTTTGGGCTAAAATTCGAATTGGAAACTGACCATAAGCCACTTCTATCCCTGTTCTCCGAGAGTAAAGGGATAAATACCAACGCATCGGCCCGCATCCAGAGATGGGCGCTCACGTTGTCCGCATACAACTACTCCATCTGCCACAGGCCAGGCATAGAAAACTGCGCCGATGCTCTCAGTAGGCTGCCATTGCTCACCACGGGGTTGGAAATGGCGCAGCCTGCAGATCTAGCCATGGTTATGGAAGCATTTGAGAGTGAGCAATCACCCGTCACTGCCCGGCAGATCAAAACCTGAACGAGCCAGGACCCCTTATTATCTCTAGTCAAAAGCTGTGTGCTTCACGGGAGCTGGTCCAGTGTCCCAGTGGAAATGCAGGAAGAGATAAAGCTGTTCCAGCGGCGCAAAGCTGAAATGTCTATACAGGCAGACTGCCTTCTGTGGGGCAATCGAGTAGTGGTCCCCGAAAAGGGCAGAGACACCTTCATCAATGACCTCCACAGTACCCACCCAGGCATTGTAATGATGAAAGCGATAGTCAGATCCCACATCTGGTGGCCCGGTATCGATGCGGACTTAGAGTCCTGTGTTCACAGATGTAATATATGCTCGCAGTTAAGCAATGTACCCAGGGAGGTGCCGCTAAGTTTATGGTCTTGGCCCTCCAAACCGTGGTCTAGGGTACACATCGACTATGCAGGCCCGTTCTTGGGTAAAATGTTCCTTGTGGGTGTAGACACGTACTCCAAGTGGATTGAATGTGAGATAATGTCGGCTAGCACGTCCGCTGCCACCACTGAAAGCCTGCGGGCCATGTTTGCCACTCACGGCCTACCCGATGTCCTGGTGAGTGACAACGGGCCATGTTTTACCAGTGCTGAGTTCAAAGAATTCATGACCGGTAACGGGATCAAACATGTCACATCTGCCCCGTTTAAACCAGCGTCCAATGGTCAGGCAGAGAGAGCAGTGCAAACCATCAAGCAAGGCTTAAAGAGGGTAACTGAAGGTTCACTGCAGACTCGCCTATCCCAGGTCCTGCTTAGCTACCGCACGAGACCACACTCACTCACTGTGATCCCACCTGCTGAACTGCTCATGAAAAGAGCACTCAAGACAAGGCTCTCGTTAGTTCACCCTGATCTACATGAGCAGGTAGAGAGCAGGCGGCTTCAACAAAGTGCATACCATGATAGCGCAAATGTGTCACGCGAGATTGAAATTAATGATCCTGTATTTGTATTAAATTATGGACAAGGTCCCAAGAGGCTTCCCGGCACTGTCGTGGCCAAAGAGGGGAGCAGGGTGTTTCGGGTCAAACTTTCAAATTTACTCATTCACCGGAAACACTTGGACCAAATCAAACTCAGATTCACGGACTATCCTGAGCGACCCACCTTGGACCCTACCTTTTTCGATCCCCAACATACACACCAGTGGCAACCAGCACCACGGTTGACCACGAAGCAGAATCCATCATCCACATCAGCCCAGCAGGACCCAACACACCAGGCAGCCCAGCACGGCCAGCTGCACAGCAGCCCAGCGAGGGCCCAACAAATGATTCAACAACACCAGCTTTCACACCAAGATGATCAACCAGGGCAAGAAGGGCCCCAGATCGACTCACACTGTAATTAGTTACACTACTGACTTTGCGGGGGAGTGTTGTTATATATGTGGACATGTATTTACTCTGTACAGCCATCAGAGGGTTCATCCCCCGGAGTCCCAAGGGATCCCATAATCCCTTGGGAGCATAGGTATTTAAGGAAGCTTCACAGGCTGGAGAGGCACTCTGGAGACCTGCAATAAAAGACTAAGGTCACACTTTACTTTGAGCTCACAGTGTTCAGTCTGACTCTTTCTCCATACACAACCCTCCCTTTCCCTCCCCCCCTCCTCCTCCTCTCCCTCCCCTCCTCTCCCTCCCCCTTTCCATCTCCCTCTCCCTCCTCCCCCCTCCTCTCTCTCCCCCTCCCCCTCCTCCTCCCCTCCCCCTTTCCCTCCTCCTCCCCCTTTCCCTCCTCCTCCCCCTCACCCTCCTCCTCTCCCTCATGCTGCTCCTCCTCCTGAGGTGGTCCCGCAATCCCTGCTGGAAAGGGCTGCACCCTCATGATGGCCCAGTTGTGCAGTATGTAGCAGACCAACACAGAATTGGACACCTGCTCAGCCGAGTACTGGAGGACTCCTCCTGAGCAGTCAAGGCAGCGGAACCGTTGCTTCAGTAGGCCGATGGTCTGCTCAATGATGTTCCTGGTGTCAGCAGGACTTATTCTCTGAGTGCTGGGCAGGAGTGCTGGGGTTGCGGGGGGAGCCATGAGCCAGGTGGAGAGCGGATATCCCTCATCTGTGAGCAGCCACCCTCGAGCTTGATGTCGAGCACAGCAGTCTGGCACAGGATGAATGTATCATGGCTGCTGCCAGGATAGCGGGCATTGACGGTGAGGATTCGCTGTGTGTGGTCACACACCAACTGCACAGTGAGTGGCAGCCTTTGCGGTTACTGAATATCTCAGGATTGTTATCGGTGCAGCAGATGGCCCTGCACCATTGGGCAAAGCCACATGCCGCTCGTCCTGCTTCCCTGGTCATGGCAAAGGAAATGTAATCCCTTCTCCTATTGTAGAGTGCCTCACGTATGGCACAAAAATATTCCCCAAACATCTCCGTCTTTCTTTGATACGATCTTAAGTTTATGCCCTTTAGTTACTGACTCACCAACCAGAAGAAATAGTTTTTCCCCATTTTACCTTATTCAAACCCCTCATAAATTTGAATATTCCTATCGGGTTCCTCTTAACCTTCTTTGTTCCAATGAAAAGAGCCCCAATTTCAAGTGTGTTAAATTTTCCTAAAGAACATTACAAGTAAGTTGTGAGGAGAACACAAAGAGTCTGCAAAGGGTTATAGACAGGTTACGTGAGTGGGCAATAAGGTGGCAGATTAAAAAAATATATTTGTTCCTGGTATGTGGTCATCGCTGGCAAGGCTGGCATTTATTGCCCATCCCTAATTGCCCCTTGAGAAGGTGGTAGTGAGCCGCCTTCTTGAACCGCTGCAGTCCGTGTGGTGAAGGTGCTCCCACATTGCTGTTAGGGAGGGAGTTCCAGGATTTTGACCAGTGATAGAAACATAGAAACATAGAAAATAGGTGCAGGAGTAGGCCATTCGGCCCTTCTAGCCTGCACCGCCATTCAATGAGTTCATGGCTGAACATTCAACTTCAGTACCCCATTCCTGCTTTCTCGCCATACCCCTTGATCCCCCTAGTAGTAAGGACCTCATCTAACTTCTTTTTGAATATATTTAGTGAATTGGCCTCAACAACTTTCTGTGGTAGAGAATTCCACAGGTTCACCACTCTCTGGGTGAAGAAGTTCCTCCGCATCTCGGTCCTAAATGGCTTACCCCTTATCCTTAGACTGTGACCTCTGGTTCTGGACTTCCCCAACATTGGGAACATTCTTCCTGCATCTAACCTGTCTAACCCCGTCAGAATTTTAAATGTTTCTATGAGGTCCCCTCTCATTCTTCTGAACTCCAGTGAATACAAGCCCAGTTGATCCAGTCTTTCTTGATAGGTCAGTCCCGCCATCCCGGGAATCAGTCTGGTGAACCTTCGCTGCACTCCCTCAATAGCAAGAATGTCCTTCCTCAAGTTAGGAGACCAAAACTGTACACAATACTCCAGGTGTGGCCTCACCAATGCCCTGTACAACTGTAGCAACACCTCCCTGCCCCTGTACTCAAATCCCCTTGCTATGAAGGCCAACATGCCATTTGCTTTCTTAACCGCCTGCTGCACCTGCATGCCAACCTTCAATGACTGATGTACCATGACACCCAGGTCTCTTTGCACCTCCCCTTTTCCTAATCTGTCACCATTCAGATAATAGTCTGTCTCTCTGTTTTTACCACCAAAGTGGATAACCTCACATTTATCCACATTATACTTCATCTGCCATGCATTTGCCCACTCACCTAACCTATCCAAGTCGCTCTGCAGCCTCACAGCATCCTCCTCGCAGCTCACACTGCCACCCAACTTAGTGTCATCCGCAAATTTGGAGATACTACATTTAATCCCCTCATCTAAATCATTAATGTACAGTGTAAACAGCTGGGGCCCCAGCACAGAACCTTGCGGTACCCCACTAGTCACTGCCTGCCATTCTGAAAAGTACCCATTTACTCCTACTCTTTGCTTCCTGTCTGACAACCAGTTCTCAATCCATGTCAGTACACTACCCCCAATCCCATGTGCTCTAACTTTGCACATCAATCTCTTGTGTGGGACCTTGTCGAACGCCTTCTGAAAGTCCAAATATACCACATCAACTGGTTCTCCCTTATCCACTCTACTGGAAACATCCTCAAAAAATTCCAGAAGATTTGTCAAGCATGATTTCCCTTTCACAAATCCATGCTGACTTGGACCTATCATGTCACCTCTTTCCAAATGCACTGCTATGACATCCTTAATAATTGATTCCATCATTTTACCCACTACCGATGTCAGGCTGACCGGTCTATAATTCCCTGTTTTCTCTCTCCCTCCTTTTTTAAAAAGTGGGGTTACATTGGCTACCCTCCACTCCATAGGAACTGATCCAGAGTCAATGGAATGTTGGAAAATGACTGTCAACGCATCCACTATTTCCAAGGCCACCTCCTTAAGTACTCTGGGATGCAGTCCATCAGGCCCTGGGGATTTATCGGCCTTCAATCCCATCAATTTCCCCAACACAATTTCCCAGCTAATAAGGATTTCCCTCAGTTCCTCCTCCTTACTAGACCCCCCGACCCCTTTTATAACCGGAAGGTTGTTCGTGTCCTCCTTCGTGAATACCGAACCAAAGTACTTGTTCAATTGGTCCGCCATTTCTTTGTTCCCCGTTATGACTTCCCCTGATTCTGACTGCAGGGGACCTACGTTTGTCTTTACTAACCTTTTTCTCTTTACATATCTATAGAAACTTTTGCAATCCGTCTTAATGTTCCCTGCAAGCTTCTTCTCATACTCCATTTTCCCTGCCCTAATCAAACCCTTTGTCCTCCTCTGCTGAATTCTAAATTTCTCCCAGTCCCCAGGTTCGCTGTTATTTCTGGCCAATTTGTATGCCACTTCCTTGGCTTTAATACTATCCCTGATTTCCCTTGATAGCTACGGTTGAGCCACCTTCCCTTTTTTATTTCTATGCCAGACAGGAATGTACAATTGTTGTAGTTCATCCATGCGGTCTCTAAATGTCTGCCATTGCCCATCCACAGTCAACCCCTTAAGTATCATTCGCCAATCCATCCCAGCCAATTCACGCCTCATACCTTCAAAGTTAGCCTTCTTTAAGTTCTGGACCATGGTCTCTGAATTAACTGTTTCATTCTCCATCCCAATGCAGAATTCCACCATATTATGGTCACTCTTCCCCAAGGGGCCTCGCACAACGAGATTGCTAATTAATCCTCTCTCATTACATAACACCCAGTCTAAGATGGCCTCCCCCCTAGTTGGTTCCTCGACATATTGGTCTAAAAAACCATCCCTTATGCACTCCAGAAAATCCTCCTCCACCGTATTGCTTCCAGTTTGGTTAGCCCAATCTATGTGCATATTAAAGTCACCCATTATAACTGCTGCACCTTTATTGCACGCACCCCTAATTTCCTGTTTGATGCCCTCCCCAACATCACTACTACTGTTTGGAGGTCTGTACACAACTCCCACTAACGTTTTTTGCCCTTTAGTGTTCTGCAGCTCTACCCATATAGATTCCACATCATCCAAGCTAATGTCCTTCCTAACTATTGCCTTAATCTCCTCCTTAACCAGCAATGCTACCCCACCTCCTTTTCCTTTTATTCTATCCTTCCTGAATGTTGAATACCCCTGGATGTTGAGTTCCCAGCCCTGCTCATCCTGGAGCCACGTCTCCGTAATCCCAATCACATCATATTTGTTAACATCTATTTGCACAGTTAATTCATCCACCTTATTGCGGATACTCCTTGCATTAAGACACAAAGCCTTTAGGCTTGTTTTTTTAACACCCTCTGTCCTTTTAGAATTTTGCTGTACAATGGCCCTTTTTGTTCTTTGCCTTGGGTTTCTCTGCCCTCCACTTTTCCTCATCTCCTTTCTGTCTTTTGTTTTTGCCTCCTTTTTGTTTCCCTCTATCTCCCTGCATTGGTTCCCATCCCCCTGCCATATTAGTTTAACTCCTCCCCAACAGCACTAGCAAACACTCCCCCGAGGACATTGGTTCCGATTCTGCCCAGGTGCAGACCGTCCGGATTGTACTGGTCCCACCTCCCCCAGAACCGGTTCCAATGCCCCAGGAATTTGAATCCCTCCCTGCTGCACCATTGCTCAAGCCACGTATTCATCTGAGCTATCCTGCGATTCCTACTCTGACTAGCACGTGGCACTGGTAGCAATCCCGAGATTACTCCTTTTGAGGTCCTACTTTTTAATTTAGCTCCTAGCTTCTTAAATTCATTTTGTAGGAACTCATCCCTTTTTTTACCTATGTCATTGGTACCAACGTGCACCACGACAACTGGCTGTTCTCCCTCCCTTTTTAGAATGATGAAGGAATGGTGATATATTTCCAAGTCAGGATGGTGTGTGACTGGGAGGGGAACGTGGAGGTGGTGGTGTTCCCATGCGCCTGCTGCCCTTGTCCTTCTAGGTGGTAGAGGTCGCAGGTTTGGGAGGTGCTGCCGAAGAAGTTGCTGCAGTGCATCTTGTAGATGGTACACACTGCAGCCACGGTGCACCGGTGGTGGAGGGAGTGAATGTTTAAGGTGGTGGATGGGGTGCCGATCAAATCCTAGATGATGTCAAGTTTCTTGAGTGTTGTTGGAGCTGCACTCATCCAGGCAAGTAGAGAGTATTCCATCACACTCCTGACTCGTGCCTTGTAGATGGTGGAAAGGCTTTGGGGAGTCAGGAGGTGAGACACTCACCGCAGAATACCCAGCCTCTGACCTGCTCTTGTAGCCACAGTATTTATGGGGCTGGTCCAGGTAAGTTTCTGGTCAATGGTGACCCCTGGATGTTGATAGTAGGAGATTCAGCGATGGTAATGCCATTGAATGTCAACCGATAGTTTCATGGCCACCATTACTGATACTAGCTTTTTAATTCCAGATTTATTTAATTAACTGAATTTAAAATCCCCAGCTGCCGGGGTGGGATTTGAACTCAGTCTCTGGATCATTCGTCCGGGCCTCTGGATTACCGGAGGTTGAGGAGTGAGGGGGTGGGGGGTGTATGGGGGTGAGAGGGTTAGTGTGTGTGTGTGGGCTTGGGGTGAGGGGGTTGGGGTGTGTGTAGGGTTGGGGTGAGAGTTGAGGAGTGAGGGGTTGGGGGGGGTTGAGGAGTGAGGAGGTTGGGGGTTTGAGGGTGAGGGGTTTGAGGGTGAGTGGTTTGAGGGTGAGGGATTTGAGGGTGAGGGGTTTGAGGTGTGAGAGGTGTGGGTCATTTCGGCCCATCGTGTCCGCAACGGCCTACCAAGAGCTATCCAGCCTATCCCACTTTCCAGTTCTTGGTCCGTAGCCCTGCAGGTTACGGCACTTTAAATGCACATACTAGTATCTTTTAAATGTGGCCTTTCAGGCAGTGAGTTCCAGACCCCCACCACCCTCTGGGTGAAGAAATTTCCCCTCATATCTCCTCTAAACCTCCTCCAAGTACTTTAAATCTATATTCTCTGGTTTTTGACCCCTCTGCCAAGGGAAACAGGTCCTTCCTATCCAAGCCCCTCAAAATTTTATACACCTCAATCAGATCTCCCCTCAGCCTCCTCTGTTCAAAGGAAAACAGACCCAGCATCTCCAATCTTTCCTCATAGCCAAAATTCTCCAGTCCAGGCAACAATTTTGTAAATCCCCTCTGCACCCTCTCCAGTGCAATCACCTCTTTCCTGTAATGTGGTGACCAGAACTGCACGCAGTACTCCAGCTGCGGCCTAACCAGTGTTTTATACAG
The DNA here is from genome assembly GCF_044704955.1 of Pristiophorus japonicus. Taxonomy (NCBI): domain Eukaryota; kingdom Metazoa; phylum Chordata; class Chondrichthyes; family Pristiophoridae; genus Pristiophorus; species Pristiophorus japonicus. Next base: position 207,428,414 of record NC_091988.1, on the reverse strand, counting down.
TTTAAGCATAACCTCCCTGCTCTTGTATTCCATGTCTTGACTTATAAAGGCAAGCATTCCGTATGCCTTCTTAACCACCTTATCTACCTGGCCTGCTACCTTCAGGGATCTATGGACCTGCACTCCAAGGTCCCTTTGTTCCTCTACACTTCTCAGTGTCGTATCATTTAATGTGTATTCCCTTGCCTTGTTAGCCCTCCCCAGATGCATTACCTCACACCTCTCTGGATTGAATTCCATTTGCCACTGTTCTGCCCACCTGACCAGTTCATTGATATCTTCCTTCAGTCCACAGCTTTCTTCTTCATTATCAACCACACAGCCTATTTTAGTATCATCTGCAAACTTCTTAATCATACCCCCAACATTTAAGTCCAAGTCATTGATAAATACCACAAAAAGCAAGGGACCCAGCACTGAGCCCAACGGAACCCCACTGGAAACAGCCTTCCAGTCACAAAAACACCCATTGACCATTACCCTTTGCTTCCTGCCTCCGAGCCAATTTTGGATCCAACGTGCCACTTTGCCCTGGATCCCATGGGCTTTTACTTTCCTGACCAGTCTGCCATGTGGGACCTTATCAAAAGCTTTGCTAAAGTCCATATATACTGCATCATACACACTGCCCTCATCAACCCTCCTGGTTACCGTCTCGAAAAATTCAATCAGATTAGTCAGACACGACTTTCCCTTAACAAATCCATGCTGTCTATCCTTGATTAATCCATGTCTTTCCAAATGAAGATTTATCCTGTCCCTCAAGATTTTTTACAATAATTTTCCCACCACCGAGGTTAGGCTGACTGGCCTGTAATTACTCGGTCTATCCCTTTCTCCCTTTTTAAACAATGGTACAACACTCGCAGTCCTTCAGTCTCCCGGAACCACACCTGAAGCCAGAGAGGATTGGAAAATGATGGTCAGAGCCTCTGCTATTTCCTCTTTTGCTTCTCTCAACAGCCTGGGATGCATTTCATCCGGGCCTGGTATTTATTCTCTTTCCAAGCTGCTAAGCCCCATAATACTTCCTCTCTCACTATGTTTATCTCGTCTAATATTTCACATTCCTCCTCCCTCATTGCAAAGTCTGAATCGCCCCTCTCTGTTGTGAAAACCGATGCAAAGTATTCATTAACAATCCTACCCACAGATTTCCTTTATGGTCAATAATAGGCCCCACTCTTTCTCTAGTTATCCTCTTGCTCTTAAATGTATTTATAAAACATCTTTGGGTTTTCCCTGATTTTACTTGCCAACATTCTTTCATGTGCTCTTTGATTTCCTGATATCTTTTTTAATTCCACCCTTGCACCACTTCTACTCCGAGAGTTTCTGCAGTGTTGAGTTCTCGGTATCTGTCAGAAGCTTCCTTTTTTTCTTTATCTTACTCTGTATGCCCCTTGACATCCAGGGGGCTCTCGATTTGTTAGGAACCCACGGTTTTTTTAAGGGAACATACTTGCTCTGTACCCTCTGGATCTCCTCCTTGAATACCTCCCACTGCTCTGACACTGATTTACCAACAAGTAGCTGTTTCCAGTCCACTTTGGCCAAATCCCATCTCAGCTCAGCAAAATTGCCTTTACCTCAATTGAGAACTTTTATTCCTGGTCAACGTTTGTGCTTTTGCATAACTACCCTAAATCTTACTGAATTATGATCACTAGCACCAAAATGCACTTCCATCTGCCCCTCTTCATTTCCCCAAAATCAAGTCCAGAACCGCCCCTTCCCTTGTTGGGCTTGTTACATACTGGCTAAAGAAGTTCTCCTGAATGCATTTGAGGAATTCTGCTCACTCTATACTTACACTACCTTATTCCCAGTTAATATTAGGGTCGTTGAAATCCCCCACTATTACAGCTCTGTAGTTTTTGCACTTTTGCAGCAATTTGCCCACATATTTGTTTTTCTATTTCCCTCTGACTGCTTGGGGCTCTATAGAACACTCCCAGTAGTGTGATCGCCCCTTTTTTGTTCTTAAATTCAACCCATATAGCCTGGTTTGAGGACCCCTTTAACATACCATCCCTCCTCACAGCTGTAATTGTTTTTTTTAATCAATACTGTGACCGCCCCCCCCCCCTCCTTTTTTACCCCTCTCTATCCTGTCTGAAAACCCTGTAACCAGGAATGTTGAGCTGCCACACCTGCCCTTCTTTCAGCCATGTCTCAGCAATAGCTATCATATCATACTCCCAAGTGTCAATCAGGGCTCTCAGCTCATCTGCCTTATTCCCTATACTCTCTGCATTGAAGTATATACCATTTCGTATTGCCAAACTCTCCTGTTGTCTATGTTTCAGCCCTTGTTTCCTGTCTTCCAAATTCACTTTCTACTTCTACTTCTCTGCTGCCCATTTCCAGCTTTGCTTCTCTCCCCACTGAATCTACTCTCAGGTTCCCATCCCCCTGCCAAGCTAGTTTAAACCCTCCCCAACAGCACTAGCAAAACCCCTCGCGAGGATACTGGTCCCGGCTCTGTTGGGGTGCAACCCGTCCGGCTTGTACAGGTCCCACCTCCCCCAGAAACGGTCCCAATGCCTCAGGATGATGGGGACCTCAGTAGGAGGCCGATGTGGATTATCCACTCAGGCTGAAGATGGTTGGAAATGTTTCAGCCTTGTGTTTTGTCTCGCGTGCTGGGCTCCGTCATCATCGAGGGTAGGGATATTCACAGCGTCTCCTCCTACCATTAGTTATTTAATTGTCCACCACCATTCACGATTGGATGTGGCAGAACTGTAGAGCTTTGATGTGATCTGTTATTTATGGGATCACCTAGCCCTGTCTATAGCATGCTACTTCTGCTCTTTAGCATGCATGTAGTTCTGTGTTATAGCTTCCCCAGGTTGGCACCTCATTTTTGGGTATGCCTGGTGCCGCTCCTGGCATGCTCTTCTACACTCCTCACTGAACCAGGATTGGTCCCCTGGCTTAATGATAATGATAATAGAGTGAGGGATATGCCGGGTCATGAGGTTACAATTCTGCTGCTGCTGATGGCCCACAGTGCCTCATGGATGCCCAGTTTTGAGCTGCTGGATCTGTTCTGAATCTATCCCATTTAGCACGGTGGTAGTGCCACACAACACGATGGAGGGTGCCCTCAGTGTGATGACGGGACTTTGTCTCCACAATGACTGTGCGATGGTCACTGCTACCAATGCTGTCATGGACAGATGCATCTGTGACCGGTAGATTGGTGAGGACGAGAGTGGAAGTGGAGTGGGGAATTAAAGTGACAGGCGACTGGAAGCTCGGGGTCACACTTCCGGACTGAATGGAGGTATTCTGCAGGTAGATTGGTGAGGACGAGGTTAAGTAGATTTTTCCCTGGTGTTGGTTCTCTCACCACCTGCCGCAGGCTCAGTCTGGCAGCTATGTCCTTCAGGATTCGGTCAGTAGTGGTGCTACCGAGCCACTCTTGATGATGGGCATTGAAGTCCTCCACCCAGAGTACATTCTGTGCCCTTGCTACTCTCAGTGCTTCTTCCAAATGGTGTTTAAAATGGAGGAGTAGCTGAGGGAGGGCGGTAGGTGGTAATCAGCAGGAGGTTTGCGTGGCCACGCTTGACCTGTCAATGTTGAAGACTCCCAGGGCCAATAGTCCGTTATGTGATCCAGTCTGGCGGGGAATGGCTAAACCAGTTGTCCGCCACATCCAGTCAAGTCTGCGTCCCTTGGACTGAGGGAGTGCAGATGTGGACCGTACCAGGGGGAATGGTTTTAATGCATACTATGGCATCAAAGGTGGAGGTGAGGGTATGGTTGAGCAGCTCGGTAGCTACAGAAATGGCGTGCTGACTGAAGGATAAAGGATTTTGAAAGTGCGGTTGTAAGTGACAGTTACAAGAAAGTTATCACGTAAAGCTGACCTTGTATTTGCCCATCGTTCGATCATCAACGCTATCTCCAAATTCATCATCATTGGCTTTACCCCGGTACAGAGGGAAGATATAGAGCCAATCTTGAAAGTTATTATATTCATTCTCTAGCTCCGTGTTGTAAATCTGCACCAATATGGAAGAATCTCTTTATAGAGTCAGTACATTCACTGCAACGTTGGCAAGTCTTATCAACTAAATTTAATCAATCACATGATTATATTCATAGTCTGCACCCTCTACAAGTCTTTAGCCTGGCTCCTTATGGGTGTTCAACATCACTGGTGCGGATCCCATCAGAATTCTAGGACAAGCTAAGGCAATATAACTGGCTCAGGTTATGAGCTCACCCCCACTGGGACAACAGAGGACCAAAGTAAATTCTTCCAAACTCAGCAGTTGATTTGAACACAACAATGTCCTGTACATAGCAACAGGACGAATAACCAGGTAGTCTCATTTGGTGTTGAATGTTGGCCAAGGCACCAAGGGCTGGATTTTTGGCTTTGCTCATTTCGGGGCAGTAAAGTTTGTGTCCAGGAACAGTTTGCGCCTCAGTGAGCAAAATTGGTCAGCTGGGCCCTGAGTGTGGGACGGGGCGCTAAGAGAGGCATTACACACCTCTCTCGGGGCGTTAGGTTGGCTGAGCAAGCGAAAATCCTGAGTTAAAAAGCCGGCCTCAGAGCGCCCCGAGAGAGGTTTGGAGAGAACAAAAAACCTAAAAAAACCCACAAAAAACATTCCCAATAAATAACTCACGCCACCACAACATAAACCGCAAAAAATAAAACAATCTGATTTACCCAAGGTCAACATTACTGACCTCACTACAGCCGCTACAGCTCGGACCACCCGCTGTACCAGGCGCTCCCAGTAGGGGGCGCTGCGGACCGCTACTGCTCGGGCCATCTGCTGTCCCAGGCGCTCCCAGCAGGGGGCGCTGTGGGGCGCTACTGCTTGGGCCACCTGCTGTCCCAGGTGCTCCCAGCAGGGGGTGCTACTGCTCGGGTCCCTGCTGTCCCAGGCGCTCCCAGCAGGGGGCGCTGCGGGGCGCTACGGAGCCAAAACTCGAGCCGGTGTCGCAACCAGGGGCGTTACACACTGGCTCGCCTCTTCTGGGCGGTAATGCTCCATGCCCCATTGAAACCGGCCCCAAAACCCTGGGCGGGGGGCGCGCTGGAAGCTGGCTGCCCGCCCGGAAGTGCTCACCCCCGCCATTGTCGCTCCTCCGGGCAACAGGCCAAAAATCCAGCCCATAGTCCCTGCTGTTATTTCTTAAAGAGCAATGGAATCTGTTATGTCCACCTGAATGGAGAGACGGCATCCCTGACAATGCAGCACTCCCTTAGCACTGCACTGGGAGTACCAGCCAAGAGTGCTGGCGCTGCTAGAGATATCATTGGCTGCTTTTGGATAAAGCAATGCAGGTGCAGAGACCATAAGAGATAAGGTTGAGGGGTGACCTAGAATACGAGTGGGGGAGTTTACACAGAGGATAAGATTGAGGGGTGGGATGAGGGGAGGCGAGGTTTAAGTGGAAGTTACAGAACATGAGGAGTTACTTGGTAAAGTTGGTCTGCATGGGCCCAATGGTGACTGTCTCAATCTGTTACAGCTCTTCCTCAGGATAAACTCATGTTGGATCCCTGGCACAAAATCCTTTCCTGTGAAGCTAGGGAAAGCCTGGGAACACAAAGTGTAAAAGGGAGTGATGGACTGGTGAAGACAGTTTACCTGAAATGTTGCAATGGTTTTTCGGGCTCCTGTGGGCAGGCGTTCGTCCATCCCCAAACCTTCCTCCTCTATGTCATCAATTGTTGCTGAGCTCAAGGGGGCAACAACTGTAAAATGCAGATCCGAGAATGAAGGCAGGTAGTCCTCTCATTAAATCTCTGATAATAGTTCAGATCTTCGACATTAATTTCTGACTAGCATTTTATAACGATGGTTTCGGACTTCATTTGCTTTTAAATGTGCAGCCCCTGAGTTCATCAACCTATCGCTTCCAGAGAGGCAAGGGAAACACCACAAAGACCTGTCGGGCACAATAGCCTGTCTCTGTGTTGTAATTGTATGATTTCTTCTAAATGATCCAAATGTTAGCCGTGGCTCAGTGGTAGCACTCTAATCCCGGAGTGGAAGGTTGTGGGTTCAAGCCCCACTCCTGGATTTAAGCACATAATCTAGGTTGACACATTGGTGTTGTGCGGAAGGAGCGCTAGATTGCTGAACCTGCTGTCTTTCTGATGAGACATAAAACCAAAGCTCAGTTCATCTGTTTACATAGAAACATAGAAAATAGGTGCAGGAGTAGGCCATTCGGCCCTTCAAGCCTGCACCACCATTCAATAAGATCATGGCAGATCATGCAACTTCAGTACCCCATTCCTGCTTTCTCTCCATACCCCTTGATCCCTTTAGCCATAAGGGCCACATCTAACTCCCTTTTGAATATATCTAACAAACTGGCATCAACAACTTTCTGTGGCAGGGAATTCCACAGGTTCACAACTCACTGAGTGAAGATGTTTCTCCTCATCTCGGTCCTAAATGGCTTAGCCCTTATCCTTAGACTGTGACCCCTGGTTCTGGACTTCCCCAACATCGGGAACATTCTTCCTGCATCTAAGCCGTCCAATCCCGACAGAATTTTATATGTTTCTGAGATCCCCTCTCATTCTTCTAAATTCCAGTGAATATAAGCTTAGTCGATCCAGTCTTTCTTCATATGTCAGTCCTGCCATCCCGGGAATCAGTCTCGTGAACCTTTGCTGCACTCCCTCAATAGCAAGAATGTCCTTCCTCAGATTAGGAGACCAAAACGGAACAAACTATTCCAGGTGAGGCCTCACCAAGACCCTGTACAACTGCAGTAAGACCTCCCTGCTCCTATACTCAATTCCTCTCGCTATGAAGGCCAACATGCCATTTGCCTTCTTCACCGCCTGCTGTACCTGCATGCCAACGTTCAATGGCTGATGTACCATGACACCCAGGTCTCGTTGCACCTCCCCTTTTCCTAATCTGTCACCATTCAGATAATATTCTGCCTTCCTGTTTTTGCCACCAAAGTGGATAACCTCACATTTATCCACATTATACTGCATCTGCCATGCATTTGCCCACTCACCTAACCTGTCCAAGTCACCCTGCAACCTCTTAGCATCCTCCTCACAGCTCACACCACCACCTAGCTTAGTGTCATCTGCAAACTTGGAGATATTACATTCAATTCCTTCATCTAAATCATTAGTGTATATTGTAAATAGCTGGGGTTCCAGCACTGAACCCTGCAGCACTCCACTAGTCACTGCCTGCCATTCTGAAAAGGACCCGTTTATCCCGACTCTCTGCTTCCTGTCTGCCAACCAGTTCTCTATCCCCGTCAGTATATTGATCCTATCAAATGGTATTGTGGGTAAAGAAAAGCAGGAGTTCTCCTGGTATCTTGGCCAACATTTCTCTCTCCAATAAACAGATTAACTGGTCATTTAGTTCATTGGTTGTGGGATCTTGCTGTGTACCACCCCATATGAAAACTGAAAGCTCCAAATAAAGATTCCATGCAATGGAGTTCATGTGAATTTATTTATTGGGATGCTTCCAGTATTATCCTAAGCCATGCAGAGCAAAACATTGCAGGCTTCATCCCTAGTCTGTGCTGTTAGCTCTATTACTCCACTGGAATAAACTATCTCAGCAATCCACAAGGGCTCATTGCTGATTGTCCAGTGATCCATGCAGGAGGGGCATGTGTGGGAACAGGATTCAAGTCAGCTGTGATGCCCCGTCATTAAATAGCCTGTTGACACTCACGGTCTAGGTTCACACATGAAAATAGTTAATTAGGCGAGGTATTGACACAGATAGACGTGTCTGCAGCCGCAATCGAGACTCCAGGATGGTATGTTGCCTCCCTGGTGCAAGGGTCAAGAATGTCTCAGAGTGGGTGCAGGACACTTTTGAGGGTGAGGGTGAATAGCCAGTTGTCGTGGTGCATATAGGTACCAACGATATAGGTAAAAAAATGGGATGAGGTCCTACGAGATAAATTTAGGGAGCTAGGAGTTAAATTAAAAAGTAGGACCTCAAAGGTAGTAATCTCAGGATTGCTACCAGTGCCATGTGCTAGTTAGAGTAAGAATTGCAAGATAGCTCAGATGAATACGTGGCTTCAGGAGTGGTGCAGAAGGGAGGGATTCACATTCCTGGGACATTGGAACCGGTTCTGGGGGAGGTGGGACCAGTACAAACCGGACGGTCTGCACCTGGGCAGGACCGGAACCAATGTCCTAGGGGGAGTGGTTGCTAGTGCTGTTGGGGAGGAGTTAAACTAATATGGCAGGGAGATGGGAACCTATGCAGGGAGACAGAGGGAAGCAGAATGGGGGCAGAAGCAAAAGATAGAAAGAAGAAAAGTAAAAGTGGAGGGCAGAGAAACCAAAGGCAAAAATCAAAAGTGTCACATTACAGCAAAATTCCAAAAGGGCAAAGTTGTTAAAAAGACAAGCCTGAAACTCTGTGCCTCATTGAGAAGAGTATTCGTAATAAGGTGGACGAATTAACTGCACAGGCAGCAATTAATGAATATGATATAATTGGCATCAAGGAGACATGGCTCCAGGGTGACCAAGGCTGGGAACTCAACATCCAGGGGTATTCAACATTCAGGAAGGATAGACAGAAAGGAAAAGGAGGTGGGGTAGTGTTGCTGGTTAAAGAGGAAATTAACGCAATAGTAAGGAGGGACATTAGCTTGGATGATGTGGAATCTGTGTGGGTGGAGCTGCAGAACACCAAAGGGCAGAAAACGCTAGTGGGAGTTGTGTACAGACCACCAAACAGTAGTAGTGAGGTTGGGGACAGCATCAAACAAGAAATTAGGGATGTGTGCAATAAAGGTACAGCAGTTATCATGGGCGACTTTAATCTACATATAGATTGGGCGAACCAGGTTGGTAGCAATACGATGGTGGAGGCTTTCCTGCCGTGTATTAGGGATGGTTTTCTAGACCAATATGTCGAGGAACCAACTAGAGGGCTGGCCATCCTAGACTGGGTGATGTGTAATGAGAAAGGACTAATTAGCAATCTTGTTGTTCGAGGCCCCTTGGGGAAGAGTGACCATAATATGGTAGAATTCTTCATTAAGATGGAGAGTGACAGTGTTAATTCAGAGACTAGGATCCTGAACTTAAGAAAAGGTAACTTCGATGGTATGAGGCGTGAATTGGCTGGAATATACTGGCAAATGATATTTAATGGGTTGATGGTGGATAGGCAATGGAAAACATTTAAAGATCACGTGGATCAACTTCAACAATTGTACATCCCTGTCTGGAGTAAAAATAAAACGGGGAAGGTGGCTCAACTGTGGCTAACAAAGGAAATTAAGGATAGTGTTAAATCCAAGGAAGAGGCATATAAATTGGCCAGAAAAAGCAGCAAACCTGAGGACTGGGAGAAATTTAGAATTCAGCAAAGGAGGACAAAGGGTTTAATTAGAAGGGGGAATATAGAGTATGAGAGGAAGCTTGCTGGGAACATAAAAACTGACTGCAAAAGCTTCGATAGATATGTGAAGAGAAAAAGATTAGTGAAGACAAACGTAGGTCCCTTGCAGTCAGATTCAGGTGAATTTATAATGGGGAACAAAGAAATGGCAGACCAATTGAACAAATACTTTGGCTCTGTCTTCACGAAGGAAGACACAAATGACCTTCCAAAGTTACTAGGGCACTGAGGGTCTAGTGAGAAGGAGGAACTGAAGGATATCCTTATTAGGCAGGAAATTGTGTTACGGAAATTGATGAGATTGAAGGCCGATAAATCCCCGGGGCCTGATAGTCTGCACCCCAGAGTACTTAAGGAAGTGGCCATAGAAATAGTAGATGCATTGGTGATCATTTTCCAACAGTCGATCGACTCGGGATCAGTTCTTATGGACTGGAGGGTAGCTAATGTAACACCACTTTTTAAAAAAGGAGGGAGAGAAAACGGGTAATTATAGACTGGTTAGCCTGACATCAGTAGTGGGGAAAATGTTGGAATCAATTATTAAAGATGAAATAGCAGCGCATTTGGAAAGCAGTGACAGGATCGGTCCAAGTCAGCATGGATTTATGAAAGGGAAATCATGCTTGACAAATCTTCTGGAATTTTTTGAGGATGTAATTAGTAGAGTGGACAAGGGAGAACCAGTGGATGTGGTGTATTTGGACTTTCAAAAGGCTTTTGACAAGGTCCCACACAAGAGATTGGTGTGCAAAATTAAGGCACATGGTATTGGGGGTAATGTACTGATGTGGATAGAGAACTGGTTGGCAGACAGGAAGCAGAAAGTTGGGATAAATGGGTCCTTTTCAGAATGGCAGGCAGTAATTAGTGGGGTGCCACAGGGCTCAGTGCTGGGACCCCAGCTCTTTACAATATACATTAATGATTTAGATGAAGGAATTGAGTGTAATATCTCCAAGTTTGCAGATGATACTAAACTGGGTGGCGGTGTGAGCTGTGAGGAGGACGTTAAGAGGCTGCAGGGTGACTTGGACAGGTTAGGTGAGTGGGCAAATGCATGGCAGATGCAATATAATGTGGATAAATGTGAGGTTATCCACTTTGGGGGCAAAACCATGAAGGCAGAATATTATCTGAATGGTGGCAGGTTAGGAAAAGGGGAGGTGCAACGAGACCTGGGTATCATGGTTCATCAGTCATTGAAAGTTGGCATGCAGGTGCAGCAGGCGGTGAGGAAGGCAAATGGTATGTTGGTCTTCATAGCTAGGGGATTTGAGTATAGGAGCAGGGCGGTCTTACTGCAGTTGTACAGGGCCTTGGTGAGGCATCACCTGGAATATTGTGTTCCGTTTTGGTCTCCTAATCTGAGGATGGATGTTCTTGCTATTGAGGGAGTGCAGCGATGGTTCACCAGACTGATTCCCGGGATGGCAGGACTGACATATGAGGAGAGACTGCATCAAATGGGCCTTTATACACTGGAGTTTAGAAGGATGAGAGGGGATCTCATAGAAACATATAAAATTCTGACGGGACTGGACAGGTTAGATGCAGGAAGAATGTTCCCGATGTTGGGGAAGTATAGAACCAGGGACACAGTCTAAGGATAAGGGGTAGGCCATTTAGGACCGAGATGAGGAGAAACTTCTTCACTCAGAGAGTTGTTAACCTGTGGAATTCCCTACTGCAGTGTTGTTGATGCCAGTTTGTTGGATATATTCAAGAGGGAGTTAGATATGGCCCTTACGGCTAAAGGGGATCAAGGGGTATGGAGAGAAAGCAGGAAAGGAGTACTGAGGTGAATGATCAGCCATGATCTTATTGAATGGTGGTGCAGGCTCGAAGGGCCGAATGGCCTACTCCTGCACCTATTTTCTATGTTTCTCTGTTTCACACAAGAAGAATAGTTATTTAGGCGAGGTATTGACAGCAGTGGAATTGTATCCGAGCAGGAATCAGCACTCACAGGAAAAGTGGCATGAAATTGAAACAAGTGGCAGGAGGAGAATTTCTGCCCTTGGGGAAAGGTGAAGACACATGTTTACTTTGTCTCAAAGCTGGGTCACAGCAGCAACATGTTCCAGATGCATGACACTTTCTCTGACACAAATGACTTAATGCAGAGGGGTATAAACATTTTGCACTAACTACAATCTCTGCTTCTTCCCCTCCTGATTTTCTCCCCTCACTTCCTCAAGGCATTGACTCAATCACTTCATCCAAGTGCCCATTGCTCCTCAGTGAAAGATTTCCCAGCTTCGAGAGGTTGTGGGACAGAGTTTGGCCACGTCAGCAGGGAGTTACCGCACGCTCACTACTGTGTCCATTCATTCAGGAGCAGGAGCTCGCGCCGATCCTCCCTGCACTAATTTAGATATACAAAAATATTTGAATGAGAAAAGACCAAGGAGTTGATCAACCCCATCCCTTCCACAGTCCCTTCCACAAATCCACTTCAACATACCACCCAACATCTCAATACTTCCTTCCTAACCCAGGTGTATCAATATCGCTAAAACCATCAATCCCCTTTCTCAGCAAATAACAATCTGAATTCATTCGAACGGTTGTCAGCTCATTAACAACCCATCAAAGACAATGATGCAAGTCCGTTACAAATATTATTAAAGATGTTGTAACAAGGCACTTGGAAAATCACAATATGATTAATCAGAATCAACATGGTTTTATGAAAGAGAAATCGTGTTTGACCAATCTATTTTTGAGGATGCAACTAGCGGGGTAAATAAGGGGGAATCAGTGGATCTAGTGTATTGGATTTTCAGAAGGCATTTGATAAGGTGCTGCGCAAGAGATTGTTATACAAGATTAGGGCTCATTGTTCTATTGACAAACATTCCCTATAAGCCACTGACACCCACAGCTACCTGGACTACACTTCCTGCCACCTCGCTTCCTGTAAGGACTCCATTCCATTCTCCCAGTTTCTCCGTCGCATCTGTTCTGACGACCCCACCTTTCACACTAGTGCTTCCGATATGTCTTCCTTTTTCCTCAACCGAGGATTCCCCTTTACCATGGTTGCCATGGCCCTCGACCGTGTCCGTTACATTTCCCACACTTCTGCTCTCACCCTTTCCCCTCCCTCCCAGAACCACGAAAGGGCTCCCCTTGTCCTCACCTTCCACCCCACCAGCCTCCACATTCAGCGGATCATCCTCCGCCATTTCCGCGTGATCCCACCACCAATCACATCTTCCCCTCCTCTCCCCTCTCAGCATTCCGAAGGGACCGCTCCCTCCGCGACACCCTGGTCCATTCCGCAGTCACCCCCAGCACCTCCTCCCCTTCCCATGGCACCTTCCCGTGCAAGCGCAGGAGATGCAACACCTGCCCTTTTACCTCCTCCCTTCCCATTGTCCAGGGCCCCAAACTCTCCTTCCAGGTGAAACAGCGATTTACCTGTACTTTTTACAATCCAGTATACTGTATTCACTGCTCACGATGTGATCTCCTCTACATTGGGGAGACCAAACAGATTGGGTGACCGCTTTGCAGAATACCTCCGTTCAGTCCGTGAGTGTGACCCTGAGCTTCCGGTCACCTGTCACTTTAATTGCCTGCTCCATTCCCACCCTGACCTCTGCATCCTCGGCCTCTTGCACTGTTCCAACGAAGCTCAATGCAAGATCGAGGAACAGCACCTCATCTTTCGTTTAGGCATCTTACAGCCTTCTGGACTCAACATCGAGTTCAACAATTTCAGAGCGTAACCCCTGTCTCTATTTTTTTTCTTTTTTTCTCTTTCCCACAGCTGTAGATGATTCTACCATTCCCATTTACACCCTAGCTAGACCCATCTTTTGTTTCTTAACTTGTCCCATTATCATCTCCTTTTGCTTTGCACCATCATCCCTTTTGCTTAATCTCTCCTGCGTCCCACCCTCTCATAGACCTTCCCTTTTGTTCCTTCCTCCCCTTCCCTCTTTCCCAGCTCCTACAGTTGGTTAAAAACCTGTCACATCTCTAACTTTTCCCAATTCTGACGAAGGTCATGGACCTGAAATGTTAACTGTTTCTCTCTCCACAGACGCTGCCCAACCTGAGAATTTCCAGCATTCTCTGTTTTTATTTCAGATTTCCAGCATTCGCAGTAATTTGCCTTTGTAGTAGGGCTCATTGGATTGGGAAAATATATTGGCATGGACTAAGGATTGGTTAAAGGACAGAAAACAAAGCGTCGGGATCAACGGGTCATTTTCGGGATGGTAGGCTGTGACTAGTGGATGTTGTAAGATTCAGTGCTTGGAGGTTGGTCCACAACCTACATCAATGGTTTAAATGAGGGGACTGAGTGTAATATATACAAGTTTGCTGACGATACAAAGCTAGGTGGGAAAGTAACCTTTCTACATTGAGGGAATCGAGGGATATGGGGATTGGGCGGGAAAGTGGAGTTGAGGTGGAAGTTCAGCCATGAACTTATTGAATGGAGGAGCAGGCTCGAGGGGCTGTACATCCGACTCCTGCTCCGATTTATTGTGTCCTTATGTAATACCTGGTTCATTTGCTTCTTCTTCTTCTTCATCATGTTCTTTGTCCTGAAAAACAGAGAAATTACTGATTTTGTTCTGTTTATAGATTTGTCACCATAGCTTTCCACAATCTCAGAAATGCAGACATTATTTTATGATGAATTTCTGTGCATCAGGCCAGCATTCTCTGGTCACATCCAGTTCAGACAGCTATAGAGTAACAGGAACATAAGAAATAGGAGCAGGAATCGGCCATTCGGCCCCTTGAGCCTGCTCCGCCATTCAATAAGATCATGGCTGATCCGATCATGGACTCAGTTCCACTTCCCTGCCCGCTCCCCATAACCCTTTACTCCCTTATCACTCAAAAATCTGTCTATCTCCGCCTTAAATATATTCAATGACCCAGCCTCCACAGCTCTCTGGGGCAGAGAATTCCACAGATTTACAACCCTCTGAAAGAAGAAATTTCTCCTCATCTCGATTTTAAATGGGTGACCCCTTATTCTGAGACTATGTCCCCTAGTTTTAGTTTCCCCTATGAGTGGAAATATCCTCTCTGTATCCACCTTGTCGAGCCCCCTCATTATCTTATATGTTTCGATAAGATCACCTCTCATTCTTCTGAACCCCAATGAGTACAGCCCCAACCTACTCAACCTATCTTCATAAGTCAACCCCCTCATCTCCAGAATCAACCTAGTGAACCTTCTCTGAACAGCCTCCAATGCAAGTATATCCTTCCTTAAATACGGAGACCAAAACTGTACGCAGTACTCCAGGTGTGGCCTCACCAATACCCTGTACAGTTGTAGCAGGACTTCTCTGCTTTTATACTCTATGCCCCTTGCAATAAAGGCCAACATTCCATTTGCCTTCCTGATCACTTGCTGTATCTGCATACTAACTTTTTGTGTTTCATGCACAAGGACCCCCAGGTCCCTCTGTACTGCAGCACTTTGCAATTTTTCTCCATTTAAATTATAACTTGCTTTTCTATTTTTTTTGCCAAAGTGAATAACCTCACATTTTCCCACATTATACTCCATCTGCCAAATTTTTGCCCACTCACTTAGCCTGTCTATATCCCTTTGCAGATTTTTTGTGTCCTCCTCACAATTTGCTTTCCCACCCATCTTTGTATCATCAGCAAACGTGGCTGTGGTGTGTGCTTGTCTGGCTGTTGTGGGAGGCACGAAGGAGATTCACCAGCAGCAAAAAGCCCACTAAGCACCAAGAACATAGTTGACAAATAATATATAACATGGAAGGGATGGAGGAGACCCTGGAGCTGGTAGCCAGGAACACTGGTGGCAGAGGGCTCCCAGTGGTCCCGAAGTGTGGCACTGCACCCCAAGGTGCCACACCCCCATTGCCAACCACACGAAAGCCAGCAACAACATCTTGCTTCTGGCTCGGAGCACGTTCCCACCTCGGGACTGTCCTCTCCCGTATCCATCCAAGCAGCGGTTCAGCCGTCATCCCCCCCCTCGCTAATGAAGCATCGCCTGAGGAGCTCCTCGATCAGGTGGCTTGGCGTCAGGAGGTGAAGGGGGAAGGGGTAGAGATGGAGAGGAGAAGCGGGGGGTGGGGGGGGGGGAAGAGTCGTTTTTTACAGAAATACTTATGATTTCAGACAAATGTTCGGTTTAAATGTTTTTATTTAACAAAACCTTGTTGCGCATTGGCTCAGATAGCTGCACCGTTACACGGTGGTGATTCCTTATCAAAGGGTATAATCACACTTAACTTCAATCAACTTAAACTTTAACTGTCACCAAGGTGATGCCCATCATTGATGTATGACCTGCACACCCAGCAGTGTGTTAGCCTTGTAAATAACACCAACATTCTTTCAGGCAAAGCGATCATTGATGAGCTCCTGACGTAAGAGTCTTGTAGCTATCATGCCACCTCGGGTCCTTTCATGCGGTCTTATAGGGGGGCGGGGGCATGGCTTCCGCATCAGCCTGATTGTCTGGGTCGATGTCAACATCCACCTCCTCGTTCTCCTCTTCCTCTCTCTGCTGAGGTGGACTGTCAGACTCATCAGGCAATTCTTGTCCCCTTCTGATAACCAAGTTGTGCAGCATGGAGCAGACCACCATGAATTGAGCTACCTGCTCAGGGTGGTATTGGAGCTCGCCTCCTGAGAGGTCCAGGTATCTAAAGCGCTGCTTCAGCATGCCAATGGTTTTCTCCACTAAATTGCGAGTTGCTCTATGGGTCTCATTGTATCGCCTCTCAGCCTCGATGTGGGTGTCACGCAGAGGGGTCATCAGCCAGGTGGCGAGGCCATATCCTTTGTCACCAAGCATCCAGCATTGACCTTGTGGCTGATTGTTAAACAAGTCAGATACAATGCTCTCACGCAGGATGTGCGCATCATGGATGCTGCCCGAAAATTGAGCATTCACTGCCAGTATAATTTGCTGGTGGTCAACAACCAGTTGGACATTCAGGGAGTGGAATCCCTTGCGGTTCCTGAAAACCTCTGCATCCTGAAAAGGTGCCTGCATCACGATTGCTCCCTGCACCTTGGGGAAGTTTGCAATTCTGCAGAATCCTAGAGCCCTCTCACTCTGTGCCTCCCTCGTCATAGGGAAGCTGATCAAGTCCCTCATGCGTGCGCGCAGGGCTTCAGTGACCTGTCTAATGCAGCGATGTGTGGCATGCTGAGACAGACCGCAAATGTCACCAGCTGTGGCCTGAAAAGAACCTGAGCATAGAACGACAGTGCCGCGGTGACTTTGACCTCAACGGATAGTGCAGTACTGATGGTGCTGGCAGGCTGCAGATCTGCCCTTATGAGCTGGCATACCTCAGTGATAACGCCTTTGTAGAAGTGCAGTCTCCGAAGGTAGGTTGTGTCGGGCAAGTCGAGGTAAGAACGCTTCTCCCTGTACTTGCGGGGGGTGTAACGTCTGGTCCTCCTCATCTGTCTGTCACGTCTTACATTGGGCACATAATGCAGTGGAGCATACCTTCAGCGATCTCGAGTCTGCAGCATGTAATTGGTCATCAAAAGAGGGTGAGAAAGGACAGGCCCCATTGCAGTAGCTCTCTGTTTTCCACCGATTGCTCACAAACAAGGAATGTTCCGACGAAGACACCTCTTCAATTCCAATCGGTCACAGTGTGGTTAAGATGTTTTTACAGATGTTCGCATCAACTCCAACGACATGCAGAGTATATCCGAACTCCGGCGAGGTTGAAGCACAGCAGCCTTTTAAAGGATGCGTCATGTGGTCTACAACATGGCATCCATAACGTTGTGGTTAGTTCCAGTTAGTTCCTGTTTTTCTGGGTGTTTTTCTGGGCGAGCGATATTGTGGGCGATATGTGTGTGAGGTGGTGAAAGTGACACTGGGCGATCTCATGGCCGCTAGTTTCGGTAAATGTGATCTTTACGACAAAAAAAAGTGGGCAGGCGTTAATATTGAATCTCGGCATTAATTCCGTGGGAAAGTAATCCGCCCAAAAAAAGTGGGCGGGCGGTAAGATTTTTCCCCGGCATTAAGCCCATGGGGAAAGTAACGCTCGGCGATAAGTTTCTGAAAAATGCCCATCAGTTTCCATTTTGTGCCAAAATGGGCGATATCCGGGCGTTATACGTAATTTCAGCAGTAAAATGGGCGTTAAGCATACAAAAAAAGTGGAGGTTCTAGCCCACAGTTTCTTGCTTTCTGTCTGCCTCCTTTTTTAAATAGGGGCGTTACATTTGTGGTTTTCCAATCCGCTGGAACCACCCCAGAATCCAGGGAATGTTGGTAAATTACAACCAATGCATTCACTATCTCTGCAGCCACTTCTTTTAAGACCCTAAAATGCAAGCCATCAGATCCCATTATTTTACCGAGCACTACTTCTTTAGTGAGAGTGATTATTTTTCATTCCTCCCTCCCGAAAGACCCCTTGATTATCAATTATTGGACTGTTTTCAGTGCCTTCCACCGTGAACATAAGAACATAAGAACATAAGAATTAGGAATAGGAGTCGGCCATCTAGCCCCTCGAGCCTGCTCCGCCATTCAACAAGATCATGGCTGATCTGGCCATGGACTCAGCTCCACTTACCCGCCCGCTCTCCATAACCCTTAATTCCCTTATTGATTAAAAATCTATCTATCTGTGATTTGAATACATTCAATGAGCTAGCCTCAACTGCTTCCTTGGGCAGAGAATTCCACAGATTCACAACCCTCTGGGAGAAGAAATTCCTTCTCAACTCGGTTTTATATTGGCTCCCCCGTTGTTTGAGGCTGTGCCCCCTAGTTCTAGCCTCCCCGACCAGTGGAAACAATCTCTCTGCCTCTATCTTGTCTATCCCTTTCATTATTTTAAATGTTTCTATAAGATCACCCCTCATACTTCTGAACTCCAACGAGTAAAGACCCAGTCTACTCAATCTATCATCATAAGGTAACCCCCTCATCTCCGGAATCAGCCTAGTGAATCGTCTCTGTACCCCCTCCAAAGCCAGTATATCTTTCCTTAAGTAAGGTGACCAAAACTGCACGCAGTACTCCAGGTGCGGCCTCACCAATACCCTATACAGTTGCAGCAGGACCTCCCTGCTTTTGTACTCCATCCCTCTCACAATGAAGGCCAACATTCCATTCGCCTTCCTGATTACCTGCTGCACCTGCAAACTAACTATTTGGGATTCATGCACAAGGACCCCCAGGTCCCTCTGTACCTCAGCGCTCCTCAAATTCTGTCCTCTTTAGCATCTCTGTTTATAACTGCTGAACCATCGGTGGCATGTCTTCAGCTGCCTGGGCCCGATGCTCTGAAACTCCCTCCCTAAACCTCTCCACCTCTCTTTCCTCCTTTAAGACGCTCCTTAAAACCGACCTCTTTCACCAAGCTGTTGGCCATCTGCCAGAATTTGTTCTTATGTGACTCGGTGTCAAATTTTTTTTGTGTCTTATAACACTCCTGTGAAGCACCTTAAGCCATTTTTGGTAAGAAAAATAGAAAACAGACTTTTTTTTAAAATGGTGAGAGATTGGGAAATGTTGGTGTTCAGAGACCTGGCTGTCCTTGTATACCAATCACTGAAAGTTAACCTGCAGGTACAGCAAGCAATTAGGAAAGCAAATGGTGTGTTGGCCTTTATTACAGGAGGATTTGAGTATCAGAGTAAAGACGTCTTATTGCAATTATATCAGGCCCTGGTGAGACCACACCTGGTGTACAGTTTGGGTCTCCTTACCTAAGGAAGGATATACTTGCCATAGAGGGAGTGCAGCGAAGGTTCACCAGACTGATTCCTGGGGATGGCAGGACTGTCATATGAGGAGAAATTGAGTAGACTAGGCCTATATTCTCTAGAGTTTTGAAGAATGAGAGGTGATCTCACTGAAACATACAAAGTTCTTACAGGGCTTGACAGGGTAAATGCAGGGAGGATGTTTCCCCCGGGCTGGGGAGTCTAGAACCAGGGGTCACAGTCTCAGAATAAGGGGTCAGCCATTTAGGACTGAGATGAGGAGAAATTTCTTCACTCAGAGGGTGGTGAATCTCTGGAATTCTCTGCCCCAGAGGGTTGTGGAGGCTCAGTCATTGAGTATATTCAAGGCAGAGATCAATAGATTTTTGGGCACTGTGAATTAAGGAATATGGGGATAGTGCGGAAACGTGAAGAGGAGGTCGAAGATCAACCATGGTCTTAGTAAATGGCAGTGCAGGCTCCACGGGCCGTAAGGACTACTCCTGCTCCTGATTTTTATATTTTTATGACACCATTCGTCAGTATAGTCAAAGCCAGCATGTTGTGATGGAATAATCTCCACTTGCCTGTATGAGTGCAGATCCAACAATACAAGCTGCTCGACACCATCCAGGACAAAGCAGCCTGCATGATCGACATCCCATCCACCACCTTCAACATTCACCCCCTCCACCACCGGCGCACCGTGGCTGCAGTGTGTACCATCTACAAAATGCACTGTAGCAACTCGCCAAGGCTTCTTCGCCAGCACCTCCCAAATCCGCAACCTCTACCACCTAGAAGGACAAGGGCAGCAGGCGCATGGGAACACCACCACCTCCACATTCCCCTCCAAGGGAGTAATATATTAGCATGGATAGAGGATTAAAAATGTAATAGCAGCGCATTTGGAAAGCAGTGACAGGATCAGTCCAAGTCAGCATGGATTTATGAAAGGGAAATCATGCTTGACAAATCTTCTGGAATTTTTTGAGAATGTAACTAGTAGAGTGGACAAGGGAGAACCAGTGGATGTGGTGTATTTGGACACTCAAAAGGCTTTTGACAAGGTCCCACACAAGAGATTAGTGTACAAAATTAAGGCACATGGTATTGGGGGTAATGTACTGACGTGGATAGAGAACTGGTTGGCAGACAGGAAGCAAAGAGTAGGAATAAGCGGGTCTTTTTCAGAATGGCAGGCAGTGACTAGTGGGGTACCGCAAGGTTCAATGCTGGGACACCAGCTACTTACAATATATATTAATGATTTAGACGAAGGAATTGAATGTAATATCTCCAAGTTTGCAGATGACACTAAGCAGGGTGGCAGTGTGAGCTGTGAGGAGGATGCTAAGAGCAAGGGGTATGGAGAGAAAGCAGGAATGGGGTACTGAAGTTGCATGATCAGCCATGATCATATTGAATGGTGGTGCAGGCTCGAAGGGCCGAATGGCCTACTCCTGCACCTATTTTCTATGTTTCTATGAACAGAAAACAGAGAGTAGGGATAAATGATTCATTCTTGGGTTGGCAATCAGTAACCAGTGGTGTGCCGCAGGGATCAGTGCTGGGACCCCAACTATTTACAATCTATATTAATGACTTGGAGGAAAGGACAGAGTGTAACGTAGCGAAGTTTGCTGACGATACAAAGATGGGAGGAAAAGCAATGTGTGAGGAGGACACAAAAAATCTGCAAAAGGACATAGACAGGCTAAGTGAGTGAGTAAAAATTTGGCAGATGGAGTATAATGTTGGAAAGTGTGAGGTCATGCATTTTGGCAGAAAAAATCAAAGGACAAGTTATCATTTAAATGGAGAAAGATTGCAAAGTGCTGCAGTACAGCGGTACCTGGGGGTATGTGCATAAAACACAAAAGGTTAGTATGCAGGTACAGCAAGTGATCAGGAAGGCCAATAGTATCCTGAAAAGGGGATGGAGTATAAAAGCAGGGAAGTCTTGCTACAACTATGCAGGGTATTGGTGAGGCCACACCTGGAATACTGCGTGCAGTTTTGGTTTCCATCTTTACAAAAAGATATACTTGCTTTGGAGGCAGTTCAGAGGTTTACAAGGTTGATTCCGGAGATGAGGGGGTTGACTTTGAGGAGAAGTTGAGTAGGATGGGCCTCTATTCATTGGAATTCAGAAGAATGAGAGGTGAGCTTATCAAAACATATAAGATTATGAGGGGGCTTGACAAGGTGGATGCAGAGAGAATGTTCCCATTGATTGAGGAGACTAGAACTAGAGGGCATGATCTTAGAATAAGGGGCCGCCCATTTAAAACTGAGATGAGGAGAAATTTCTTCTTTCAGAGGGTTGTGGATCTGTGGAATTCGCTGCCTCAGGGAACTGTGGAAGCTGGGACATTGAATAAATTTAAGACAGAGATAGACAGTTTCTTAAACGATAAGGGGTTATGGGGAGCGGGCAGGGAAGTGGAGCTGAGTCCATGATCGGATCAGCCAAGATCGTATTAAATGGTGGAGCAGGCTCGAGGGGCCGTATAGAAACATAGAAACATAGAAAATAGGTGCAGGAGTAGGCCATTCAGCCCTTCGAGCCTGCACCGCCATTCAATAAGACCATGGCTGATCATTCCCTCAGTACCCCTTTCCTGCTTTCTCTCCATACCCCTTGATCCCTTTAGCCGTATGGGCCATATCTAACTTCCTCTTGAATATATCCAATGAACTGGCATCAACAACTCTCTGCGGTAGGGAATTCCACAGGTTAACAACTCTCTGAGTGAAGAAGTTTCTCCTCATCTCAGTCCTAAATGGCCTACCCCTTATCCTTAGACTGTGTCCCCTGGTTCTGGACATCCCCAACATTGGGAACATTCTTCCTGCCTCTAACCTGTCCAGTCCCGTCAGAATTTTATATATTTCTATGAGATTCCCCTCTCATCCTTCTAAACTCCAGTGAATACAGGCCCAGTCGATCCAGTCTCTCCTCATATGTCAGTCCTGCCATCCCGGGAATCAGTCTGGTGAACCTTCGCTGCACTCCCGCAATAGCAAGAACGTCCTTCCCCAGATTAGGAGACCAATACTGAACACAATATTCCAGGTGAGGCCTCACTAAGGCCCTGTACAACTGCAGTAAGACCTCCTACTCCTGCTCCTCCTTCTTATGTTCTTATGTAAGTCACACACCATCCAGACTTGTAAATATATCGGCCGTTCCTTTATCATCGATGGGTCAAAATCCTGGAACTCCATCCCTAACAGCACTCCATCCCTAACAGCAACTCCACCACACGGACTATAACGGACTACAGGGCTGTAGTAATACCCGCCCTCATGTATGGCTCAGAGACGTGGACCATGTACAGTAGACACCTCAAGTCGCTGGAGATATATCACCAACGATGTCTCCGCAAGATCCTACAAATCGCCTGGGAGGACAGACGCATCAACATCAGTGTCCTCGACCAGGCCAACATCCCCAGTATTGAAGCACTGACCACACTCGATCAGTTTCGCTGGGCAGGCCACATTGTCCGCATGCCAAACATGAGACTCCCAAAGCAAGTGCTCCATCCGGAGCTCCTCCACGGCAAACGAGCCAAAAGTGGGCAGCGGAAACGCTACAAGGACACCCTCAAAGCCTCCCTGATAAAGTGCGACATCCCCACCGACACCTGGGAGCCCCTGGCCAAAGACCATTCCGCCCTAAGTGGAGGAAGTGTATCCGGGAGGATGCTAAGCACTTCGAGTCTCATCGCCGAGAGCATGTAGAAACCAAGCGCAGGCAGCGGAAGGAGCATGCAGCAAACCAGTCCCACCCCCCCCTTCCCTCAACCACTGTCTGTCCCACCTGGGACAGGGACTGTGGTTCCCGTATTGGACTGTTCAGCCACCTGAGGACTCACTTCAGGAGTGGAAGCAAGTCTTCCGAGGGACTGCCAATGATGATGATGGTGACAGCGGTTGAAGAAGGCGGATTATCACCACCTTCTCGAAGACAATTAGGGATGGGCAATAAATGCCGGCCTTGCCAGAAACATCCGCATCCCAAGAACAGAGAAGAGTAAATCCAATAACCCAACAACAGTGTGTGGTGGATGGGCCGCGCTGCGAATGAGCAAATATTCTGGAGGGTAATACAGAAAGCTTAGTGATTATTGATTCAACAACACATGAGATTCGTCCTCAAGTTGTCCAAATTAACCGATCTTGTTTTTGCACTTTAGGATTTATTCACCAATGACAAAGTTCTAAAAACAGGCATATCAAATTCAAACTAGCCGAGCCAAAGAAGAAATGGAAGAGTGAATGGGGCCGAGCTTGCCGAGCTCCAAGGACCATTGCTCGGATTGTTGCCACATAGGGCCCCAGGGTCGCAGGTTGGACAACCTCGAGTTACAGACAACAGAGTAGAGCTGGAGTCAAACCTAGGTCAGAGATTACTAATCCAACCAGTCTCAATACAACTGGCGCAATGTGTTGCAATGATACATTAATAGAAAGGTTTAGCAAAGCTGTTCAATAGTAATGTCCCTTTAAGTATAAATTCTGGAGCAGTATAAATTGACTATGACACTTTACCTTCATTGCCCCTAGAGATGCGTAGTATTTCGACCACCAGTCCAGCTCCTCCAGCTTGATCTTTTCCTCATATTCTTCAGGTTCGTCCTTTGCCAATTTAGGTTTAAGCGGCAGTTTCTGCATTGGTATCTGAGAGAAAGGACAAGGGGCCTGTTCAATCATAGCTCCTCTCCCTCAGCGTTTTGCATTCTGCCCCGGCTGACATATACTCCCTCTACTTCCATTCTCCATGTCAGCCCAGATATTGAGAGTCAGCAGGATACTGTTTGTAGGGAGGTATCACAACGGAGCCTAATTGTGCTCTCACCCAGAGTTCTCACTCACACACACACGTGCACAAACACATGCTCACATACTCATGTTCACACTCACTCACTCTCGCACATACACACACTCGTGTTCATACACACTCACTCACTCTCGCACATACACACACTCGTGTTCACACACACTCACTCACTCTCGCACATACACACACTCGTGTTCACACACACGCACTCACTCTCGCACATACACATACACACACACAATAGAAATGAATGGAAATAAGAATTATTCTGCCGATTCGCTATCACCTGTTTTACACTATTGCACAATCCATCCTGATTTATGCATTCCTCACTTCCTGTACATACAAAGACAGCAATAATTCTCTTCAAATTGTTGGTACCAGTGTTAAATGGTAACAATGCTTGTCTTGGTCCAGTTCCTATAAAAGATATAAGAGACCTCTTTTGAAGACTTCCCCTCATCACAAAGTAATTAAAGATAAAGGGGGAGAAATTTGGTCCCGCCCCATTTGGGGGAGCTAACAACCAAGGTCTCTTGTGTGCAACCTTGTCAAAAGCCTTTTGAAAGTCCAAATACACCACATCCACTGGTTCTCCCTTATCCACTCTACTAGTTACATCCTCAAAAAATTCTAGAAGATAGAGGTTGTGGCTTTGAGAAGTGCTGCTGAAGAAGCCTTGGCAAGTTGCTGCAGTGTATCTTGTAGATGGTGCACACTGCAGCCACGGTGGTGCAGGGAGTGAATGCTGAAGGTGGTGGATGGGGTGCAGATTAGCAGATTACCTAATTTGTGACTGATATTAGCAGATAGTGTTTGACTGTCTATAATGGGCCCAAGTTTCGAGCCGCGCCTAGAACAGCGCAGTCCCGACCTGGACGCCCGTTTTTCGCGCCACAAAGTGCGCCTAAAAAAAACTTCCAGAGTCTCCAGCTCCCTGCAGGTCGTTTGCAGCTTGGTGCAGCGCAGCACGAGCTGTAGGGGGCGGAGCCAGGTCCCTGCGCTGAAAACAGGGACCTCTGCACATGCGCGCTACAGTGGGCACGCATGTGCAGTAGCTCCAGGCGCCCAAAACTGTGTGGGAGGGGCCGAAGCACGCAGCCCCTAGCCCTGGCCGAATGGCCTCACTGGGGCTGCGTGAATAAGGCTCCTCCCACGCCCAGCTCCTGCTTCCTCCCGACCCGACTCAACTCCCGCTACCCCCACCCCGCCCCTGGACCGGATCCGACACCGACCCGACTCCCGCTTCCCCCCCCGCCCCCGGACCCGACACCGACCCGACTCCCGCTTCCCCCCGCCCCCCCCAACTGGACCCGACCTGACCTCCCTCTCCCTCCCACCACCCCCCCGACCCGACCCAACGCCACCTACCTGTAAATCTGGTGCTGGGGACGGGCCCTGCCCGAAGTCTCGGGCCTTTCAGCCTCCCTCCCCCTTCTCCTTTCCCCCCCCATCTCCTTTCCTCCCCTCCCCCTCCCCCCCATCTCCTTTCCCCCCCTCCCCCTCCCCCCCTTCTCCTCGCCTCCTCCCCCTCCCCCCCACTTCTCCTCCCCCTTCTCCCCACTTCATCCCTCCCCCTCCCCCTTCTCCCCCCTCCCCCTTCTCCCCATCCCTCCCTCTGCTCCCCCTCTCTCCCTCTACCCGCCTCCTCCCCCTCCCCTCGCTGTCAGAAACACAGACACTGACAGACAGAGAATGAGAGAGACACACACACAGACAGACAGAGAGATAGAGACACTGACAGAGACACACTGGGGGGTCATCCCAGCACGCTGTTGGAGGGCTCCCGGTGCTGCAGTCGGTAAGTAGAAAATGTTGTATTTATTGATTTAAAAAAAAAATTATTTCTTATTAATTTTTTTTGATTGATTTATTGGTTGATCTATTGATGTTTTTATCATTTATTATTGATGATGGCTCTTTATTTGTAAAACTGAAGTGTTTAATGTTTGTAAATTTCCCTTTAAACCCCCCCCCCATTCCCTACGCCTGATTTTCTAAAGTGTAGACAAGGTTTTTTTGAGCGTACAAAAATCTTCACTTACTCCATTCTAAGTTAGTTTGGAGTAAGTTTTCACTGACGAAACTTTGAAAACAGGCGTAAGTGGCCGGACACGCCCCCTTTTGAAAATAAAATTCTGTTCCAAAGTGAAACTGTTCTAACTGACTAGAACTGGAGCAAACTAAATGGCGAGAATTCCGATTTCTAAGATACTCCGTTCTACACCAGTTGCTCCTAAAAATCAGGAGCAAATCATGTCGAAACTTGGGGCCATAGAGTGGAGTTGCCGCTCAGTAACATTCAGTGGTCCAGCTCGTAGGTCGAACAAACCCAGCACAATGGGTGTGGCTCCGCGAGCAGTGCAGCGGCTCACACTTACCTTAAGAATATCGAGGCGTCTTTTCTTATTTTCAGAAGATGCCACTTCTGGTTCAACGGAGATTGCGATTTGTGCCTGCGTGTTGCCATTGGAAACCGATTGTGCATCAAACTTTTCTGTAAAGTAAGAGACAAAAGTGATTGGGGCTGAAATTGCCCCTCTCCATAAGGCCTGTTACCACCGCAAATCGGCTGCCATGCTGCAATAAATGCTGGCCCTACCAGGGACGCCCACATCCCATGAATGAATTTTTCAAAAGCTATTGGTCATCTGTCCCAATATCTCCTTATGTGGCTCGGCGTAACATTTTGTTTTATAACATTCCTTGAAGCACTTTGTGACGTTTTACTATGTTAACGGCACCATATAAATACAAGTTGTTGTTTATTTCTCAAATACAAGGGCACAGAGGCCAGTTGGGAAGTGTGACTGAGTACTACCCAAGTGGTGCAGTTCCTGAACTTGCAGAAACAGCAGGGAGCCACTCCTGGTCCCTTTCTATCATTTATACGCTTTCCTTACTTAGGGCTTTGGCAGCAACATCCTCAGGTTTTGGATTCTCCTCTAGTTCCTTCAGGGAAAACTGTTGCAGGCTTGTGACGGTGTACGACCCCACAAGCACCGTGCGCCCGAACGCACGCTGCTCTATCACGAAGATGCTCAAGGGCGGGTGAAGGTACATCTGCTCCGGGAGTTCCTGTGAAACAAAAGTTCCAATTACACAGGATTATATCGGATATACGGCACCGAAACAGGCCATTCGGCCGAACCAGTCCAGGCCAGTGTTTATGCTCCACTCGAGTCTCCTCCCGTCTTTCCTCATCGAACTCTATCAGCATAACCCTCTATTCCCTTCTCCCCCATGTGTTTATCCAGCCTCCCCTTAAATGCATCGATACTATTCACCTCAACCCCTCCTTGTGGCAGTGAGTTCCACATTCTCACCACTCTCTGGGTAAAGAAGTTTCTCCTGAATTCCCCATTGGATTTCTGGGTGACTATCTTATATTGATGGCCTCTAGTTATGCTCCTCCCCACAAGTGGAAACACTCTCTCTGTATCCACTCGATCAAAACCTTTCATCATTTTAAAGACCTCTATTAAGTCATCCCTCAGCTTTCTTTTTTCAGAGAGAAGAGACCCACGGGCCAGAATTGCCCCTTTGCGCAATGCCGTTCGGACCACCAGCCGATGCTAACAGGGTGCTAATGGGTTTTTGCTGGGGCGCAGCGCACACAGCGCCCCCCAGGGGTCGGCGGGTGAAAAGAGGTTTGCGCTAAGCCCCGGCTGTGACATCATCACCTTATCGCTGCCGTGGCTGTGGTGCCCTTAAAGGGGCGGTGCTGCTGCCGCCATATTTTTATGTGTTGTTCAGGCCACCAACAGGCAGGCTGGCATCCCCTCCAGCCACTAACCTGGCCGACACCCTCCCTGGTGCTGCTCAGATCACAGCGGCCCTCTCCGTTAGGAAAGGCGTGTGAGTACATGCTTATGTCAGCACCGATGCATTGACGTTATCAGTGCCACGAGCTGTCCGGGAGCGCCGCAAGAACACACGCTGACCGCCCCCACCATTTGTTTTTTCCTAGAAGAGGGAAATCCATGCCGGAGCAAAACGGAGTACTAATTCAAATTATGTGCTGCAAACCCTAGCCTGTTCATCCTTTCCTGATATGTATACCCTCGCATTTCTGGTATCATCCTTGTAAATCTTCTCTGTACCCTCTCCAGTGCCTCTATATCCTGTTTACAATATGGCGACCAGAACTGTACGCAGAGCTCCAAGTGCGGTCTAACCAAGGTTTGATACAGGTTTAGCAAAACTTCCCTACTTTTCAATTCTATACCTCGAGAAATAAACCCTAGTGCTGGGTTTGCTTTTTATGGCCTTGCTAACCCGTGTCGCAACATTTAGTGATTTGTGCATTTGTATCCGAGGTCCCTTTGTTCCTCTAACCCACCCAGACTCACACCCTCCCAGTAATAAGTAACCTCCCTATTCTTCCTACCAAATGTAACACCTCACATTTATCTGTGTTGAACTTCATTTGCCAATTATATGCCCATTCTGTAAGTTTATTAATGTGCTCCTGTAATGTGTTGCAGTACTGCTCAGTATTGACTATCCCCCAATTTGGTGTCATCCGCAAATTTAGAAATTGTGTTTGAATCCAAAGTCTAAATCGTTCATATAAGTTGTGAACAACAGTGGTCCCAGCACTGATCCTTGTGGAATATCACTGCCCACCTTCTGCCACTGTTATAGCTACCCTTTACCCCTACTCTCTGCTTTCTGTCTTGAAGCCAGCTAGCGATCCATTCTGCTCCTGGTCCCCTGACTCCACATTCTCTGACCTTGTTCATCAGTAGGATCTTGCAGGATCTTGCAGAGACATCGTTGGTGGTATTTCTCCAACGACTTGAGGTGTCTACTGTACATGGTCCATGTCTCTGAGCCATACAGGAGGGCGGGTATTACTACAGCCTGTAGACCATGAACTTGGTGGTAAATTTGAGGACCTCGTCTTCGAACACTCTTTTCCTCAGGCGGCCGAGGCTGCACTGGCGTACTGGAGGCGGTGTTGAATCTCCTCATCAATGTCTTCTTTTGTTGATAAGGGGCTCCCGAGGTATGGGAAACGGTCTACGTTGTCGAAGGCTGCGCCGTGGATCTTGATGAATGGAGGGCAGTGGTCTGCGGCGAGGACAGGTTGGTGGAGGACTTTTGTCTTACGGATGTTTAGAGTAAGACCCATGCTTTCATACATCTCAGTAAATTAGTCGACAATGTCCTGGAGTTCAGCCTCTGAGTGTGCGCAGACACAGGCGTTGTCCGCGTACTGTAGCTCAACGACAGAGGTTGCAGTGGTCTTGGACCTGGCCTGGAGATGGCGAAGGTTGAACAGCTTCCCACTGGTTCTGTAGTTTAGTTACACTCCAGCGGGGAGCTTGTTGACTGTGAGGTGGAGCAATCCAGCGAGGAAGATTGAGAAAAGGGTCCTCGACCAGGCCAACATCCTCAGCATTGAAGCACTGCCCACACTTGATCAGCTCTGTTGGGCGGGCCACATGCCAGACACGATACTCCCGAAACAAGCGCTCTACTCAGAACTCCTTCATGGCAAACGAGCCAAAGGTGGACAGAGGAAATGTTACAAGGACACCCTCAAAGCCTCCCTGGTAAAGTGCGGCATCCCCACCGACTCATTGAAGGTTGGCATGCAGGTACAGCAGACGGTTAAGAAAGCAAATGGCATGTTGGCCTTCATAGCGAGGGGATTTGAGTACAGGGGCAGGGAGGTGTTACTACAGTTGTACAGGGCCTTGATGAGGCCACACCTGGAGTATTGTGTACAGTTTTGGTCTCCTAACTTGAGGAAGGACATTCTTGCTATTGAGGGAGTGCAGCGAAGATTCACCAGACTGATTCCCGGGATGGTGGGACTGACCTATCAAGAAAGACTGGATCAACTGGGCTTGTATTCACTGGAGTTCAGAAGAATGAGAGGGGATCTCATAGAAATGTTTAAAATTCTGATGGGTTTAGACAGGTTGGATGCAGGAAGAATGTTCCCAATGTTGGGGAAGTCCAGAACCAGGGGTCACAGTCTAAGGATAAGGGGTAAGCCATTTAGGACCGAGATGAGGAGAAACTTCTTCACCTAGAGAGTGGTAAACCTGTGGAATTCTCTACCACAGAAAGTTGTTGAGGCCAATTCATTAAATATATTCAAAAAGGAGTTAGATGTAGTCCTTACTACTAGGGGGATCAAGGGGTATGGTGAGAAAGCAGGAATGGGGTACTGAAGTTGCATGTTCAGCCATGAACTCATTGAATGGTGGTGCAGGCTCAAAGGGACGAATGGTCTACACCTGCACCTATTTTCTATGTTTCTATGACTCCTGGGAGTCCCTGGCCGAAGATCGCTCTAGGTGGAGGAGGTGGATCCTGGAGGGTGCTAAGCGCCTCGAGTCTCGTCAGCGAGTACATGCGCAGGCTGCGGAAGGAAAGCGCAGCAAACCTGTCCCACCCTCTCTTACCGTCAATGACTGTGTGTCCCACTTGTGGCAGGTTCTGTGGCTCTCGCATTGAACTGTTCAGCCCCCTAAGGACTCATTTTAAGAGTGGAAGCAAGTCTTCCTCGATTCCGATCATCAGTCTATTATGGGGTACCTTATCGAAGGCCTTTTGAAAATCTAGATAAATTACATCTACTGCATTACCATTGTCTACTCGCTCTGTTACCTCTTCAAAAAATTCAATGAGTTTGGTCAAGCAAGGCATTCCCTTTTGAAATCCATGCTGACTATTTGTTATTATATTTTTGGTTTCTAGATGTTTTTCTATTTTCTCCTTTAGTAGGGATTCCATTATTTTTCCTACCGCCGATGTTAAACTGACTGGTCTATAATTCCCTGGACAGGTTCTATCCCCTTCTTAAATATAGGTATTGTGTTAGCTCTCCGCCAGTCCTCTGGCACTACACCTTTTTCTAAAGAATTATTAAATATCTGTAGTATTGCCTCTGATATCTCTTCCCTAGATTCTTTTAAAATGTGTGAATGTAATCCATCCGGAGCAGGGGTTTTATCCTCGGAGTTTGATTTGTTTATTTAATATATCCCCTCTCTTTCTTTTAAATGTACTTATCTCATCAACCAGTGTCATGTCCACCTGTTCTATCTCTCTGGTAAATACTGAAGCAAAGTAATTATTTAATATTTCTGCCATCTCTCTATTGTTACCTGAGGTATTATCCTGTCTATCCTTTAATGTTCCTATTCCTATCCCAGCCTTCCTCTTTTTATTGATGTGCCTGTAAAATATTTTACTGTTTTGTTTTATGTTCCTTGATAATTTAATGTCATCGTCCCTCTTTGCCTTCCTAATTATGTTTTTGATTTCTCGTCTAATCTTTTTGTATTCTCCCTTATCATGCACTCCCCTGCTGTCTATGTACTTGGTCTATGCCTCTTTCCTTACCCTCAATTATTCCCTTATGGCTTTATTCATCCATGGAGTCTCATTAGTGTTTAGCTTGTTTTAATTAAACCAACCTGGCCAAGAGATTGATTAAGAGGGAAAAAAGTAGAGTATGAGAGTAAACTTCAAGGAACATAAAAACCGACTGCAAAAGTTTCTACAAGTACGTAAAAAGAAAAAGATTAGTGAAGACAAATGTAGGTCCTTTACAGTCAGAAATGGGAGAATTTATAATGGGGAACAAGGAAATGGCAGACCAAGTAAATAAATACTTTGGTTCTGTCTTCACGGAAGAGGATACAAACAATGTCCCAGAAATGCTAGGGAGCCAAGGGTCTAGTGAGCAAGAGGAATGAAAGGAAATGATTATTAGTAAGAAAATAGTGCTGAAGAAACTAATGGGACTGAAGGCAGTTAACTCCCCAGGGCCTGATGATCTGCATCCCAGAGTACTAAAAGAGGTAGTCATGGAAATAGTGGATGCATTGGTTGTCATCTTCCAAAATTCTATAGATTACAGAACAGTTCCTGCAGATTGGAGGGGGGCAAATGTAACCCCACTATTTAAAAAAGGAGGGAGAGAGAAAACAGGGAACTACCGACCGGTTAGCCTGACATCAGTAGTAGGGAAAATGCTAGAGTCTATTATAAAAGGATGTAATAACGGCAAACCTAGATAATATCAATGGAATTAGACAAAGTCAACATGGATTTATGAAAGGAAAATCATGTTTGACAAATCTACTGGAGTTTTTTGAGGATGTAACTGATAGAATAGATAAGGGAGAACCTGTGGATGTAGTGAATTTGGATTTTTAGAAGGCCTTTGATAAAATCCCACATAAGAGGTTAGTGTGCAACATTAAAGCACATAGGGTAATGTATTGGCATGGATTGAAAATTGGTTAACTGACAGGAAACAGGGAGTAGGAATAAACGGGTCTGTTTCGGGATGGCGGGCAGT
Source organism: Pristiophorus japonicus (assembly GCF_044704955.1). Lineage (NCBI taxonomy): Eukaryota > Metazoa > Chordata > Chondrichthyes > Pristiophoridae > Pristiophorus > Pristiophorus japonicus. Next base: position 207,396,118 of record NC_091988.1, on the reverse strand, counting down.
GACTCGTGGGGTACGACAGGGATCAGTGCTGGGGCCCCAGCTATTCACAATATATATAAATGATTTGGATGAGGGAACCAAATGTAATATTTCCAAGTTTGCTGACGACACAAAATTAGGTGGGATTGTGAGTTGTGAGGAGGATGCAAAGATGTTGCAAGGCGATTTAGATAGGTTGAGTGAGTGGGCAAACACGTGGCAGATGCAGTATAACGTGGATAAATGTGAAGTTATCCACTTCAGTAGAAAAAACATAAAGACAAAGTATAATTTAAATGGTGATAGCTTGGGAAATGTTGAGGTACAGAGGGACCTGGGTATCCTTATACACCAGTCATTGAAAGCAAACATGTAGGTGCAGCAAGCAGTTAGGAAGGCAAATGGTATGTTGGCCTTCATTGCAAGAGGATTTCAGTACAGGAGCAAGGATGTCTTACTACTGTTATACAGGGCCTTGGTGAGACCGCACCTGGAGTATTGTGTACAGTTTGGTCTCCTTACCTAAAGAAAGGATACACTTGCCATAGAGGGAGTCATGTATTCAACCAGCATTGTAACCCATGTATAAACTGACAAGTTGTCCACTGTGAGAACAATGACCACTAGGTGGTGAACTTGTGGGAGACACTCCTAACCTGGACTTTCAGGTATAAAAGGGGAAGCTCCACCCACCTTCATCACTTGAGTGCTAAGGAATAAAGGACAGGCCACAGACTGACCTTCTCTCAAGCATGGGCCTCGTGTGCATTTATACTGTATAGTAAGGACGTATCAATGGCGACGAGAAACTGGGATTTAAACCACGTGAGCATGGCCACTAGCAGAACAGACGAGAGGTACTGTGTTAAGGAATGGTTGGGACAGAGATTCAACATTGTTAAAGCAGCACACAGTTCTCCAGGCAGACAAGGGCAATCGGGCATGCCCCAACATGTAGTCGAACCCAGAGGGGGAGTTCGACAGAGACAATGGCAAGCTGAACGGTGATTCACACCATTGCAAGGGATAATGCGGCCAGTAATGGGGCCATCAACACCTGTTAATGGCGCACTCAAGGACAGTCACGGGGCAGTCAGGGACGATCGACTGGCAAGGGACCTTTTGTTTCCAACAACAGCTCATGTTGGAAGCGTGGAGGCACACACTTAGCCGGAGTTTGCAGAGATGAGCAAAATACCTGCAGAAATTGCAGAAATGAACGCTGGGGGAAATCGCTGGAAGCTGAAGTTCAGCGAGTTCATGTGGAGCACGTATACAGTTCATACACCAGGACGCCACCAATAATGATGAAAGTGCTCCTCAATGGCATCCCCGTATCAATGGAGTTAGACACGGGGGCCAGCCAGTCCCTGATGGGTATCAAATAGTTCAAAAAGTTGTGGGCGTCCAAGGCCAGGAGGCCAAAATTAATCGCCGATTGACGCACAGCTACGGACTTACACAAAGGAGGTCATTCTGATGCTAGGCAGCGTCACGGTAGTCGTGACCCACAAAGATTCGGAGAACAGGTTGTCCCGGGGGACGGTCCCGCACTACTGGGGAGGAGTTGGCTTGCTGTCATGAATTGGAAATGGGACGATGTCAATGCAATTTCCTCTGTGGAGCGAGTATCATGCTCGCAGGTCCTGGACAAATTTGACTCATTATTTCAACTCGGCATTGGCACTTTCATGGGGACCAAGGTAGTGATTCACATAAACCCGGACGCCAGGCCAGTACACCACAAGGCCAGAGCGGTGCCGTATGTGATGTGGGAAAAGATAGAAGGCGAATTGGACCGCCTGCTGAGGGAAGGCATCATCTCGCCAGTCAAATTCAGTGACTGGGCGAGCCCGATTGTGCCGGTGCTCAAGGCGGATGGGTCGGTCAGGATATGTGGCGCTTACAAGGCCACCATCAATTGGGTGTCACTCCAAGACCAGTACCCGCTACCGAGAGCGGAGGACCTTTTGCAACGCTATCCGGTGGCAAACTTTTTTCAAAATTGGACCTGACCTCAGCTTACATGACCCAGGAGCTGGCGAGTGAGTCGAAGAAGCTGACCACCATCATGACACACAAGGGGTTGTTTGAGTACAACAGATGTCCGTTCGGGATTCGCTCGGCCGTCGCAATCTTCCAACGAAATATGGAAAGCCTCCTCAAGTCAATTCCAGGGACGGTGGTTTTTCAGGACGACATCCTCATCACGGGTTACGATAGTGAAGAACACCTCCACAACCTGGAGGAGGTGCTACGCAGACTGGACCGGGTAGGGCTGCGACTGAAAAAGGCGAAGTGCGTCTTCCTAGCTCCAGAGGTAGAATTCCTGGGGATGAGGGTAGCAGCAGACGGGATCAGCCCTACTGCGTCCAAAACGGAAGTGATCCAGAGAGCACCCAGACCCCGTAACACGACGGAGCTGCGTTCATTCGTGGGGCTCCTGAACTATTTTGGTAACTTTCTTCCCAAATTGAGCACGCTGCTCGAGCCGCTACATGTGCTCCGACGCAAAGGTCACGAATGGGTCTGGGGGGTCAGCCAGGAAAGGGCTTTTAATAGAGCACACAATTTGTTCGGTTCCAACAATCTGTTAACGCTATATGACCCGTGTAAGAAACTTGTGTTAACGTGCGATGCGTTGTCCTATGGTGTCGGGTGTGTGTTGCAGCATGTCAATGCCAAGGATCAGTTACAGCCGGTACCTTATGCCTCCAGAAGTCTGTCCCAGACAGAAAGGGGCTACAGGATGGTTGAAAAGGAGGCGCTCGCATGTGTATATGCGGTAAAGAAAATGCACCAGTACCTGTTTGGCAGGAAATTTGAGCTGGAGATAGATCACAAACCCCTAACGTCCCTTTTGGCCGACAACAAGGCCATAAATGCAAATGCATCGGCCCGCATACAGAGGTGGGCACTCACGTTAGCCGCCTATGATTATACAATTCGGCACAGACCGGGCACTGAAAACTGCGCCGATGCACTCAGCAGGCTCCCACTAACCACCACTGAGGGGGCTACCGAGCATGGTGCTGAGATGGTCATGGCTGTTGAAGCTTTCTGAAGCGAAGGCTCACCCGTGACAGCCCGTCAGATCAAAGTCTGGACAAATAGAGACCCGCTATTGTCTCCAGTCAAGAAATGTGTCATAGAAACATAGAAAATAGGTGCAGGAGTAGGCCATTCGGCCCTTCTAGCCTGCACCGCCATTCAATGAGTTCATGGCTGAACATGCAACTTCAGTACCCCCTTCCTGCTTTCTCGCCATACCCTTTGATTCCCCCTAGTAGTAAGGACTTCATCTAACTCCCTTTTGAATATATTTAGTGTCCTGAATGGGGACTGGGCAGCCACGTACAGGGCATGCCCTGAGGAATTTAAACCATTTCACAGGCGCAGGGATGAACTCTCGATTCAGGCCGATTGGCTACTGTGGGGAAATCGCGTAGTCATGCCCCAGATGGGCAGAGAGATGTTTTTCAGAGAACTCCACAATGGGCACCCGGGCATTGTCATGATGAAGGCAATTGCCAGGTCACACGTTTGGTGGCCAGGGATAGACGCAGATCTGGAACTTTGTGTTCGCAGGTGCAACACGTGTGCTCAGCTGGGCAACGCACCCAGGGAAGCCCCCCTTAGCCCCTGGTCCTGGCCCACCAAGCCTTGGTCACGCATCCATGTGGACTACGCAGGTCCTTTCATGGGAAAAATGTTTTTGGTTGTAGTAGACGCCTACTCCAAATGGATCAATTGTGACATTTTAAATTCAAGCACATCCTCTGCCACGGTAGAAAGTCTACGGGCAATGTTCGCCGCCCACGGTCTACCGGACATTTTGGTCAGCGACAATGGCCCGTGCTCCACAAGCACTGAATTCCAGGACTTCATGGCAGGCAATGGAATTAACCATGTCAGAACGGCACCGTTCAAGCCGGCCTCAAACGGCCAGGCAGAACGAGCAGTGCAGATAATCAAACAGGGGAGGCTCAGAATCCAAGGGGGTTCCCTACAATGCTGCTTATCACGCCTCCTGTTGGCCGACAGATCCCGACCACACTCGCTCACAGGGGTTCCACCCGCAGAGCTGCTAATGAAAAGGACGCTCAAAACCCGGTTATCTCTTACACACCCCACCATGAAAGAAATTGTCGAGAGCAGGCGCCAGTCACAATATAACTACCATGACAGGAATGCGAGGGTGCGATGTATTGATGTAAATGACCCTGTTTTTGTCCTCAACTACACTGCAGGGCCCAAATGGCTCGCAGGCACTGTGATTGCCAAAGAGGGAAATAGGATTCTGGTAGTTAAACTTACCAATGGACAAATCTGCCGCAAACACGTAGATCAAACAAAAAGGAGGTTCAGCAACCCCATCAAAGAAGCAGAGGAAAACACGACGTAGAGTTTACTCCACCACAGGTGACCAAACACCGGAACCAAAGGGAGGAGAGCCCAGTCACTGTGGGCAGTCCGGACAGGCCTGAGGCACTGCAAACAGCAGATACTCAGGCCAGCGCCCAACAACCGGAGCCCCAACTCAGGCGCTCTACAAGGGAGCATAAACCACCAGAGAGACTTAACCTGTGATCCCAATAAGACTTTGGGGGGCAGGTGATGTCATATATTCAACCAGCATTGTAACCCATGTATAATCTGACCTAAGTTGTACACTGTGAGAACAATGATCACTAGGTGGTGAACTTGTGGGAGACACTCCTAACCTGGACCTTCAGGTATAAAAAGGGAAGCTCCACCCACCTTCATCACTTGAGTGCTAAGGAATAAAGGACAGGTCACAGACTGACCTCTCAAGCATGGGCCTCGTGTGCATTTATATTGTATAGTAAGGACGTATCAGAGGGAGTGCAACAAAACGTCACCAGACTGATTCCTGGGATGGCAGGACTGTCTTATGAGGAGAGATTGGGTCGACTAGGCCTGTATTCTCTAGAGTTTAGAAGAATGAGAGGTGATCTCATTGAAACATACAAAATTCTTACAAGGCTTGACAAGGTAGATGCAGGAAGGATGTTTCCCCCGGGCTGGGGAGTCAAGAACCAAGGGTCACAGTCTCAGGATAAGGGGTCGGCCATTTAGGACTGAGATGAGGAGAAACTTCTTCACTCAGAGGGTGGCGAATCTTTGGAATTCTCTGCCCCAGAGGGCTGTGGAGGCTCAGTTGTTGAGTATATTCAAGACAGAGATTGATAGATTTTTGGATATTAAGGCGATCGAGGGATATGGGGACAGTGCAGGAAAGTGGAGTTGAGGTCAGAGATCAGCCATGATCTTGTGGAATGGCAGAGCATGCTCGAGGGGCCGAATGGCCGACTCCTGCTCCTAATGCTTATGTTCATTCTGCCTCCCGGATGTTAGCACCCCCCAAACAGGGTGCAACGCAATTTCACCCGCAATAAGTCACCAGAACCGGATGGGATATATCCTTGGAAGCTGAGGGAAGTTAAGGAGGAAGTTGCAGAAGTACTGGCCGTAATTTTCCAATCCTGCTTAGATACTGGAGTGGTGCCAAAGGACTGGAGAATTGCAAATGTTACATCCTTGTACAAAAATGGGTACAATCCCACTCACCGACTGTCTGCCAGGCCTGACTTTCTGGTCCTGGTCACAAATCAGGGACCTCTGGTCACTCCAGGAAAACAGGACACAGTGAAGCCAGCGGCTGTAAGGTGTGGCCTTCTCTGTAGTACAATAGTCTACTGAGGCCTAGAAATTGGGAGCGATAACGGAACGCTTAGCACTTACCGACCAGGTGTACTGAGTAGATCAACACCTGCTATATTCAGCGGGAGGTTTACAGCGGCGGTACTGCGTGGCGCCCTGATCTCTTTCGCCCGGAGATCGTGACATCATCGCCCCGGTAGCGGTCCGTACCCGAACTTCAGTTCCCTCCCCTGCAGCATTGCCGGGCAAAACCACCAGCGTCCACCGGGAGGCCGGCTGCTTCGGGGATGATGGGTCAGCCCAGCACAGCTGATGGGGCCGGATGGCGGCTGCCAGCGGTGAGCAGGTAAGCTCTTCCTTTGCAGAGTCTGCAGCGATGGCCTTTCCCTTTAAGGGAGCGGAGGAGCCTTCCAACGCGGCATAGTGCTCCAGTACCCCCCCACCTGCTGCTCCTCACACTCCGGGTAGGAAGTGGAGTGTCTGATTTAGTGATCCACTTCCCTCGAGCACAAATGCCGAATTTTAAAAAAAATTAAAAAACATTAGCACATGGCCCTAATTTTTTCAAGTTTTAAAAATTACCAATGGGCGTTCCCACGTTTCTGCCCCTAACTGTCTCGGTCCATACATGAAGAATGGCTGTTTGAGTGAGGTGTCAGAGCGTGTGAAGACACAGAGTACGGCACTACAACAACAGGCAGCAGAGAAGGGGACTTTTTAAATAAAAATGCAGAATCCTCGGTTTTGCAACTTCTTCACTAAGTAACAGTTTGAATTGTGTGGTTAGAACATTTTGGATTATTGTCCTGTTTTTTGTCCCACCCAACTTGTGTCACTGAGAATGACATAGTCACCTAGTCAGCTATTGAACAACATCCTGCAGCACTTGGGGCAACTTGTGACCCAACAGCACAGCATTGTGACAGTATCTGCCTGGCGGACAGCAGCTTGGGATGCTAAGAAATCACCATAGCAACAGCAGATCTTTAGCCCTTCCCATATTGTAAAACGGTCATCATTGGAAAAAACACACTTTAAAATCCAAATCAATAATCGGCAGCCTTCTCAGTGTGGGACCAGCCAGACCCAGCTTCAACCCCAAATCCACACTCAGTAAACTGACCTCAGCCACAGTGGTGGCAGAGGGCCTGGAATTGGGCTCAGAGTCTCTGGGATAGAAAGGCCGGAGCAATTCTGCTCCAGTGTGCTATCCAGGCATTAGTGGACGTTCGGTGCGCAAAGAACAAGGACGAGGAGAGTTGAGATGGGATGAGGATGAGGATGAGGACAAGGAGAGTTGAGATGGGATGAGGATGAGGATGAGGACGAGTTGAGATGGGATGAGGATGAGGACGAGGAGAGTTGAGATGGGATGAGGATGAGGACGAGTTGAGATGGGACGAGGACGAGGAGGAGTTGAGATGGGATGAGGATGAGGACGAGGAGAGTTGAGATGGGATGAGGATGAGGACGAGGACGAGGAGAGTTGAGATGGGATGAGGACGAGGAGGAGTTGAGATGGGATGAGGATGAGGAGGAGTTGAGATGGGATGAGGATGAGGACGAGGAGAGTTGAGATGGGATGAGGATGAGGACGAGGACGAGGAGAGTTGAGATGGGATGAGGACGAGGAGGAGTTGAGATGGGATGAGGATGAGGACGAGGAGAGTTGAGATGGGATGAGGATGAGGACGAGGAGAGTTGAGATGGGATGAGGACGAGGAGGAGTTGAGATGGGATGAGGATGAGGACGAGTTGAGATGGGACGAGGACGAGGAGGAGTTGAGATGGGATGAGGATGAGGACGAGGAGAGTTGAGATGGGATGAGGATGAGGAGAGTTGAGATGGGACGAGGATGAGGAGAGTTGAGATGGGACGAGGATGAGGAGAGTTGAGATGGGATGAGGATGAGGAGAGTTGAGATGGGATGAGGATGAGGACGAGGACGAGGAGAGTTGAGATGGGATGAGGACGAGGAGGAGTTGAGATGGGATGAGGATGAGGACGAGGAGAGTTGAGATGGGATGAGGATGAGGACGAGGAGAGTTGAGATGGGATGAGGACGAGGAGGAGTTGAGATGGGATGAGGATGAGGACGAGTTGAGATGGGACGAGGACGAGGAGGAGTTGAGATGGGATGAGGATGAGGACGAGGAGAGTTGAGATGGGATGAGGATGAGGAGAGTTGAGATGGGACGAGGACGAGGAGAGTTGAGATGGGATGAGGACGAGGAGGAGTTGAGATGGGATGAGGATGAGGACGAGGAGAGTTGAGATGGGATGAGGATGAGGACGAGGACGAGGAGAGTTGAGATGGGATGAGGACGAGGAGGAGTTGAGATGGGATGAGGATGAGGACGAGGAGAGTTGAGATGGGATGAGGATGAGGACGAGGAGAGTTGAGATGGGATGAGGACGAGGAGGAGTTGAGATGGGATGAGGATGAGGACGAGTTGAGATGGGACGAGGACGAGGAGGAGTTGAGATGGGATGAGGATGAGGACGAGGAGAGTTGAGATGGGATGAGGATGAGGAGAGTTGAGATGGGACGAGGATGAGGAGAGTTGAGATGGGACGAGGATGAGGAGAGTTGAGATGGGATGAGGATGAGGAGGAGTTGAGATGGGATGAGGATGAGGACGAGGAGAGTTGAGATGGGATGAGGATGAGGACGAGGACGAGGAGAGTTGAGATGGGATGAGGACGAGGAGGAGTTGAGATGGGATGAGGATGAGGACGAGGAGAGTTGAGATGGGATGAGGATGAGGACGAGGAGAGTTGAGATGGGATGAGGACGAGGAGGAGTTGAGATGGGATGAGGATGAGGACGAGTTGAGATGGGACGAGGACGAGGAGGAGTTGAGATGGGATGAGGATGAGGACGAGGAGAGTTGAGATGGGATGAGGATGAGGAGAGTTGAGATGGGACGAGGATGAGGAGAGTTGAGATGGGACGAGGATGAGGAGAGTTGAGATGGGATGAGGATGAGGAGAGTTGAGATGGGACGAGGATGAGGACGAGGAGAGTTGAGATGGGATGAGGACGAGGACGAGGAGAGTTGAGATGGGATGAGGATGAGGACGAGGAGGAGTTGAGATGGGATGAGGATGAGGACGAGGAGAGTTGAGATGGGATGTGGATGAGGACGAGTTGAGATGGGATGAGGATGAGGACGAGGACGAGGACGAGTTGAGATGGGATGAGGATGAGGACGAGGAGGAGTTGAGATGGGATGAGGATGAGGACGAGGAGAGTTGAGATGGGATGTGGATGAGGACGAGTTGAGATGGGATGAGGATGAGGACGAGTTGAGATGGGATGAGGATGAGGACGAGGATGAGGACGAGGATGAGGACGAGGAGAGTTGAGATGGGATGAGGATGAGGACGAGGATGAGGACAAGTTGAGATGGGATGAGGATGAGGATGAGGAGAGTTGAGATGGGATGAGGATGAGGACGAGGAGGAGTTGAGATGGGATGAGGATGAGGACGAGGACGAGGAGAGTTGAGATGGGACGAGGATGAGGAGAGTTGAGATGGGATGAGGATGAGGGTGAGGATGAGGATGAGTTGAGATGGGATGAGGATGAGGACGAAGAGAGTTGAGATGGGATGAGGATGAGGACGAGGACGAGGAGAGTTGAGATGGGACGAGGATGAGGATGAGGAGAGTTGAGATGGGATGAGGATGAGGACGAGTTGAGATGGGATGAGGATGAGGACGAGGAGGAGTTGAGATGGGATGAGGATGAGGACGAGGACGAGGAGAGTTGAGATGGGACGAGGATGAGGATGAGGAGAGTTGAGATGGGATGAGGACGAGTTGAGATGGGACGAGGATGAGGATGAGGACGAGTTGAGATGCTGTTGGTGCAGAGCCAGCAGTTTAACACATCTCCATTGATAAGGACCCGTTCTAAGTCCAATCCAAATATTTCATCACTAACAACTGTAGTTTTCCAGAATAGTTTGTTACATACCACTTCAAAATACTTCACAAGTTCACCAAAGTTAGGATTCTCCTTGTAATTTGTAATGGTTTCAGACTCTACTTTGTGACCAGCACATTCTATCGTCACTTGGGGCTGCTCCACTTCGAAAAGGTTTATACGTTTCAGGTCCCGGAGACCCCAGAATAAAACCTAGAAAAATAAAGTGTCATTTATCTGGTGTGCAGCACGTGAGGATCAAAGGTCAGCACTGGAAATGTGGAGAGAGATAACTTATGCAATGGAACACACGCAGGCCGAGTGTTCTCTGCTGCTTTTCTGTTTCATGTTGGATTCAAACTACAGTTGAACAGCTTTGGATCACAATTGGACAACAGCAGTTTGCAACTAGAGCAACTGGTTGGTGCTCTCAACAAGGCGCATCTTGACAGAGACAAGACTGGCTTCACACTTCTCCTGAACTCCCAGCTTCAATCAGCACAGCCCCGGCATTAACTCACCCTCATAATAAATGGGTTAACAACTTCATCCTGGAATTACGTCATTGACTGGGGAATTAATATCCAGACGGAAATTTACCTCAATTCTGAACTTCTTGAGCTTTGGCCGGATTGTTGCAGGAATAATTAAATGCTTCCTCTGTTCATCGAGATATTCTGGATCCTTGGATTCTACATCCTCTGGCACAGATGGCTAAAAAGAGTCACATATTTAAGAACAGAGTTGCATTCTCCATTTTCTCACCTTGACAAATCTTTTCTCCAGCTCTCTCATGCCCTCTTGTGTTCACATTTACAATTTTAACTCCCTCCCACGGTGAATCTGCGAGCTATCATCAGCGTCATCCTGTGCTCCCAAAGGAACGCGACCTTCACAGGTGCATAGTCAGATACCAATCCCTGTGAGCATGGCTCCTCACTGGGAGCAGGGATTGAAAATCACCCCCGCAATCTCTTCTATACTCCCTCACTGCATCACTCATTCCACTGCTCTTAGCACGCATGTGCTTTCTCCCACTTCCTTTACAAACAGTTTCTTTTAGTTCGCTCAATCTCGTCGGTCATCTAAAATAAATCCCGGGATCATGAATCCGACAATTCTTCTCCAATTTCTTTTTAATGTCTCACTGTGTTGCCCTGTCCTGCTCCCACTCTATTCCTGAACACTCAGTGTCTCTAGTTTTTGTTAATCGATAAACTAATCAAACTAAGGGAGGATAAAACTCCTGGTCCGGATGGATTGCGCAGCACAGATTAAAATAAGTTAGGGAAGAGATAGCAAAGGCACTATTACATAGATATAAAAATGTATTAGAAAAGGGAATAGTGCCGGAGGACTGGCGGATGGACTGATAATATGATTCATATTTTTTAAAAAGGGAGATGGAACAAGTCGAGAGAACTAGAGACCAATTAGCTTAACGTCAGTGGCAGAAAAGATAATGGAATCCTTACTGAAAGATGTAAAAGAAAACCATCTAGAAACTGAAAATATAATAAAGAGCAGGCAGTACGGATTCCAAAAGGGAAGGTTGTGCTTGGCCAACCTTAACGGATTGTTTGAAGTAACAGAAAGGGTAGATAAGGGAAATGTAGATGATGTGATATATTTAGATTTCTAAATGGCCTTTGATAAGGTACTGCATAGTAGACTGATGACTATTGTCAGTGTGGAGTCAGGGGACAAGTAGCAGAATGGAGAGCAGACCGGCTACAGAACAGATACAGAGAGTCGGAGTTAAAGGTGGGGAATGGTGTTCCACAACAATCGGTGCTGGGACCACTGTTGGTCAAAATTTATATAAACAACTTGGGCTCGGGAATCAAAAGTCTAATTTCGAAATTTGGGGGATGTAGCTAATACAGAAGAAGACTGCAACAAAATACAGGAAGACGTTACTAAACTTGTAAAATGGACGTGCAAAGTGTCACCTCTTCCTGAGGTCCCCACAATCACAGTCGCCAATTCGATTCACTCCACGTGATATCAAGAAACTGACCCTCCGACAGTGCAGGGCCCCCTCAGTACTGCCCCTCCGACAGTGTGGCGCTCCCTCATCACTGCTCCTCCGGCAGTGCAGCACTCCCTCAGTACTGCCCCTCCGACAATGCGGCACTCCCTCAGCACTGCTCCTCCGGCAGTGCAGCACTCCCTCAGTACTGCCCCTCCGACAGTGCGGCACTCCCTCAGTACTGCTCCTCCGGCAGTGCAGCACTCTCTCAGTACTGCCCCTCCGACAGTGCAGCACTCCCTCAGTACTGCCCGTCCGACAATGCGGCACTCCCTCAGCACTGCTCCTCCGGCAGTGCAGCACTCCCTCAGCACTGCCCCTCCGACAGTGCGGCACTCCCTCAGTACTGCTCCTCCAGCAGTGCAGCACTCCCTCAGTACTGCCCCTCCGACAGTGCGGCGCTCCCTCAGTACTGCCCCTCCGACAGTGCGGCGCTCCCTTAGTACTGCCCCTCCGACAATGCGGCACTCCCTCAGTACTGCTCCTCCAGCAGTGCAGCACTCCCTCAGTACTGCCCGTCCGACAATGCGGCACTCCCTCAGCACTGCTCCTCCGACAGTGCGGCACTCCCTCAGTACTGCCCCTCCGACAGTGCGGCACTCCCTCAGTACTGCCCCTCCGACAGTGCGGCGCTCCCTCAGTACTGCCTCTCCGACAGTGCGGCACTCCCTCAGTACTGCTCCTCCAGCAGTGCAGCACTCCCTCAGTACTGCCCCTCCGACAGTGCGGCGCTCCCTCAGTACTGCCCCTCCGACAATGCGGCACTCCCTCAGTACTGCTCCTCCAGCAGTGCAGCACTCCCTCAGTACTGCCCGTCCGACAATGCGGCACTCCCTCAGCACTGCTCCTCCGACAGTGCGGCACTCCCTCAGTATTGCCCCTCCGACAGTGCGGCACTCCCTCAGTACTGCCCCTCCGACAGTGCGGCGCTCCCTCAGTACTGCCTCTCCGACAATGCGGCACTCCCTCAGTACCGCCCCTCCGACAGTGCGGCACTCCCTCAGGACTGCTCCTCCAACAGTGCAGCACTCCCTCAGTACTGCCCCTCCAGTATGGCACTGAAGCTTTGGTTAACCACAGACTGTAGAGAAGTTGAGGAGAAATATCACACCAGGGTCACAGTGACACAGAATACCTTTAATGAATTTGATGGCATGCGCAGTGCTGTGAACAGAAGTCAGTGTGAAGGGGTGCCAGTCGGGAGATGGATGGTGGGAGAGGTGGGCGTGCTTTAATGGGTGATCCTTGCTGGACAATCAGCAGGAAGTTGACTGGTGTCTGCTGTTAATTTGCTACAAAGACCAACATGACTAATCTGAGAAGCTTTGCTTTTCCTACCTCTCCATATCCACTGTAGTCAAGTTCGATCAGCTCGAAAGCCGCCAGCAGCTCGCCGCCCATTGTCTGCCCTTTGTAAATGTCGTGAAACGTTAAGGAAGGTCTCACATACGCATCCTCCTGCAACTTAATGCTGGGAGCTGCAAAAGCCCGGCCCAGGAACTCTGGGCCTCCCTGTGTATAAAAAACAACAGCCTCTGATTAATGCCCAAACTCATCCCATCAATATATCCTGGGACAGGTTTGTTGCAGAACCAAAACGCAACATCACAGAATAGTAGATTTGCAATTCCCCATCCAACTCATTCCCAAACTCAACACTTGACTGTGTGCAGGGACACGTGGAGGTGATGGGAGGGAGGCCGACAGAGTTCGCCATGATTTCTCACCTACAATTTCTGCCACCGATACTGAAAGAATACTACCCACCAGTACTGTACCCGTGTTATACAGTGACAGACCTGTACCCACCAGTACTGTACCCGTGTTATACAGTGACAGACCTGTACCCACCAGTACTGTACCCGTGTTACAGTGACAGACCTGTACCCACCAGTACTGTACCCCAGTGTTATAGTGACAGACCTGTACCCACCAGTACTGTACCCGTGTTACAGTGACAGACCTGTACCCACCAGTACTGTACCCCAGTGTTATAGTGACAGACCTGTACCCACCAGTACTGTACCCCAGTGTTATACAGTGGCAGACCTGTACCCACCAGTATTGTACCCCAGTGCTATACAGTGACAGACCTGTACCCACCAGTACTGTACCCCAGTTATACAGTGACAGACCTGTACCCACCGGTACTGTACCTCAGTGTTATACAGTGACAGACCTGTACCCACCAGTACTGTACCCCAGTTATACAGTGGCAGACCTGTACCCACCAGTATTGTACCCCAGTGTTATACAGTGACAGACCTGTACCCACCAGTACTGTACCCCAGTGTTATACAGTGACAGACCTGTACCCACCGGTACTGTACCCCAGTTATACAGTGGCAGACCTGTACCCACCAGTATTGTACCCCAGTGTTATACAGTGACAGACCTGTACCCACCAGTACTGTACCCCAGTTATACAGTGACAGACCTGTACCCACCGGTACTGTACCTCAGTGTTATACAGTGACAGACCTGTACCCACCAGTACTGTACCCCAGTGTTATACAGTGACAGACCTGTACTCACCAGTACTGTACCCCAGTGTTATACAGTGGCAGACCTGTACCCACCAGTATTGTACCCCAGTGCTATACAGTGACAGACCTGTACCCACCAGTACTGTACCCCAGTTATACAGTGACAGACCTGTACCCACCGGTACTGTACCTCAGTGTTATACAGTGACAGACCTGTACCCCCCAGTACTGTACCCCAGTTATACAGTGGCAGACCTGTACCCACCAGTATTGTACCCCAGTGTTATACAGTGACAGACCTGTACCCACCAGTACTGTACCCCAGTGTTATACAGTGACAGACCTGTACCCACCAGTACTGTACCCCAGTTATACAGTGGCAGACCTGTACCCACCAGTATTGTACCCCAGTGTTATACAGTGACAGACCTGTACCCACCAGTACTGTACCCCAGTGTTATACAGTGACAGACCTGTACCCACCAGTACTGTACCCCAGTGTTATACAGTGGCAGACCTGTACCCACCAGTATTGTACCCCAGTGTTATACAGTGACAGACCTGTACCCACCAGTACTGTACCCCAGTGTCATACAGTGACAGACCTGTACCCACCAGTACTGTACCCCAATGTTATACAGTGACAGCCCTGTACCCACCAGTACTGTACCCCAGTGTTATACAGTGACAGACCTGTACCCACCAGTACTGTACCCCAGTGTTATATAGTGACAGACCTGTAACCACCAGTGCTGCACCCTAGTGTTAGACAGTGACAGACCTGTACCCACCAGTACTGTACCCCAGTGTTATACAGTGACAGCCCTGTACCCACCAGTACTGTACCCCAGTGTTATACAGTGACAGCCCTGTACCCACCAGTACTGTACCTCAGTGTTATACAGTGATAGACCTGTACCCACCAGTACTGTACCCCAGTGTTATACAGTGACAGACCTGTACCCACCAGCACAGTACCCCAGTGTTATACAGTGACAGACCTGTACCCACCAGTACTGTACCCCAATGTTACACAATTCTAAGCACTGTCTCTAAACTCGTACAGCAGTACAAATGTATTATTGTACAGCTGGGTGTTATTCACAATTCAAGCGATCGTACAAAATGTCATCCACCAGCATTATAATTTTATCTTAGTGACAAGTCTGCTGTTAGTCTTTTGTGAAATTGTGTGAAGCTATGACTCACAAAGCTCTCATAGTCAAAGATATTGATGATGATTATGGGGGGGTCATTCTTCAGTTCCTGTTTACTTCCCTCGATCAGGATTTGATCAAACAGCAACATCTCGCACCACATTGGGGAAAGAGTTTCTTCCAGATTCTGTGGAATAATTGAAGAGAAAATTACGTCTGCTATGAGTTCTGTCTCTCAATGACTGTTATAACGATAGCAGTCCCATGGCACTGAGTGAGATAAATCCCAAATCATGCAACGCCACCAGAGCCAGCTCCGGGTTTATTGGTCTGCGATGAGCAGCAAAAATCAGCAACTGTTAAATGGAAAATAGCAAATGCTGCAGATAAGGCCAGGGGCAATTATGCTGCTGAAAATACTCACGCCTCTGTATTCATTCCATATTACTAACCATACCTGGTTTGCTTAAGCATCTCCAAAACCAAAAGACAGAAGTGTTTACACAGATATTGTCTGATCTGGACTGCACACTCTCTGTTGGGGGCACAGATACTTACCTAAAGTTTGAAACTGTAGAGACAGGATGACAAGCCGAGGCCGAGAGACATCGCAGAGTTACAGGAACACTGCTGGAGCTCACAGGGGGTTGTGACTCTTTAGGGTACGAAAAGAATGAAAGGAAACCGAAACACTTTCTGAATAATGATATCGACATAAAGACATGAGAGTTTACCAGATAAAGGTGCAACTTGAAATTCAGAATGATCAGTTCATCTGTTCAGGAGATGAGGGGTTAAATTGTCTGCTTCTTCTGGAATGGCTGTGAAATGGTTGTATTTCTATCTACGTGTCCCAAGTCTGTTACTGAGCAGAACAGCCTGCTCACATTTACATGTTTTTCACAGTTCACGGTCTAGCAGACAACTGTCTGATCGCTAACCTTGGATTTATCTCTTATTGTTAGAGGTCAATGGCCTTCAAAGAGTACAGCAAATCTTTCTGACAGCAGCTTAAAGCAAGAATAATATCCATTGTAGTGTTCGAGCTTCGAACATCCCGGCAGGCAGCAAAGACCAGCATGCACTCTGATTCTGGCCAAGCTGGCACTTCTGTTCGTTCCTTTGTTGTTCGTACTTTGAACGAAATTCTGCTCGATCCAGGCTTCACATCGACTCTCTTAGTCTTCCGTAAAAACAGGTATTAAAAGTCCATATTGAAAAGTCTAAAATCCTTCATGTTTAACCAGCTAAAATCATGAATCTTGCAGCACTTGTCGACTTCCTGCTGCTTGTCCAGCTAACCACTTGTGCCCGTTAAGACACAGTCTTACAGGAACTGAATGGGAATACACCACAAAAGCCCCAAGGAGTCAGGAAGTACAATCACCCAGCTATGCCCTGGAATACTGCAAACCTGACTGCCTCAGATAAGTGAGTCTGCCCCAGAGGACTGACTTGGAGCAAACTTGACCTCAAAAGACTCCACTTAACATCAGACAAAATTCATCAAATTAAAACGGTGTACATTACATTAAAGTTTCTTACCCTGGTTGATTGACATTGAGTTGAAAACACAACTCTTGCGAAAGGGTCTGATAATCCGGTGTCATCAGCTGCAAGGACACCTCGAGCTTGGTACATATGGGCTCGCAGCTGGAAATAACTGTTGTCTATGAGCAGGAAAAAGTTATAGATATTCACTAACATACAACTATCGAACCTTTAACGCAGTAAAACGTCCCAAGGTGCTTCACAGGAGCATAGTCAGACAGAAATTGACACTGTGCCAAAGCAGGAGACGTTAGAACGGTGACCAAAAGCCTGGTCAATATGGCAGATTTTAACGAGTATCTAACAGGAGGAGAGAGAGGTGGAGAGGGAATGCAGAGCTTCAAGCACAGCCACCAATGGGGATACACAAAGATAGAATTGGAGGAGTGCAGACATCTCAAAGAGGTTTGGCCTGGAGGAGGTTAGAGATATAGGGAGGGGTTGAGACCACGGAGGGATTTGAAAACAAGGATGAGAATTTTAAATTCGAGGCTTTGCTGGACTTGGAGCCAATGTAGGTCAGCGAGCACAGGAGTGATGGATGAATGAGACTTGGTGCGAATTACGATACAGGCAGGAGTGATGGGTGAATGAGACTTGGTGCGAATTAGGATACAGGCAGCAGTGATGGATGAATGAGACTTGGTGCGAATTAGGATACAGGCAGCAGTGATGGATGAATGAGACTTGGTGCAAATTAGGATACAGGCAGGAGTGATGGATGAATGGGACTTGGTGCGAATTAGGATACAGGCAGGAGTGATGGATGAATGAGACTTGGTGCGAATTAGAATATAGGCAGGAGTGATGGATGAATGAGACTTGGTGCGAATTAGGATACAGGCAGCAGAGATTTGGAAGAGCTCAAGTTTATGGACAGTGCAGGGTGGGGACAAATCCACGGATGAGGGTTTCAGCAGTAGATGAGCTGAGGCAGGGGCAGAGACAAAAACTATGCTCAACACAGTCCAGGTGAATAAACATAAGAATTAGGAGCAGGAGTCGGCCATTCGGCCCTCGAGCCTGCTCCGTCATTCAATGAGATCATGGCTAATCTTCTATCTCAACTCCACTTTCCTGCACTGTCCCCATATCCCTTGATCCCCTTAATATCCAAAAATCTATCGATCTCTGTCTTGAATATACTCAAAGACTGAGCCTCCACAGTCCTCTGGGGCGAAGAATTCCAAAGATTCACCACCCTCTGAGTGAAGTATTTTCTCCTCGTCTCAGTCCTAATGACCGACCCCTTATCCTGAGACTGTGACCCCTAGTTCTAAACTCGCCAGCCCAGGGAAACATCCTCCCTGCATCTACCCTGTCAAGCCCTGTAAGAATTTTGTATGTTTCAATGAGATCACCTCTCATTCTTCTAAACTCTAGAGAATATCGGCCTAGTCTACTCAATCTCTCCTCATAGGACAATCCCCCCCATCCCAGGAATTAGTCTGATGAACCTTCGTTGCACTCCCTCTATGGCAAGTATATCCTTCCTTAGGTAAGGTCTCACCAGGGCCCTATATAATTGCAGTAAGACATCTTTGCTCTTATACTTAAATCCTCCTGTAATAAAGGCCAACACACCATTTGCTTTCCTAATCACTTGCTGTACCTGCAGGTTAACTTTCAGTGATTCATGTACAAGGACACCCAGGTCCCTCTGAACACCAACATTCCCCAATCTCTCACTATTTAAAAAATACTCTTGCTTTTCTATTTTTCCTACCAAATTTCTTCACATTATATTCCATTTGCCATGTTCTTGCCCACTCACTTAGCCTGTCTATATCCCCTTGAAGCCTCTCTGCATCCTCCTCACAACTTATATTCCTACCTAGCTTTGTATAATCAGCAAACTTGGATATATTACATTTGGTTCCCTCATCCAAATCATTGATATAGATTGTGAATAGCTGGGGCCCAAGCTCCGATCCTTGCGGCACCCCACTAGTTACAGCCTGCTGACCCAAATATGACCCGTTTATTCCTACTCTCTGTTTTCTGTCCGTTAACCAATCCTCAATCCAGGCTGGTTTATCACCCCAATCCCATGAGCCCTAATTTTGTTTAATAACATCTTATGTGGCACCTTATCAAATGCCTTCTGAAAAGCCAAATACATCACATCCACTGGTTCCCCCTTATCTATTCCGCTAGTTACAACCTCACAAAACTCTAACATTTGTCAAACATGATTTCTCTTTCATAAATCAGTGTTGACTCTGCCCAATCCTATTATTATTTTCTAAATGCCCTGTTACCATTTGCTTAATAATAGATTCTAGCATTTTCCCTATTACTGATGTCAGGCTAAGTGGTCTGTAGTTCCCCGTTTTCTCTCTCCCTCGTTTCTTAAATAGCGGGGTTACATTAGCCACCTTCCAATCTGCGGGAACCTTTCTGGAATTTTGGAAGATGACAACCAATGCATCCACTATCTCTATAGCCATCTCTTTCAAAGCCCTAGGATGTAGGCCATCAGGTCCAGGGGCTTTATCGGCTCTCAGTCCCATTCATTTCCCCAATACTATTTTTGTACTAATACTAATTTCTTTCAGTTCCTCATTCTCACTAGACCCTTGGTTCTCCACTATTCCGGGAGGTTTTTTGTGTCTTCTTCCGTGAAGACAGACACAAAGTATCTGTTTAATTTCTCTGCCATTTCCTTATTCCCCATTATAATGTCTCCTGTCTCAGCCTGTAGAGCCCCCACATTTACAGTCGCTAATCTTTTCCTTTTTATATACCTATAGAAGTTTATACCGTCTGTTTTTATGTCTCTCGCTAGTTTACTCTCATATTCTATTTTCCCTTTATCAATTTCTTGGTCCTCCTTTGCTGAATTCTAAAATCTTCCCAATCCTCAGGCTTACTGCTCTTTTTGGCAACATTATAAGCCTCTTCCTCTGATCGAATATTATCTTTAGCTTCTCTTGTTAGCCACGGTTGGGCCGCTTTTCCTGTGGGATTTTAGTGCCTTAAAGGAATGTATGTTTGTTGTAAATTATGTATTCTTTAACTGCTAGCCATTGCTTGTCTACCGTCGTATGTTTTAATGTAGTTTCCCAATCTACCTTCGCCAACTCTCCCCTCATACCTACGTAGTTTGCTTTGTTTAGATTTAAGACCCTAATTTCGGATTTAACTAAATCACTTTCAAACTCAATATAAAATTCTATCATATTATGGTCACTCTTCCCTAAAAGTCCCTTTACTGCAAGGTTATTAATTAACCCTTTCTCATCACAACATACTGATCTAAAAAACCATCTTGTATACATTCCATGAATTCGTCCTCTACACTATTACTGCATATTTGATTTGTCCAGTCTATATGTAGATTAAAGTCCCCCATGATTACTGTGTTACTCTTATTACATGTGTTTCTAATTTATACTGTGCCCTATATTACCACCACTGTTTGGGGGCCTATAAACAACTCCCACCAATGTTTTCTGCCCCTTGCTGTTTGTTAGCTCCACCCAGACTGATTCTACTTCTTGATTTTCTGAGCAAAGATCCTTTCTCTCTCACTGTCTTTATCCCATCCTTTAATCGGGGCTCTCCCTCCCATTTTGCCCATCTCTTCTAAAAGTTAAGTATCCTGGAATATTTAGTTCGCAACCTTGGTCACTTTGCAACCACATCTCTAATGAATATCAGATCAAACCTATTAATTTCTAATTGAACACATTCAGGGTGAATGGACGCGATGAGGGTGAACGGACGCGGGTAGTTCTGTTCCTTACAGTCACTGTTGAGCCGGATCGGTGGCAGAGTTCGAGGGACATCGGTTCTCCTTACAGCTTCCTCATAGATGGGAATAAACTCCTCGGGTAGACTGCTGATGTTGCTCTTGGTGGACCTTGTGACTCCCAGCCACATGTAAACCTCCAGTTTAGCAAAAATCTCTCCAATAGGTGCACCTGGAGCCTGGTTGCAAACAACAGAACAGGTCACTGTCAGAAGGGAGTGCTCCACTTTGATCGGTGTGTTTAAAGGGTCACCACATCAAACACTTTTACTAAAACAAAAGCAAAATATTGCAGGTGCTGGAAATCGGAAATAGAAACAGACAATGCTGGAGACACTCAGCAGGTCGGGCAGCATTTGTGGAGAGAGAAACAGAGTTAACCTTTCAGGTCAATGACCTTTCGTCAGAACTAGAGAAATTTAGAGATGATGGGCAGGATGTACTGGAAAGGCTGGATGTGCTGAGAGTGGATAAGTCTCCTGGTCTGGATGGCTTGTATCCCGGGTTGCTGAGGGAAGTGGGGTGGAGATAGCAGAAGGGATCACCATAATCTTCTGATCTTCCCTCGACGTGGGGGAGTGCCAGAGGATTGGAAAGTGGCAAATGAGACACCCTTGTTCAAGAAAGGATACAAGGACAATCCTAGTAACTACAGGCCGGTCAGTTTAACATCAGTGGTGGGTAAGGTTTTAGAAACAATAATCAGGGGAAAAATTAACAGGCACTGGGAGAAGTTTAAGTTAATTAAGGAGAGCCAGCAGGATTTATAAAAGGCAGATCGTGTTTGACTGAGCTAATTTAATTTTTTGATGCAGTAACAGAGAAGGTTGAAGAAGAGAATGCAGTGGATGTTGTCTATATGGATTTTAAGAAAGTGTTTGACAAAGTACCACATAAAAGGCTAGTTAGCAAAATTGAGGCTCATGGAATAGGAGGGTCAGTGTCAGCTTGGACAGGAAACAGAGGGTGGTGGTGAACGGTTATGTCTCAGACGGGAGGATGGTAGACAGTGATGTTCCCCAGGGGTCAGTGCTGGGACCACGGCTTTTTCTGATTATATATATAAATGACTTGGATATTGGAATACAAAGTAACATTTCAAAATTTGCCGATGATACCAAACTTGGAGGTGTGGCAAACAGTGAGGACGATACCAATCGACTGTAACAGGACATAGATAGGCTGGCAGAATGGGCAGACACATGGCAGATGGAATTTAATACAGAGAAGTGTGAGCTGATGCATTTTGGCAGAAGGGATAGGGAGAGACATTACAGACATAATGGCACAGTTGTAAAGAGTGTGCAGGGACAGAGGAACCTGGGGATCATGTGCATCAATCCCTGAAGGTGGCAGGACATATTGAGAGAGTAGTTAGCAAAACACATGGGATCATTGGGATAAATAGAGGTACTGAGTACAACAGCAGGGAGGTTATGCTGAACCTTTATAAAGCTCTGGTTAGGCCACAACTGGAGTACTGCGCCCAGTTCTGGTCAGCACACTCTACGAAGGATGTGAAGGTCCTCGGGAGGGTGCAGAGAAGATTTACCAGAATGGTTCCAGCGATGAGGAATTTTAGCCACAAGGTTGGGTTGGAGAAGCTGGGTTTGTTCTCCTTGGAGCAAAGGAGGTTGAGGGGAGATTCGATAGAGGTATACAAGATTATGACGGGTTTGGATAAGTTAGACAGAGAAAAGCTGTTCCCATTAGCTGATGGTACAAGGACTAGGGGACAGACTGAAGGTTTTGGGCACGAGATACAGGGGGAATGTGAGGAAGGACTTTTTTATGCATCGAGTGGTAATGACCTGGAACCCGCTGCCTACTAGAAGCAGAGACAATCAATGATTTCAAAAGGAAACTGGATAGGCACTTGGGAGAAATAAACCTGCAGAGCTACAGGGATAGAGCGGGGGAATGGAACTGACTGGATTGCTCGACAGAGAGCAGGTATGGACTCAATGGGCCGAATGCCCTCCTTTTGTGCCGTAATGACTCTATGGGTCGAAATTTCATTTTTTAACACCACGCGTTGCCGGCGGAGAGGGGCGGCGAAGTCCTGACCGTCGGTGGAGACCCGTTCCTGGACTGACTGTAAATTCAGTCGGGCAGTGGGGGATGGCGGTAAGACTTACCACTGCATGCTCAGCCGCTATCCACATGGTGATGTCATCGAGCGAGATTCGGTGAGTACAGCAGGCCATACCGCAGGTGTCCATACAGCCTGGGAAAGGTGGTGCGACATCGGGAGTCCCAGGGCGGGAGTGTCCAGGGATCAAGGTCAGTGTTTATAAGGTTTTTCGGTATTAATGGGATCAATGGGGAGGTGTGGGTGAGGGACATTGAGCTTCACTGGAACAATGGAGGGGGCCGAGGACTGAGAATTAAAATGGCAAGTGACTGGAAGCTCAGGAGCTTTCTCATTACCAAACCTGACTGGCTTCAGTCTGTCTTCTGTCAGCCAGTGTCCGAGTCTCTGACTAATCGCCCTCTGTTCACAGTCAATACCCGATCAAAGACTTTCCAATTCAATGGCAGTCATTGAGGTGATTTTACCATTGCCTAGATAGTCCAATAAATTACTTATTGTTTACAATCAATGGGGAAGCAACATCGAACCTAGAAAAGGAGCATCTCAACAACCTATTGTTGCACTGTGTACACTCTGGGACTGGTTGCGTTTTGCTGCGGTGATCGGGCCCTTATTATGCAGAGGGCCTGACATCTGTTTAAGGTATGGGATCCTACACAACAATTCTCTGGTCGTTACCAACGTGACGCGTGGCAGTGCCGGCTTGTAATGAGTGCGTACTTCCTGCCCGCCATATTGGAGGCTTAGGAGCCCGTCTAGTGCCCGAAAAACATGGACTGCGCGACTGAATATGTAGCTCTCCATCTTCTCCTCCAGCACCATCCACACATGGACATCAGGGCAGCTACACACCAATCAGGAGAGAGCGAGGGGAACATAGCCAAACAACCCCAAACAGTCGTGACATTAACCAACAGAACATTGGTTCATGGCAGGGCCACGTTGCAGTGTGACGCAGTGACGATGGGTAAAGCTGTTCCTGCCTTTGCTTACCTTCATGATGATGGACTGAATTTTCCCGCAGTCTTTTCCCTTCTCTTCCTCGACCACTGAGTAAAGAATCTGTCTGGCAGGTATCCGTGCAAATGCTACACGCTTCCCATTGCTCAGCATCCAGATAAAGACATCCGGGATTGGTGCTTGGGGCTGACGGAAAACCAGAGGAATAAATACAGAAAATTCCAGAACAGTTTTGTCCGATGGGGAATATTCTCCATGACTGAAGATCCCAGAAACCCAGTCACCCCAAGCTGTGACCTGACACAAGCTCACCATGTCAGGAATGTTCTAGACTCCCCACCGCCCGGAATGTTCTAGACTCCCCACCACCCGGAATGTTCAGCCTTCCCACCGTCCAGAATGTTCTAGATTCCCCACCGCCAGGAATGTTCTAGATTCCCCACCGCCCGGAATGTTCTCGATTCCCCACCGCCTGGAATGTTCTCGATTCCCCACAGTGAGGAATGTTCTAGACTCCCCACCGCCTGGAATGTTCTAGACTCCCCACCGCCCGGAATGTTCTAGATTCCCCACAGTGAGGAATGTTCTAGATTCCCCACCACCTGGAATGTTCTAGATTCCCCACAGTGAGCAATGTTCTAGACTCCCCAGCGCCTGGAATGTTCTGGATTCCCCACCACCTGGAATGTTCTAGATTCCCCACAGTGAGGAATGTTCTAGACTCCCCACCGCCTGGAATGTTGTAGACTCCCCACCGCCCGGAATGTTCTAGACTCCCCAACACCCGGAATGTTCTAGATTCCCCACCGCCCGGAATGTTCTAGACTATACGCCATCAGGAGGGAGTCAGTCACTCATAATTTTTATAACAAGGACCAACATGTGAATTTAATTTCTCACAAAGACAAAAAATAAAATGACACAGGCCCTGATTATAGGGACACGGGCCTTGATTATAGGGACACGGGCCTTGATTATAGGGACACGGGCCCTGATTATAGGGACACGGGCCCTGATTAAAAGGACACGTGTATATTGGGATTATACATGGTCACTGATTTCCATTTCCATGGACTGAGGTACCACATTACAACAATGGAAGTGTTTGGCTCACTCACCACCCTCTCCTGGAAGATTACACGGATTGGAACAGAATTTCTTGGATATTGATGGTTTTTAATTGTGGGAACAGTAATTATTAGCGAACCGAGTTTTAATTTAAATGCTGAAATGTGATATTTACTCGATAGCACTGGGTGAGAATAGAGCTCAGAAATATAACCGACACTTAACAATGGATCAATACACAGCGGTGTCTCTCAGATCACACGGCAATGACTCAGCTCCCCTGCCCCTCCACCCCAAGTCTATTTTCTTTCATTTGATTACTGGGCATTAAAACTGTCTGAATTCACAACAGCTACATTGCGTTTGTAGAAATTGATCAGTCAGAGCCCTGGGGGTGTAAGAACAATGCAGCAAACCTTGGTGCCCAGGGTATCCAGGGTCGAGTAACTGGCGTGTTGAGAGAGGTCACCAGTGTGAGTGGTAGGAAAGATAATGAAATCTTTACTCAAAGATGTAATAGGAAAAAATCTAGATACGGAAAATATAATAAGTCAGCATAGATTTCAAAAGGGACGGTCGCTATTGACCAACATTATTCAATACTTTGAAGAAGTAACAGAAAGAATTGATATGGGTAATGCAGCAGACAGAATATGTTTGGATTTTCAAAAGGCCTGCAATAATGTACCGCATAGTAGACTGATGACCATGGTCAGAACATGTGGAGTCAGGGGACAAGTAGCAGAATGGATATCAGACCGACTACAAAACACAGAGTAGGGTTAACGATAGTTACTCAGACTGGCAAATGGTGGGAAGCAGGGTCCCACAAGGATCGGTTGTTCACATTTACAGTAAGGATGCTTCAACACCAAACTAGAGAGGGCATAGTTAATATTGGGGAGGACTGCAACAAATTACAAGACGACATTAATAAATTTGAAGAATGGGCATATTTTGTTGTGTAAATGGGGTAGAGGAGCAGAGTGATCTGGGGGCATAAATACACAAATCACCAAAAGTAGCTTCACAAGTTAAGAGGACCAATAATAAAGCAGCGGGGCTCAGTTATAGAGGAATAGAACTCAAAAGCAAAGAAGTTACGTGAAACTTATATCGAATCTTGGTTACACAGGATTACACGGGATACACGGCGCAGAAACAGGCCATTCGGCCCAACCAGTCCATGCCGGTCGTATGCTCCACTCGAGCCTCCTCCCGTCTTTCCTCATCTAACTCTATCAGCATAACCCTCAAATCCCTTCTCCCTCATATTGCTTGTCTAGCCTCCCCTTAAATGCATTGATACTACTCGCCTCAACCCCTCCCTCCCTGGGAGAGAGTCCCACATTCTCACCCCTCCCACCCTGGGAGAGAGTCCCACATTCCCACCCCTCCCTTCCTGGCAGAGAGTCCCACATTCTCACCCCTCCCTGGGAGAGAGTCCCACATTCCCACCCCTCCCTCTCTGGGAGAGAGTTCCACATTCCCACCCCTCCCTCCCTGGGAGAGAGTCCCACATTCTCACCCCTCCCTCCCTGGGAGAGAGTCCCACATTCCCACCCCTCCCTCCCTGGGAGAGAGTCCCACATTCCCACCCCTCCCTCCCTGGGAGAGAGTCCCACATTCCCACCCCTCCCTCCCTGGGAGAGAGTCCCACATTCCCACTCCTCCCTCCCTGGGAGAGAGTCCCACATTCCCACCCCTCCCTCCCTGGGAGAGAGTCCCACATTCCCACCCCTCCCTCCCTGGGAGAGAGTCCCACATTCCCACCCCTCCCTCCCTGGGAGAGTCCCACATTCTCACCCCTCCCTCCCTGGGAGAGAGTCCCACATTCTCACCCCTCCCTCCCTGGGAGAGAGTCCCACATTCCCACCCCTCCCTCCCTGGGAGAGAGTCCCACATTCTCACCCCTCCCTGGGAGAGAGTCCCACATTCCCACCCCTCCCTGGATAAAGACATTTCTTTTGAATTCGCTATTTGATACCTCACATTTATCTGTGTTGAAATTCATTTGCGAATGATATGCCCATTCTGCGAGTTTATTAATATCCCCCTGTAATGTGTTGCAGTCCTCCTCGGTACTGACTGTCTCCCCCCGCCCCACACACAATTTGGTGTCATCCACAAATTCAGAGCATACTTGGAGCAGTGTGCACAGTTCTGGTCTTCATATTACAAAAAGGATATACAGGCACTGAAGAAGGTGCCAAAAATATTTACTAGGATGATACTGGACTAAGGGGTTATAATTATCAGCAAAGACTGAACAGGCTGGAGGTCTTTTCTCTCGAAAAGAGATGGCTGAGGGTGAGCTAATAGAGTTATGGAGGGGTTCAGTCGGGTCGACCTAGAGATGTTTCCACGGTCCCAAGTTTCCACATGATTTGCGCCTGATTTTTAGGAGCAACTGGTGGAGAATGGACTTTCTTAGAAATCGCAATTCTCCACATTTTTTTTTCTGCAGTTCTAGTCAGGTAGAACAGTTCTACATTGGAACAGAATTTTTTCTTCAAAAGGGGGCGTGTCCGGCCACTGACGCCCGATTTCAAAGTTTCCACAGTGAAAACGTACTCCAAACTAAGTTAGAATGGAGCAAGTGAAGATTTTTGTAGAACTGAAAAAACCTGTTCTACACATTAAAAAATCAGGCGCAGGTTACAAATTAGGCGTCCAGAACGAGGGGGGGGGGGAAGTCATTAAATTCTACAATAAATCCTTATTTATATTTCTACAAATATTATACAAATAAATCCAACCTGAATAAACATTTATAAGCAAAGAAAAGATTAAATAAACCATCTTCCTACCTGTGTGAAAGTGCTTCAGCCAGGGAGAATTCTGCAGCCGTTCGTTCCCACGGGGGGGGGGGGGGGGATTAAACAGCCGCTTTGTTCCCGCGGGGGGGGGGGATTAAACAGCCGTTCGTTCCCGGGGGTGGGGGGGGGAAGGAGACAGTGAGAAGGGTAGCCTCAGTGCTGATGTGCTGATGGCAATGTGCTTTTATTAAAAAATGTTCAAAAATTAAACAGCTACAAAGAACTACAAAAATGGCCGAGTGCCAATGTTTTTTTTCACACTGAGCATGCCCGAACGCTCCAACGCGCACGCGCAGCGTTGCCGGCAGGAAAAAAACTAATTTAAATAGTACCCGCCCCCTCCCACTTACAAAATTGGCGTGAGTGTAGGCTCCGCCTCCCTGGGCGCCGCACCAAACAGACAAGGAGCTGCAGGGCGCTCGAGAATCGCGAGGTTTTTTTTAGGCGCCGTTTTAGGCGCGAAAAACGGGCGCCCAGCTCGGAGGGGCGCCCGTTTTTTTTCGTGTGGAAACTTGGGCCCCACGTGTGGGCGAGACCAGAACTGGGGCCCAGGACGATAAGACAGTCACTAATAAACCCAATGGGGAATTCAGGAGAAATTTCTTTACCCAGAGAGCAGTGAGAATGTGGAACTCGCTGCCACAGGGAGTGGTTGAAATGAATAGTATATATAATAAGACGCAGACTTTTTGGGGGCGGGGTTAATTTGCTCTGTTTGTTAACACTTTAAAATAAACATGCCGGAGTTGCATTAACCGTCGCACGACCAGAGGAAACGGGAACACTTGTAGATTCATTTCCATTTTTAGATTTCTGGACAAGTTGCTGAACCCCCCAGTTGTGAAACACACACAGTCTCCATCGTACCCTGACCCTGTCAGTGATCTCACCTCCTGCACATGATGTTTAACTTTCTCCAACAGTTTCTGGACCTCACTCAGCTGCTCCTTTATATTTTTCTTGTTTAACCGTTTCATAATTCTTAGTGCCCGCTTTGCATGAATAATCTGGAAAATATAAAATACCAAACATTTGTTGTATCTAAGTTAGAATGTCTGCAGTATAGCAAAATTAATGTATTTATAAAAAATCTTCAAAATAATTCACATTCTGTTTTTCCAAAGACACATCAGAACAAATTATTTTGTGATTTGTTCTCTTTTACTCTATCTTGCACTTCCACAACCAAATGCAATGCTTGGCAACCAGCTCGCATCCCCTGGCAACCAGCTCGCATCCCCTGGCAACCAGCTCGCATCCCCTGGCAACCAGCTGGCATCGCCCCGGCAACCAGCTGGCATCGTCCCGTCAACCAGCTGGCATCGTCCCGTCAACCAGCTCGCATCCCCTGGCAACCAGCTCGCATCCCTTGGCAACCAGCTCGCATCCCCTGGCAACCAGCTGGCATCGCCCCGGAAACCAGCTGGCATCGCCCCGGCAACCAGCTGGCATCGCCCCGGCAACCAGCTGGCATCGCCCCGGCAACCAGCTGGCATCCCCTGGCAACCAGCTGGCATCGCCCCGTCAACCAGCTGGCATCCCCTGGCAACCAGCTGGCATCGCCCCGTTAACCAGCTCGCATCCCTTGGCAACCAGCTCGCATCCCCTGGCAACCAGCTGGCATCGCCCTGTCAACGAGCTCGCATCCCCTGGCAACCAGCTGGCATCGCCCCGGCAACCAGCTGGCATCGCCCCGGAAACCAGCTCTCATCGCCCCAGCAACCAGCTCGCATCGCCCCGGCAACCAGCTCGCATCGCCCCGGCAACCAGCTCGCATCGCCCCGGCAACCTGCTTGCCTCCGAGCCTCCAGCCATAGTCCACTGGCTGGAGAACATTGCCAGATCTGAGATTGAGCATTGTTCCCTCGCCTTTTCTCAATCCAGTCAGAGAAAGCAGAGGTATGCAGTTGGGTAAAAGAGTTCCAATAAACCCAAGATCTATAGCGTTAATACCGGCAGGTACTGTTTCCTATCCTGTAGCATGGCCCTACACGGACACAGCTCGCCACTGGGGAACCCCAGGCACCGACACAGCTCGCCACTGGGGAATCCCCAGCAATGACAGCTCACCACTGGGGAACCCCAGGCACCGACACAGCTCGCCACTGGGGAACCCCAGGCACCGACACAGCTCGCCACTGGGGAACCCCAGGCACCGACACAGCTCGCCACTGGGGAACCCCAGGCACCGACACAGCTCGCCACTGGGGAACCCCAGGCACCGACACAGCTCGCCACTGGGGAACACCAGGCACCGACACAGCTCGCCGCTGGGGAATCCCACGCACCGACACAGCTCGCCACTGGGGAACCCCAGGCACCGACACAGCTCGCCACTGGGGAACCCCAGGCACTGACACAGCTCGCCACTGGGGAACCCCAGGCACTGACACAGCTCGCCACTGGGGAACCCCAGGCACCGACACAGCTCGCCACTGGGGAACCCCACGCACCGACACAGCTCGCCACTGGGGAACCCCAGGCACCGACACAGCTCGCCACTGGGGAACCCCAGGCACCGACACAGCTCGCCACTGGGGAATCCCCGGCAATGACAGCTCACCACTGGGGAACCCCAGGCACCGACACAGCTCGCCACTGGGGAACCCCAGGCACCGACACAGCTCGCCACTGGGGAACCCCAGGCACCGACACAGCTCGCCACTGGGGAACCCCAGGCACCGACACAGCTCGCCACTGGGGAACCCCAGGCACCGACACAGCTCGCCACTGGGGAACCCCAGGCACTGACACAGCTCGCCACTGGGAAATCCCACGCACCGACACAGCTCGCCACTGGGAAATCCCACGCACCGACACAGCTCGCCACTGGGGAACCCCAGGCACCAACACAGCTCGCCACTGGGGAATCCCCGGCAATGACAGCTCACCACTGGGGAACCCCAGGCGATGACAGCTCGCCACTGGGGAACCCCAGGCACCGACACAGCTCGCCACTGGGGAATCCCATGCACCGACACAGCTCGCCACTGGGGAACCCCAGGCGCCGACACAGCTTGCCACTGGGGAACCCCACACACCGACACAGCTCGCCACTGGGGAACCCCAGGCACCGACACAGCTCGCCACTGGGGAACCCCAGGCGCCGACACAGCTCGCCACTGGGGAACCCCACACACCGACACTGCACACTGTATCGGGATCCATCGGGGCTCAGGACCTCGACAGAAACCTAAGGAGAGAAACACGGCCCCCAATTGTACAACACAGTCAGGAATAAACCCACAAGTTCAAGGCAGTCTAAAAATAGGCAGCATTCACTCACAATATTATGTTTTAAGGACTTAATTCGACATCTATCCAACGTGTTGGGCCTGTTTGTGGTTTTCTTCTCAGCATAAATGTGGTATTGTCTAGGAGCAAGAAAGCAAACAATTTCACCTTCATTTGCGATCGCCATCGAGTCTCGCAAATCAGAATCAGGCTTTGCCAGTGACTGGTAAACTGTGCTTGTGGGTCATTGAGGAACGAAATACAAGTGACACAGCTTGAGGAATATGGGTCTTTTGCTTTCTGATCACTGTAACAACTGGTATCAGCCAATTCTCTCTGGTTTTATACATCAAAGCAATGAATGTAGATCATCAATGGGCCGACTAGTCAGAACGTAACAATCCGAGAACAACATACCCAATACACTGGCTGGTACATGGACACCACAATCATCTGCTACTTTTGCCCACAAGAACTCCTCTTAATTTTACCTGTCTATTCCCACAAATGAACATCTACAGACAAGGGAGGGCCCCGATTTTAAAGTGGGGGCAGGTAAAGTGTGGTCTTAAGTCAGTAAGTGGACTCGGCCTGATCTTAACCCCTCCTATTGACCATTCTCACTCAAAGCAGAGTTCTGCTGGTTGAGCAGAGTTAAGCACCAACTGGACTAACCCGATTGACCAAAGAGGAAGCTGGGAGCTGGAACCAGATGCAGGGAGCTGTTTGCAGTAACCGAATAAGATGGCTTTAGTTTTACCAATGTTGAATTGCAGGAACTTTCAGTATTTCCATAACATGCAGTTAGCAGCAGGGCAAACATGGAGGGAGATCTCCTATGTTTGTTATTTCTAAAATGTTTAAGGTTGTCCTGGAATTAAGGGCTCGAGGAAATCTTTCCCACGAGAGAGTGGTCTGTGTCCTGGGAACTCGAATGGCAGGAAAAGGATGTTTCGGGTTTCTCTTCAATTCAACAAAATGGACAACCAGAAATCGCAACTTTTTTCCTTAACAAACCCCAGAATTCCTACAGATCTGGGCAAACACCCCGAACGCATATTTTCTGTACTGTTCATTATCAATGATGGTGTCAGAACTAAACAAGACCTGCATCCAGCAACAAACTCATTCAAGACTTGACGGAGGCGAGTGTGTGACTCGGACTTTGGTCTCTTCACCATGTGATGCACTTCATCAAATCCGTCCTCCTGGATAAGAAAAGGAAGAGGAAACACAGAGAATTAAACATTACTGTCCAATCACAATATTTTATTCAAAGGTGAAATGATGGCTAACATATCCCTTTCTTCAAAAACAGATACACTTTTAATTTCCTTTGCCTGGTTTTTCAGTAGCCCTACTGCGGAGTGCCAACCACGTCAAGAGGGCAACCCAGCTCGAGAGCTGACATCGACACTGGGTTGGGAGGAGATGTTTGTGTGAGGCAAACAAGTTCGTATTTCTTGTTAATTCAAAAGGGAGAGGTTAGGAGAAATAAATTTATTCCGATGGTTGTTGGAGGATGGAATCCTTCACCGCAGGAGGTGGCTGAGGCAGACACCAACCTACTTTTTGGTGAAAATTGGAAAAATATTTAAAGGCTACGAAGATACAGGCTCAGGAAAGAAAGCAGGCAATAGGATTAATTTTGGATTTCTCTATTCAAGTGACACCGTGCACTGAATGGCCTTCTGTGCTAAAAACCTCTGGTCCTAACTGCCCTGGCCAACTTCCCATGGTGCATCATCACTGACTGCCTGGCAAAATCCGGTGAAACCCTTTGCAGACGTCAGAAAACTTGGAAATATAGGCCCCAAGTTTTGACATGATTTGCTCCTGATTTTTAGGAGCAACTGGTGTAGAACGGAGTATCTTAGAAATTGGAATTCTCGCCATTTAGTTTGCTCCAGTTCTAATCAGGTAGAACAGTTTCACTTTGGAACAGAATTTTTTTTCAAAAGGGGGTGTGTCCAGCCACTTACGCCTGTTTTCAAAGTTTCGGCAGTGAAAACTTACTCCAAACTAACTTAGAATGGAGTAAGTGAAGATTTTTGTACGCTCAAAAAAACCTTGTCTACATTTTAGAAAATCAGGCGTAGGGAATGGGGGGGGGGGTTTAAAGGGAAGTTTACAAACATTAAACACTTCAGTTTTACAAATAAAGAGCCATCATCAATAATAAATGATAAATACATCAATAAATCAACCAATAAATCAATCAAAAAAAATTAATAAGAAATAATTTGTTTTTTAAATCAATAAATAAAACATTTTCTACTTACCAACTGCAGCACCGGGAGCCCTCCAACAGCATGCTGGGATGCCCCCCCCCCCCCTCAGTGTGTCTCTGTCAGTGTCTCTCACTCTCTGTCTGTCAGTGTCTGTGTTTCTGACAGCGAGGGGAGGGGTAGGAGGGGGGGTAGAGGGAGAGAGGGGGGAGCAGAGGGAGGGAAGGGGGAGGGAGAGGAGGAGAAGGGGGAGAAGGGGGAGGGGGGAGAAGGGCAGAAGGAGGGGGGAGGGGGGGAGAAGGAGGGGGGAGTAGGGGGGAGGGGGAGGAGGAGAAGGGGAGGGGGGGGAAAGGAGATGGGGGAGAAAGGAGATGGGGGGGGGAAAGGAGATGGGGGGGAAAGGAGATGGGGGGAAAGGAGATGGGAGGGGGGAAAGGAGAAGGGGGGGGAAAGGAGAAGGGGGGGGGAAGGAGAAGGGGGAGGCAGGCTGAACGGGCCGGGCCCGAGACTTCGGGCAGGGCCCTTCCCCAGTACCAGATTTACAGGTAGGTGGCGTTGGGTCGGGTCGGCGGGAGCGCGGGTCAGGGGTTGGTGGGAGGGAGGTCGGGTCGGTTCGGTTCGGGTCGGGGGGAGGGAGGGAGAGGGAGGTCAGGTCGGGTCCAGTCGGGGGGGGGGGGGGAAGCGGGAGTCGGGTTCGTGTCGGGGTCGGGTCAGGTCCGGTCCGGGGGCGGGGGGGGAAGCGGGAGTCGGGTCGGTGTCGGGTCCGGTCCAGGGGCGGGGTGGGGGTAGCGGGAGTTGAGTCGGGTCGGGAGGAATGCAGGAGCTGGGCGTGGGAGGAGCCTTATTCACGCAGCCCCAGTGAGGCCATTGGGCCAGGGCTAGGGGCTGCGTGCTTCGGCCCCTCCCACACAGTTTTGGGCGCCTGGAGCTACTGCACTTGCGCGCCCACTGTAGCGTGCATGTGCAGAGGTCCCGGCACTGTTTTCAGTGCAGGGACCTGGCTCCGCCCCCTACAGCTCCTGCTGCGCTGCGCCGAGAGCCAGGGAACCTGCAGGGAGGTGGAGAATCTGGAAGTTTTTTTTCGGCGCACTTTGTGGCGCGAAAAACGGGTGTCCAGGTCGGGACTGCGCCGTTCTAGGCGCGGCTCGAAACTTGGGCCCATAGTGAGCAGTGAGGAGAGGGCTAGACTTCAGGAGGACACAGACAGGCCGGTGGGATGGGCGGGCACGGGGCAGATGACATTTAATGCAGGAAAGTGTGAAGTGATACATTTTGGTAGAAAGAATGAGGAAAGGAAATATAAACTAAAGGGTACAATCCTAAAGGGGAGCATGAACAGAGAGACCTGGGGGGTATATGGGCACAAATTGTTGAAGGTGGCTGGGCAGGTTGAGAAAACGGTTAAAAAACTTACGGGATCCTGGGCTTCATAAATAGAGGCACAGAGTACAAAGCAAGGAGGTTATGATGAACCTGTATATAACACGGGTTCTGCCCCAACTGGAGTATTGTGTCCAATTCTGGGCCCCGCACTTTAGGAAGGATGTGAAGGCCTTAGAGAGGGAGCAGAAAGGATATACGAGAATGGTTCCAGGGATGAGGGACTTCAGTGATGTGGATAGACTGGAGAAGCTGGGGTTGTTCTCCTTGGAGCAGAGAATGTTGA
This sequence comes from Pristiophorus japonicus, assembly GCF_044704955.1. NCBI lineage: Eukaryota > Metazoa > Chordata > Chondrichthyes > Pristiophoridae > Pristiophorus > Pristiophorus japonicus. The sequence continues at coordinate 207,361,472 of NC_091988.1, read as the reverse complement.
GAGGAGATTTGATTGAGGTGTTCAAAATCATGAGGGGTCTGGACAGAGTAAAGAGAGAGAAACTGTTCCCATTGGTGGAAGGGTCGAGAACCAGAAGACACAGATTTAAGGCAATTGGCAAAAGAACCAAAGGCAACATGAGGAAAAACCTCTTTATGCAACGAGTGGTTAGGATCTGGAATGCACGGCCTGAGAGGGTGGTGGAGGCAGACTCAATCGTGGCTTTCAAATGGGAGTTGGGTAAGTACCTGAAGGAAAAAAATTTGCAGGGCTCCGGGGAAAGGCGACGGAGTGGGACTGGCTGAGGTGCTCATGCAGAGAGCCGGCACCAGCTTGACGGGATGAATGGTCTTCCGTGTCGTAACTATTCTATGATTCTATGATTCTATGAACCGTGCCTCAAAGATTCAAGATCTCGTTTCCCCAACACAACGGTTGGGCAGTGTCGCAGGTACTGCTAGTTTCTTCTCCACTTGTTTAGCCACTTTGTTTAGGCTCAAATATATTTAAATTGCGAACATTAAGTTAAAGTTATAGCTATATTAGGAGCCTCCCAAATTGGCCTGATATTCCATTTAAGCAGAAGAACTGAATGCTAATTTCCATTGAAAAATTTATAACCATTGTCTTAAAATATTCACATGCTAGATCAAACCATATCGCAGTGATAGTAACCTACCAGTCTCTCGACCAACTTTGCAAGGAAATTCGAGTTATACAAGCGCCAGGAATAATCTTCCCAAGAACTCCAGACATAAACACAGGGTTTCTCGTACAGGTACGGAATACAGTAATAGGACCTGAAATAGAGCAAGTACAGGCTGGTTAACAAGCTCCTTGAAACAGAGAATACACAAAGAAAGAGATAGATGGGTATAAAGTATTGATCCAGTTTTCCCTTAAAGGATCTACATCTCGACCATTCCCCGTGGTAAAGAGAAAGCCCAAACATCTCCCCTTCAATGACACTGTAAGCATGAGGCCAGACTAGCAACATCTACAGTGCCACCATTGACTAGAAGCTGAGCTGGACGTGCCATATCCAAACCTAGGCTTCAAAAGCAGTTCAGAGACTGGGTATTCTGCGATGACTGGCCCACCTCCTGATCTTCAAAGTCTCTCTATGAAATCTTTCACCAAGAAGTATGTAGCAACACCATCACCTCCAAGTCACACACCATCCTGACTTGGAAATATAATGTCGTTCCTTCACTGCCACTGGGTTAAAATCCTGAAATTCCCGACCACTATGGTGGGAGCACCTTCACCACACGCTTCAAGCCCACCACCACCTTCTTAGGGCAACTATGATGGGCAATAAATGGCGTGTTGTCAGTGATGCCCAAATTACGAGAATGAATTTTTAAAATTGAACTTACTTAACAGCAATTTATTGAAGGTTTCTGAACGTACCTGTCGTATTCGGTGCTCTCTGCTTTTCGGGGTGGTGTCATTGAGTTATGTTTCAGAGGTAAATTAACTTCAACATTCTCCAGCTCATCTTCTGAATCTCTTGTATCAAGTAAAGATTTCTTCTCCTCACTCTCAGCCACCTTCCCTTCCTTTTTCTTTTTTGTGATAACTTCTACCAATTTGCCATAGTTACCTTAAAAGATATTTTAAAATGAACATGGTGTTTGCTGGCGGTGGGGGCGGGGGGGCCTAGCCCTCCCAGGGTAGGTTTACAGCAGTGGACCACCACAACACTGATACTAGAGTTCAAATCCACAAGTGACAGTTTCAGCCATTGAGTAGAGTGTTTACAATGGTGATGTATTCATTTGTCAGCTCACACGAACTGCCATGGAAACGGTGCCCAATCACAGGGAAGGTCATTCCTGTATCTGTGTCAGGATCAATGTCATGGATCACGTGCACGTGTTAAACCAATGAACACCTTTGTATAATGGTGCTTCTCTTTAGGCTGTGAATATGAGCATTTCACTATTGCAATATTCTGCATTAATATTATCTTAAATTAGCTAACTATTGTAACGTTCCAGTGAAACTTTTTTTCTTTCTTTCTCTTGCACACATATTTCCAGAGAAACTACAAGAAGCAATAAGAATGCGAAAGATTTGTGTGGCAGACTGCATTGGCACTCAATGCTTGGCACTGCGTTGTCAGCTGTGGCTCAGGGGGCAGCACTCTCCCCTCCGAGTCACAAGGTCGTGGGTTCAAGTCCCACTCCAGAGACTTGAGCACAAAAATCTAGGCTGACACTGCGGGAGTGCCGCACTGTCGGAGGTGCCGTTCTTTTGAATAGGACGTTAAACCGAGGCCCCGTCTGCCCTCTCAGGTGGACGTTAAAGACCCCATGGCACTATTTTGTAAAAGAGCAGGGAGTTATTCCCGGTGCCCTGGTCAATATTTATTCCTTAATCAACGTCACTAAAACATATTTATCTGGTCATTATAATGTTGCTGTTTGTGGGAGCTTGCTGTGCGCAAATTGGCTGCCGCGTTTCCTACATTAAAACAGTGACTACACTTCAAAAGTACAGAAATTGGCTGTAAAGCGCTTTGGGACATCCAGAAGTTGTGAAAGGCGCTATATAAATCCAAGTCTTTCTTTCTTATTTTTTGCATTTCGATACCCAAACCACTGAGCTTCCTATCTCTGGTGAGACATTGTAGAAAGCCCCAAGTACAGGCTGCACCCTTCCCCATAGAGAGTTCTGAAAAGTCACTGTCGGGGCTGCATCGTGCTTTCTCGGAGCCGTTGTCAGTGACATTGGTGGCCTGAGTTCCTTTCCCAATACAAACAGCATTCAGACAGGAGCAAGGTCACTGCCATTTCTGTGCTGAATCGCTTTTGAACTTGTGCCGACTGCCTTAGTTGGTAGCATTCTCACCAAAGTTGTGGTTTTGAACATCATGCCTGGTCTTTTGCCGAAGACTATGTGCTGTGATGGTGGTGGGCTACTGGCCGTGGTGGTGGATTAACCAGTCATTTATTTAATTGCATGTTCGGCCGTTGTGGGTGCAAGCTTTGCCTACATACCAATCAGTGCACTCCAACAGTATTGCACTATGTGAAGTGTTATTACTGGGCACTGTGCCACCTACAGTTCTTGTACTAATTGCTGGTTAGTTTCTTGGAAATATTGCACAAAAGAAAAAAGGAAACCAGTTTTACTGGAAAGATTACCCAGGTGACCAAGCTGAAGTTGTAGATTAGCGTTTTGTACAATTGTGCAATAATTATACAAATAGAAATTCATGCATTTGTTTGACACACACAGTGCAATTACACAGGAGCAGCATTTCTCCCGTTCTCCCACTCGCACTTCAGCAGAAGAGTGACAGAAATCCCAGAATAATCCGAAAAAGTCAAACTGGAATATTTCCCTAATGGTGCGAGATGAGGAACTGTGGAGGAGCAAAGGGATTGAGGTGTCCAAGTACACCCGGCACTAAAGACTCGTGGTCAGGTACAAATAGGATAATGGAATGCTAGCCTTTATCTGAAGTGGGGCTGGAAACCAAAAATGAGGAAGTGATGCTTCAGTTGCACACAGCTCTGGTCAGACCCCATCTAGAGTGCTGCGTTCGGTTTTGGGCACCGCACCACAGGAAGGCTTTATTGGCCTAGGAGGGAGTGCAGCACAGGTTCACGAGAATGATACCGGGGCTAAAATGGTTATATGATGAAGACTGGTTTGTATTCCCTTGAGTTTAGACAATGGAGGGGGTGATCTAATCGATGTTTAGATGGTGATCTAATTGAGGTGTTTAAAATGATAAAGGGATTTGATGGGGTAGAGGGAGAGAATCTATTTCCTCTGGTGGGAGAGTCCAGAACAATGAGCATCATTTAGAATTAAACTTGGGCTGTTCAGGAGTGATGGCAGAAGCATTTTTGCCACACACACAGTAGTGGTGGGAACCTGGAACTCTCTTCCCTAAGAGGCTGTGGATACTGGGATGGATAAATTGTTGGGTAAGGGTATGGAGGGATATGGATCAAAGACAGGTAAATGGAGTGGAGATACAGATCAGCCATGATTTAATGGCAGAACCAGAGCAGAACAAGCTCAAGGGGCTGAATGGTCTCCCCCTGTTCCTATACAAGAGGTTAGGAGAAATGTCTTTACTCAGATGGAGCATGAAATCATTCATCACAGGAATTGGTTGACAATGAGACCAATGTATATTTTAAGGAAAATTGAAAAATTAGAAGCACAGGAAGATACAGGGATCAGGGAAGAACACAGGGCAATATTAAGTTCCATGTTCCTCTGTAACAGCATAAATAGTCTCTACCAACGTTCCCTCAAAGCTTCGCAGCTACGCGGTAACGGGAAAGCTCCCGCATAGGCTGCTCACTGGCTCCTCTACTCAACACCGCGCACAGGCGGAACTGCAAACACAGCGCACAGGCGGAACTGTAAACACTGCACAGGCGGAAACACTGCACACAGGCGGAACTGTAAACATCGCACAGGCGGAACTGTAAACACCGCACAGGCGGAACTGTAAACACCGCACAGGCGGAACTGTAAACACCGCACAGGCGGAACTGTAAACACCGCGCACTAAAAGAGGCCATGCAGAACAAAGCACAGCCTACAGGGAACATTGGTCTCCACCTCATTATTCACAGTGAAAGGTGTCATTGGAGTGTCAATGTGACATCACATTTACATAATGTCATTGCACTGAAAGCGATGCACGCTTTTCCCTCTCTCCCTGACAACATTCCCACCTCACAGGGGCACTGTCTCCTGGACAAAGTTTCTACAAAATTTTATCTCCTTTACGAAAGGAGACAAGACTTTCATCCTTTTTATCGCAATGACATTACACTCATTCGACACAATGATGGACTCCAACACATCACTGTGTTGTGTGTCTGTGGACAAATGATGAAAGATTTGGCAAACACGTATTCATGAAAAGACCTTTTATAAATATCTGCAGCTGCACATTTATCCATAACAACAAAACCAAGTTCTTACCTATGGACACTTCGAAGGTGAGAAGGCGTGACCCCACAGAGGGGTCAATCATGGTAGCCTCGAAAAACGCAGCAAATAGAAGGAATTCCTCCTTCTCGCCTGCAATAGACTGAATGGACATGGCAATGAATCTCGGCGCTTTCATTATTACATCCAGTGGCTGATTCTTAAAACTGATTAAATCCAGACTCGTAAGCCTTTCACTCCTTCAAGTCAGTCACTCCTTCAACGTTACTGACATTGAACGTTGGGTTTAGCAAAGGAATAAACTCAAATATAAGGGCTCGGTTATATATAATGTCACACTTTAAAAGGAGTCACACCCAATAGTGTGGCCTGAAAGGTTGCTCATTGAGTATCACACATCCATAGGTCAAAGAATAACGATTAGCTGAAATAAGCAATTATCAGTTGATTTATATCGAATACCCTTTTGACAAGGTAGCGCATAAGAGGCTTCGCTAAAGATCGGAGCCTCTGGTATTAGTGGAATTATATTGAGTTGGATTTAGAACTGGCTGGCAGGACACAGGCAAAGAGTAGTTATAGATATATTTGGAACTGTTTGGAGAGTGGTCACCAGTGGTGCCCCACAGAGATCAGTGTTGGGACCGTTGTTTTTTACTATTTTTATTAATGATCTGGATTTTGGAGTTGGGGGCACAATTAGCAAAGTTGCAAACTTGTAAACATAGAAAATAGGTGCAGGAGTAGGCCATTCGGCCCTTCGAACCTGCACCACCATTCAATAAGATCATGGCTGATCATTCCCTCAGTACCCCTTTCCTGCTTTCTCTCCATACCCCTTGATCTCTTTAGCCGTAAGGGCCATATCTAACTCTGTTTTGAATATATCCAACGAACTGGCATTAACAACTCTCTGCGGTAGGGAATTCCACAGGTTAACAACTCTCTGAGTGAAGAAGTTTCTCCTCATCTCAGTCCTAAATGGCTTACCCCTTATCCTTTGACTGTGTCCCCTGGTTCTGGACTTCCTCAACATCGGGAACATTCCTCCTGCATCTAACCTGTCCAATCCGGTCAGAATTTTATATGTTTTTATGAGATCCCCTCTCATCCTTCTAAACTCCAGTGAATACAGGTCCATTCGATCCAGTCTCTCCTCATATATCAGTCCTGCCATCCCGGGAATCAGTCTGGTGAACCTTTGCTGCATTCCATCAATAGCAAGAATGTCCTTCCTCAGATTAGGAGACCAAAACTGAACACAATATTCCAGGTGAGGCCTCACCAAGGCCCTGTACAACTGCAGTAAGACCTCCCTGCTCCTATACTCAAATCCCCTGGCTATGAAGGCCAACATACCATTTGCCTTCACTGCTTGCTGTACCTGCATGCCAACTTTCAATGACTGATGTACCATGACACCCAGATCTCATTGCACCTCCCCTTTTCCTAATCTGCCGCCATTCAGATAATATTCTGCCTTCGTGTTTTTGCCCCCAAAATGGATAACCTCACATTTATCCACATTATACTGCATCTGCCATGCATTTGCCCACTCACCTAACCTGTCCAAGCCACCCTGCAGCCTCTTAGCATCCTCCTCACAGCTCACACCACCACCCAGCTTAGTATCATCTGCAAACTTGGAGATATTACACTCAATTCCATCATCTAAATCATTAATGTATATTGTAAATAGCTGGGGTCCCAGCACTGAACCTTGCAGTACCCCACTAGTCACTGCCTGCCATTCTGCAAAGGATCCGTTTATCCCGACTCTCTGCTTCCTGTCTGCCAACCAGTTCTCTATCCACGTCAGTACATTACCCCCAATACCATGTGCTTTAATTTTACACACCAATCTCTTGTGTGGGACCTTGTCAAAAGCCTTTTGAAAGTCTAAATACACCACATCCATTGGTTCTCTCTTGTCCACTCTACTAGTTACATCCTCAAAAAATTCTAGAAGATTTGTCAAGCATGATTTCCCTTTCATAAATCCATGCTGACTTGGACTGATCCTGTCACTGCTTTCCAAATGCGCTGCTATATCATTTTTAATAATTGATTCCAACATTTTCCCCACATCTGATGTCAGTCTAACTGGTTTATAATTACCGTTTTCTCTCTCCCTCCTTTTTAAAAAAGTGGTGTTACATTAGCTATCCTCCATCCAATCCATAGGAATTGATCCCGAGTCGATAGACTGTTGGAAAATGATCACCAATGCATCCACTATTTCTAGGGCCACTTCCTTAAGTACTCTGGGATTTATCGGCCTTCAATCCCATCAATTTCCGTAACACAATTTCCCACCTAATGAGGATTTCCTTCAGTTCCTCCTTCTTACTAGACCTTTGGTCCCCTAGTATTTCCGGAAGGTTACCAAGATACCAAGACCTGTGCGAGTGTTAGAACTGTAGACGATGCTCGTCTGATTCAGGCAGATCTTAACATGTTGGGAGATTGGGCTCAAGACTGGAAAATGATGTATAACTTAGATAAGTGTAGTGTTATGCAAGTGGGCAAGGCAAATGTTTAACATTCATACACCCTCCAGGGAGAGACATTAAAGGTAGTGGAGATAGAAAGAGATTTGGGCATTCTAGTGCAAACATCCCTAAAGGTACATGAGCAATGCTGTGCAGCGATAGCTAGAGCAAATAGGATGTTAGGGTGTGTCCATCGGAGAATTGAGTATAAGATGAGGCGTACTGTTCTGTCCTTGTACAAGCCCTTAGTCAGGCCACACTTGGAATACTGTGCCCAGTTTTGGTCTCCTCGCACGGTGGGTGATATTGAGGTTCTGGAAAGGGTGTGGAAGATGGCCACAAGACTAATTCTAAATCTAAAACATCTTAGTTATCCTGGTCGGTTGAAAGAGTTGGGACTCTGTACCTTAGAGCAGCACAGACTGAGGGCGATCTGATTGAGGTTTATAAGATGATGAAGGAAATAGACGGTGTTCCAGCTGACCGTTTATTTCAGTGAAATAGGTTAGGCAGGACCAGGGGCACAAATTTAAGTTGTATCGGGCTAGAGGTTAGACATCAGGAGGTGGTTCTTTCCCCAGAGAATAGTAGAGCTCTGGAACAAGCTGCCGTTTCATGTGGTGGATGCAGACTCAGACTTCCTTCAAGCGAGAGCTGGATTGGTTTCTGGCTGCGGCGATCACCTTTTACAAGGTTGGTACTGCGGGGGATTCAAGGGGACTAGTTTTGATCGCCTAGATGGGTCGGAGAGGAATTTACCAGATTCCTCCGCGCCCCGCCCCCCCAAAAAAAATTGGCCTGGGTTTTTAATGTTTTTTTGCCTCTCCCAGGGTTTGGGGTGGGGTGGAGTGTATATGTTGTGATACACAAGGTATTGGGATTGTGTGGGACAGGCTCGACGGACCAGAGGGTCTCTATCTGTCAATCATTGTTCGTATGTTCGTATGTAACCAATCAACTAAGGCCAGACTGATACTGGGGCTAAAAGGGATAAATCCCGAGGACAGGTTGCACAGACTGCGTGTAGAAGATTAAGGGGGAATCTGATCGAGGTGTTTAAGATGATTAAAGGATTTGATCAGGTCGATCGAGAGAAACTGTTCCCTCTGGTGGGGGAGTCCAGAACAATGGGCAGAACCTTAACATTAGAGCCTGGCCGTTCAGGGTGATGTCAGGAGGCACTTCTTCACACAAAAGGCCGTGGGAATCTGGAACTCTCTCCCCCTGTTGAGGCCGGAGGTCAGTTGAAAATGTCAAAACTGAGATGGATAGGTTTTTGTTGGGTAAGGGTATTAAAGGTTACGGAACCAAGGCGGGTAGATGGAGTTGATACAGATCAGCCGTGATCTGATTGAATGGTGGAATAGGCTGGAAGGGGCTGAGTGGCCTCCTCTTCCTGTGTTCCTCACTAAACATAAATCATCAAAAGCATTTCCTTTCAGACAGGAGGTACCCGTGAAGAATGAGAAAGCCTCAGAAAAACAAAGCAATCAAATTGCTCATATGTTTTCAAACCAAGTAAATTGCTGAAAACACGTAGTAAATCAGCTGGACTTTCAGCTGCCTGAAATATATCTGTGACATTTACAACATAAGAAACATAGAACACAATAAATTAAACAATTCAGATTAAATGCTTCGTCTTACTCAGAGTGGTTTGCACAGTTTTGTAATCTGTCAAAAATATTAATGTGCAGGGGCCTACGTTTTTGTCAGAGCCTGGGGCTCAATTTGGGGACTTACCTGTAGCTTCAATTATTGAGCCAGGCTTTGCTTTATTACTGCTGGTTGGCTGCAGTCCAATTCCCTGTTGGCAAGTCCCTTTGCTCTTTATTTTCACCTCAAAATACAATGACAATTCCCTCCCTTCGGAATCTAGTAACAGCCACATTGTGGTGCTGGAAGGAAGGGGTAGTCCTGTGTAGGAGCTTTTCTGGGTTTTGAGCTCATTCTAAGGTAGGCCTGCTGTTGTTCAGATAAACATAGAAATTTACAGCGCAGAAGGAGACCATTCCGGCCCATCGTGTCCACGCCGGCCGACACAGAGCCACACGGCCCTCGGTCAACAGCCGAAGGTTACATATAAACTTATGAACAATGAACAATGGCGGACAGATAAAGAGCACCCAGCCCAACCAGTCCGCCTCACACAACTGCGACACCCCCTGCACCGAAACATTCTACACTCCACCCCAACCGGAGCCATGCGATCTCCTGGGAGAGACAAAAAAAGCAGATAAAAACCCAGGCCAATTACGGAAAAAAATCTGGGAAAATTCCTCGCCAACGCATCCAGGCGATCGAAACTAGTCCAGGAGATCATCCTAGCCATATTCAATTCCCTGCAGTACTTACTATCGTATCTGTGCCAGCCAACAAGAGATTATCCAGTCTAATCCCACTTACCAGCTCTAGGTTCATAACCCTGCAGCTTACGGCACTTTAAGTGCCCATCCAAGCACATTTTAAATGTGGTGAGGATTTCTGCATCCACCACCCTTCCAGGCAGTGAGTTCCAGATCCCCACAACCCTCTGCGTGAAGAAGCTTCCCCTCAAATCCCCTCTAAACCTTCCACCAACCATCTTAAAACTATGCCCTCTTGTAATTGATCCCATCACCAAGGGAAATATGCCCTTACTATCCGCTATATCCAGGCCCCTCAAAATGTTATACACCTCAATGAGGTCTCCCCTCAACCTCCTTTGTTCCAAGGAGAACAAACCCAGCCTATCCAATCTGTCCTCATAGCTAAGGTTCTCCATTCCAGACAGCATCCTAGTAAATCCCCTCTGCACCCTCTCCAGTGCAATCACGTCCTTCCTATAATACGGCGACCAGAACTGCACGCAGTATTCAACTGTGGCCTAACCAGAATATTATATAATTTAGGCATAACCTCCCTGTTCTTATATTCTATGCCTCGACCAATAAAGGTAAGCATTCCGTTTGCCTTCTTAACCACCTTATCCATCTGGCCTGCTACTTTCAGAGATCTGTGGACAAGCACTCCAAGGTCCCTTTGTTCATCTACACTTCTAAGTGCATACATTTAATGTGTATACCCTTTCCTCATTAGCCCTCCCAAAGTGCATTACCTCACACTTCTCCGGAATAAATTCCATTTGCCACTGCTCTGCCCACCTGACCAGTAGATTGATATCCTCCTGCAGCCCATGACTTTCCTCTTCATTATTAACCACACAGCCAATTTTAGTGCCATCTGCAAACTTTTTAATCATACCCCATATATTCAAATCTAGATAATTGATGTATATCACAAAAAGCAAGGGACCCCACTGGAAACATCCTTCCAGTCACAAGAACATTCATCAACCATTACCCTTTGCTTCCTACCTCTAAGCCAATTTTTGATCCAACTTGCCACTTTGCCCTGGATCCCATGAGCTTTTACCTTCATGACCAGTCTGTCATGTGGGACTTTTATCAAAATCTTTGCTAAAGTCCATATATACTACATTCTATGCAGTATCCTCATTAACCCTCCTGGTTATCTCCTCGAAAAATTCAATCAGGTTAGTCAAACACGATCTTCCCTTTAACAAATCCATGCAGACTGTCCCTAATTAATCCTTGCCTTTCAAGAATGTAGATTTATCCTGTCCTTCAGGATTTTTTCCAATAATTTTCCCACCACTGAGGTTAGGCTGACAGGCCTATAATTACTCGGCCTATACCTTTCTCCCTTAAACAAGGGTGTCACATTAACAATCCTCCAGTCCTCTGGCACCACGCCCAAATCCAAAGAGGACTTGAAAATGATGGTCAAAGCCTCTGCTATTTCCTCTCTTGCTTCGCTAAACAGCCTGGGATGCATTTCATCCGGGCCTGGGGACTTATCCACTTTCAAAGCTGCCAAACACCCCCCCAATACCTCCTCTCTCACTATGTTTATTTCGTCCAGAATATCACACTCCTCCTCGATAGCAGTATCTGCATTGCCCCTTTCCTTTGTGAAAACACATGCAAAGTATTCATTAAGAACCATACCCACATCTTCCACCTCCACACACAGATTAATCTCATTGGTCTCTAATAGGCCCCACCCTTTCCTGAGTTATCCTCTTGCTCTTAATATATTTATTGAACATCTTTGGGTTTTCCTTGATTTGACTTGCCAAGAATTTTTCATGCTCTCTCTCAGCAATCCTAATATCCTTTTTAATTTCACCTCTGAACTTCCTATATACCTCCAGAGATTCTACAGGATTTAGCCGTCGGTATATGACATAAGCGTCCCTTTTTTTCTTTATCCTCCCCTGTAAGTCCTTCGACATCTAGGGGGCTCTAGAATTGTTATTCCCTTTAAGGGCACATGTTTGGCCTGAGCCTTCTGGATCTCCTCCTTGAATGCCTCCCACTGTTCCGACACTGATTTACCCACAAGTAGCTGTTTCCAGTCCACTGTGGCCAAATCACTTCTCAACTTAGCAAAGTTAGCTTTTCCTCAATTTGGGACTTTTATTCCAGGTCTATCCTTGTCCTTATCCATAACTAACTTGAATCTGACTGAATTATGGTCACTGGTACCCAAGTGCTCTCCCACTAATACCCCTTCCACCTGCCCAGCTTCATTCCCCAAAACTAAATCCAGAACCGCCCCCTCTCGTGTTAGGCTTGTTACATACTGACTAAAAAAGTTCTCTTGAATGCAATTTAGGAATTCTGCACCCTCTACACCCTTCACACTATATTTGTCCCAATCAATATTAGGATAGTTGAAATCCCCTATTATTGCCCTATGGCTTTTGGACTTCACAGCAATTTGCCGACATATTTGCTCCTCTATCTCCCTCCCACTGTTTGGGGGGGTCTATAATACACGCCCAGCAGTGTGATCGCCCCTTTTTTATTTTTACCCCCTTCTCGGCCTTTTCTAAAAATCCTGTAACCAGGAATATTGAGCTGCCCGTCTTTCAGCCATGTCTCTGTAATGGCTATAATGTCATACTCCCAAGTATCCGCCTTATTCGCTATACTCCTTGCATTGAAGTATATACCATTTAGCACAGGAAGACCTCCTCGCTTACTACTTACTAACCCTTGTTTCCTCTGTCTTACAGATTCATTTTCTACACTCTTGCTTTGCAATTTCAGCTTTACTTCCTTCCCTATTGAATTTGTTCTCAGGTTCCCATCCCCCTGCCAAGCTAGTTTAAACTTTCCCCAACAGCACTGCTCCTGGTACACCATCCTATCGTCTGCATTGAACAAGGATTGGTCTCTTGGCTCGATGCTGATCAAGGAGTGAGAGATGTTCTGGACCATGAGGTTATAGATTGTTGCAGTGTACAATTCTGCAACTTCTGATGGCCCACAGCACCTCCTCGGTGCCCAGTTTAGGGCTGTTAGTTCTGTTCTTCGCCTATCCCACTTAGCCCGCTGGTAGTGACACACGACAATTCTGCCCACACTCTCGTCGACAGGTGAGGATGAAGTCAAGTAAGTTACTTTCTCGTGTTTGTTCCCTCACCACCTAATGCAGACCTAGTCTGGCAGCTGTGTCCTCCAAGACTTGTCTGACTCAGTCAATGGTGATGCCACCAAGCCATTCTTGGTGATGCCCATTGAGGTCCGTACCCAGAGTACATTTTGTGTCCTTGCTTCCCTGAAACCTTCCTCCAAGTGATGTTTAACATGGCGGAATACTGATTTGTCAATGAAGAGGGGGGCACTGGGTGACCATCAGCAGGAGGCTTCCCTGGCCTTCTTTGACCTGAAGCCAGAGACTTCATGGGGTCAATGGTAAAGACTCCCAGGACCCATCACTCTCACTCAACTGTACATCACTGCGCCCCACCTGGGACAAGATGGTGGTGATGGAGGAGCCTGAGATGTCGGCTGATGTCGATTATGTCAGGCTGTTGTTTGACTAGTCTGTGGGTGAGCTGGGCTGAGGTTGCCTTAGTCAACCTGATACCATTACGGAGTTGTCACTGTGATGTTATCCAATTTTCTTTAGCAATTGTTTACAAGTGGGTGCAGCCAGACTGGATGTCGACATAGGCTTCCTTCCCTGAAAGATATTAGTGAACCAGTTGGGTTTTTGGGAAGCTGCAGGGTCAGTATCTGGTGTCAATCCACGAATTATCAGATTCACGGACCTCAGTTTTCACAACTTGTTCTCATGATTTGAACGACCTCTGAACTGCTAGTCCAGGGTAATAAACACTGGGCTTTCTGGTTAATACTGCCTACCCTATCCTTCCTGAACATTTTATAACCAGCTATATTTCATTTCCAATCCTGACTCCGCCGTACCTCAGTTTCCATTTCTGTTATTATGAGTTTCTATTTTAATTAATGGGGTAATTTTAACCTAACCATTGGTGGAAAACCCACAGGATCAGACGCAATGTCCATTGGTGAATAATATCGGACCGGATGTAAAACCAGCACTGCACCCGATCATGTGAGTTTCCTATGCGGCGCGTTAGGTTAAAATGACCCCAATTAGTTTCTTATACTATGTGTATTATGTGTATTAATATCCACTGCTGTTGGAGAGCAAACTCCTTATTATTGAAAAGGGCTGAGTATTCTAACAGCCGGGGGAAGCATTATTAAGAGCAGTGAAGGCAACTGAATTTTGGGTTAAAAAATCTAAACCATGTAAAACCTTGAGATTACCGATGAAGAATGATGCACTCATCGTATTGAAAGAGCTGTTATACACTGCTCTCACACCCAGTGTTCCCTCCCAAAATCAGAACTTCAGACTCACCACAGGGACCAGCAGGGACCAGCAAGGAGAGCTGCGAGTTGCCCAATGTATACTGAAAGATCGTTACAGGTATCAGAAACTTTTGAGGGAGGATTAAGGAAGTTGGCATTTCCTTTAGAAAAAAGATGTTTTGGACGACCATGATGAATTTTTATGAAGGGATCTGACAAATTGACTATTGGTTCGGGAACACAAGTTGAAAAGTCAGGGGCTTGAATAAGAAGATAGCCAGAGCTTTACCAGTGAAAGAGTAAAGACGTGAAATAAGTTACCGGGGAAGGAACACAATGTAAATGGGTTGAAGAGGCAATTAGATGGGCTTCTGGAGGGAGCAAAGATTGAGGGACATTGCTAGTAGGTGGGCAGGTTGGTTATTTTATGGAAAAGAGACAAGCCTGATGGCCTAATGGGCTCCTCTGGGACACACAACAGGGACTGGCGAAAACAGGTCAATCAATACCAGCTAGGAATGGAAAACATTAACATACTTGCAACAGAAAAATATCACATCAGGTTTATTTTCCATTAAACTGACCTCTGGGACTGGATGGATTTCCTCAACATCTACGGCCACGGCATTGGGCTGTTCTTGGGGATTGGCACCATCGTCATCCTCGTTCTGGCCGCCGCTCTCCTCTTTAGCCTTAGATTTGGATTTAGATTTCTTGCTTTTTTTTTTCAGAGTGAGTTTGCTGAAGGCGCTCTTTACACTTTTGCTTTTTTTGCTTTGAATGGCTGAAATTGAGCTGAAAACATCAACTGTCACTGCTATAAGTACTCGGCCTCTGTAAGATATTCCCTCTCCCAGCCCCTCGTTCAGGTTCCTGTGAGCATCCCTCAGCACGGAGTTCTGAGGCGAGCCATAGAGGTGAACCCATGCTGGGCCAAAGGTTGGGTGGAATCCAGCTGAAAAATAAGACAAATGTAACCTGGGGAGAAGGCGGGTATCGGTGAAGAGTTGCACTTTGCGAAGAGTTGCACTGAGGATTTCTTTCCATTGAGAACTGGGATGAAGGCACAATCAAGGTTGAAAAGTGCAGGAGAGAATCACAGAATCATAGAAATTTACAGCACAGGAGGCCATTCGGCCCATTGTGTCCGCGCCGGCCGACCAAGAGCTATCCAGCCTAATCCCACTTTCCAGCTCTTGGTCCGTAGCCCTGTGGATTACGGCACTTTAAATGTACATCCAAGTATTGTTTAAATGTGGTGAGGGTTTCTGCCTCTACCACCCTTTCAGGCAGTGAGTTCCAGACCCCCACAACCCTCTGTGTAAAGAAATTTCCCCTCAAATCTCCTCTAAACCTCCCCACAATTACTTTAAATCTATGCACCTTAGTTGTTGACCCCTCTGCCAAGGGAAATCGGTCCTTCCAATCCACTCTTTCCAGGCCCCTCAGCATTTTATACACCTCAATCATGTTTCCCCTCAGCCTCCTCTGTTCAAAAGAAAATAGACCCAGCATCTCCAATCTTTCCTCATAGCCAAAATTCTCCAGTCCAGGCAACATTCTTGTAAATCTCCCCTGCACCCTCTCCAGTGCAATCATATCTTTCCTGTAATGTGGTGACCAGACCTGCACGCAGTACTCCAGCTGTGGCCAAACCTGTGTTTTAGAAGATGAGGAAAATCACGATGGTGGTTAGGTGATGTCGAGATTGTAGGGGACAGGAAGGCGTTCCACAGTTTGATGTCCTGGGAACAGAGTTAGGATCGGATATGGTGTGCTAGTCTTCTTTCCAATACGTAAGAACATAAGAATTAGGAGCAGGAGTCGGCTATTCGGCCCCTCGAGCCTGCTCCGCCATTCAATGAGATTACGGCTGATCTTCTACTTCAACCCCACTTTCCTGCACCATCCCCATATCCCGCGATTCCCTTAATATCCAAAAATCTATCGATCTCAGCCTTGAATATACTCAGCGACTGAGCCTTCACAACCCTCTGGGGCAGAGAATTCCAAAGATTCACCACCCTCAGAGTGAAGAACTTTCTCCTCATCTCAGTCCTAAATGGCTGACCCCTTATCCTGAGACTATGACCCCTGGTTCTAGACTCCCCAGCCCAGGGAAACATCCTCCCTGCATCTACCCTGTCAAGCCCTGTAAGAATTTAGTTTGTTCAATGAGATCACCTCTCATTCTTCTAAACTCTGGAGAATATCGGCCTAGTCTACTCAATCTCTCCTCATAGGACAATCCCCCCATCCCAGGAATCAGTTTGGTGAACCTTCGCTGCACTCCCTCTATGGCAAGTATATCTTTCCTTAGGTAAGGAGACCGACACTGTGCACAATACTCCAGGTGTGGTCTCACCAGGGCCCTATATAATTGCAGTAAGACGTCTTTACTCTTATATTCAAATCCTCTTGTAATAAATGCCAACATACCATTTGCTTTCTTAATTGCTTGCTGTACCTGCAAGTTTGCAGATGACACTAAGCTGGGTGGCGGTGTGAGCTGCGAGGAGGATGCGAAGAGGCTGCAGGGGGACTTGGACAGGTTAGGTGAGTGGGCAAATGCATGGCAGATGCAGTATAATGTGGATAAATGTGAAGTTATCCACTTTGGTGGCAAAAACACGAAGGCAGAATATTATCTGAATGGTGGCTGATTAAGAAAAGGGGAGGTGCAACGAGACCTGGGTGTCATGGTACATCAGTCATTGAAAGTTGGCATGCAGGTACAGCAGGCGGTGAAGAAGGCCTTCATCGCTAGAGGATTTGAGTATAGGAGCAGGGAGGTCGTACTGCAGTTGTACAGGGCCTTGGTGAGGCCTCACCTGGAATATTATGTTCAGTTTTGGTCTCCTAATCTGAGGAAGGACGTTCTTGCTATTGAGGGAGTGCAGCGAAGATTCACCAGACTGATTCCCGGGATGGCAGGACTGACATATGAGGAGAGACTGGATCGACTGGGCCTGTATTCACTGGAGTTTAGAAGAATGAGAGGAGATCTCATAGAAATATATAAAATTCTGACAGGACTGGACAGGTTAGATGAAGGAAGAATGTTCCTGATGTTGGGGAAGTCCAGAACCAGGGGACACAGTCTAAGGATAAGGGATAAGCCATTTAGGACTGAGATGAGGAGGAACTTCTTCACTCAGAGAGTTGTTAACCTGTGGAATTCACTGCCGCAGAGAGTTGTTGATGCCAGTTCATTGGATATGTTCAAGAGGGAGTTAGATATGGCCCTTACTTCTAAAGGGATCAAGGGGTATGGAGAGAAAGCAGGAAAGGGGTACTGAGGTGAATGATCAGCCATGATCTTATTGAATGGTGGTGCAGGTTCGAAGGGCCGAATGGCCTACTCCTGCACCTATTTTCTATGTTTCTATGTTAACTTTCAGTGATTCATGTACAAGGACCCAGGTCCCTCTGAACACCAACATTTCCCAATCTCTCACCATTTAAAAAATACTCTGCTTTTCTATTTTTCCTACCAAAGTGGATAACTTCACATTTCTCCACATTATGGGCCCGACTTTGGTGGATATACCACCCACTGCCGCCCGCAGAGAATTTTGTGGAAAAACAACTGACACACCGCCTGGCGCGACTTGTGACTGACACACCGCTGAGCGATATGTGCACCATCCGCCGACACTGAAGACCCGACATACTGCCGAAAACTCCAACACTGGTCACTCAGCTCTGACGTACCACCCTGAAGCATATCGTTCTGGAAAACGGGCTTTTATGCTGAGAAAGTGGGCGGTACTGGGCAGTGCGTTCATTTAGACATCAGAGCACTGCAGTTGTATTCACTGCAATAGGGAACAGAGAGAGAGGCAGCAGCATTTGGAGGAGAATACTGAGCTTCGAGTGCCTCACTGTTCCTTCCCACTGTATCTCCTTACTGGCACTCTCTGCGCATGCGCAGGTGATCCTTGACTCCCCAAATCGCGGCAAAATAAAAGTTTGGAGAGAAAAAAACATTTGCGCATGCGCAGTGCGCCGCTGTACTGTCAGTGAGGAGACACAGTGGGGCAATCAAAGTTCAGTGTTCTCCTCCAAATGCTGCTGCCTCTCTCTGCTGTTCCCCATTTTTCACACTTTCTCCCCATTTTTGAATAAACAAAATAATGTCCAGAATTCCTTCTTTCCCTCCACAAAGCCTTTTTTCCTTTAAAATTGACTTTTTTCCTGTGAATATAACTGCAGTGCTCTGCTCCAATGCTCATCTCCAAATGCTGCTGCGTCTCCCGATGTCCAAATAAACGCACTGCCCACTACACTCAGCATAAAAGCCCACTTTCCAGAATGGTATGCCCCTGTACCGTCGATCGAGGAACGCCTTTCCCTGCTCGACTCCATCCTGTGAGACTGCCCGCTGCGCAATGCTCACACGTCAGCAGGCCGATGAAAAGACGATGACCAAAGTTGAGGCCTTGCGTCTCGACGGTCTGCCGACGGTGAAAACCGATGGACCGCCGCGATACCACCGGGAACTCGGCGGACTATCGGTAAGCACCAAAGTTGGGCCCTATATTCCATTTGCCATGTTCTTGCCCACTCACTGAGTCTGTCTATATCCCCCTGAAGCCTCGGCATCCTCCTCACAACTTACCTTCCCACCTAGCTTTGTATAATCAGCAAACTTGGATATATTACATTTGGTTCCCTCATCCAAATCATTGATATAGATTGTGAATAGCTGGGGCCCAAGCTCCGATCCTTGCGGCAACCCACTAGTTACAGCCTGCTGACCCAAAAATGACCCATTTTTCTGTCCGTTAACCAATCCTCAATCCAGGCTGGTATATTGCCCCCAATCCCATGAGCCCTAATTTTGTTTAATAACCTCCTGTGTGGCACCTTATCAAATGTCTTCTGAAAATCCAAATACACCACATCCACTGGTTCCCCCTTATCTATTCCACTAGTTACAACCTCACAAAACCAACAGATTTATCAAACATGATTTCACTTTCATAAATCCGTGTTGACTCTGCCCAATCTTATTATTACTTTCTCAGTGTCCTGTTACCATTTGCTTAATAATAGATTCTAGTATTTTCCCTACTACTAATGTCAGTCAAGGGAAAATACAGTGAGGATGCAAGGAGAAAGGAGAGAGTGTAAAGTGGTGCATTTGGAGATTATGAAGAGGAACCTAGAAAGAACGTGAAAGGTCGGTTTAGAGTAATGACCACGGTTCAGGCCATTGTAACCTAACTCACCGGGTGGGTAACTGGCAGGATTAGATCAGCTGTCCCTTTCATGTCCCCTGTTTATTACCCCGCCCAATTACTGTCCGTTGATGTTAATGGCGGCTGATCTGATCGCAATAGTTTCCTGCTGGACGAGTTAGGTTAAAATGACCCCCAGTATTATTAATAAAATAGAAAACAACAGTAAAAGCTGCAACAAACTGCGAGGTTGGAGGCTAGGGAAGAGCGCAGAGCTTTGCTTCCATCCTCTCTAGAAATACAGAGAAGCTCACCATCCCGATTTCCCCATTTTCACAACCAGATGAGGGTGCACTGAGAAAAAGAAATGGATTTGGAAAAATGGAGGGTAGAGGGGAGAATAAAACCCGCCTTGAACTCACCATTAACCCCAGCATCGGATATCTGCTGCATATTGATGAAGTGAGTTGCTATAGCAACATCATTGATGTTAGCATCATCAATAACTTGAAGTTTGATACGTCGAGCAAGTGGGGGAAACATTTCGATGAAAGTGATTTGTTCGTTCCAGACCGGTTTCGTGGTGTTGCTTTCCACCGACGTCTCTCCCTGTTAATGAAAGGAAACGGTTCCTTACGACAGGACCCATGTCACTTTATCTAACGAATTTCCTACAGAACAGACGGTGGTGAACCTGTCACAGGGCTGAGTGACTGAAAGCACTGCACACTGACCGAGGCAGACTAGACATGATCTGTACTCAGTGAGCTGATTGGGAACAGCAGGTGGCTGATGCACTTCGGTTCAGCACATCTCAGCTAGACAGAATTTAAAAATATATCAGCCAGGGGTCATCAGCCAGTGGTCATGTTCCTGATTTCCGTCCAGTGACCCCTGCTGAATGATGGCCGTGCTGGACAGGGTCAAGCTTGGCTGTGAATCCTCTACATTTGGACAGTGTACACTATCTAGGCTCCTGTACGAATAGGCACTTGGGCCCCAGACCAAGCAGCCATACCGAGTAAACTCCGCACTTTCAGGAGTGGAAGAAAAAACAGAGAAAGCTACATGATCAAAACACATGAAAAAATTAAAAACTACAAAATGAGGAAAAGCCTGTGGGGGAGAAATTCGGTAAGCTAGAAATAAGGCGCAAACAAATCTTAACAACTTCTAAATTGGGCTTTAGCGCCCCAGAAAGAAAGGGGGCAGTAAATCAAGCACTAATCACCTCAGTGGTTGCTGCAGGGGCGTTAATACCAGAGCACTACCCAGTTTCAGATCACTTGTATTCAACAATCATCCTTCAATCCTGCACACTGGCTCAGTCCAGCTCTTAAAGGGAAGGTTATATCAAGCTGCAGCTGCTCATTTTCAGGAGAGCTGAGAGCAAGTGGAGGAACCTTTAGGGGTGGCTGCTGCTAATCCAGCTGGAAGGGAGAGAGCCCATCATTTTAATGACGTGGCATTGGGGGCAGTGGAGAGAAGGAGGGATGTACTCTTCCTGCAACTGGAAGGGGAGCCATTGCCACAGGTCTTCAGGACCATATGGCAGAGGAAGTCTCGGCCAGCACTGTAGTGCAAATAACCCTCACACAGTGCCTGAAGAAATTCAATGACCTCAGTCGGGTGGTGAAGGTGAGTAGATGCTAACATCCTACATACCAGCCTCTGAACTTCTGTCTGTGCACACTGAGCAAACCACCCCTCCCGCACCAAACATGTGCAGCTACTCAAACATATATTCTCAACTCGCTCCTTGCCTACATTCACAGCTATTCAACAACAGCAGGCATATCTCCCACACACATAGCAGGACTCTTACTTACACAAATTCCGTTCTTTTGCAGGCCAAGATAGCACAAAATGGGAGGGAGCAACAGAGGACAGGCGGGTGTGACCCTCAGCTCCAGCAGCTGTCCGACCTGGAGGAGCGAGTGCTGCGGCTCATTGGGCCGCAGGTGGTGGACGCCGCGGCCGCCGGCAACGCCGATCCCGTTGGGGGCATCGGTATCTTATCCCCTCTCCTTTTCTCATCCCACTTCCCCCTCACACCAGAAGGCTTTATCACTTTCCAGCTCCTGATACTGTCTGCCTTCCTTGCTCCATTCCTGCCCTCACCTTAACCTGAGTCATGTGCCATTTATGCTTCAGATAATCAATAAGTAGATGAGCGGCCTGTCCCTGAGCGCCCCATGACACTGACGAGGGAGAAGTGGAGGAGGACCCAAGCACCGCGTCACTGCATCTCTGCCCCGCAGGCACCAGCGTAGAGAATGGCTCTACACGGTCATTAGAGGTTAGCTTAGAAGAAGAGTCTGCACTGGGTGATACACCAGGGCCTAGTGGGCTGCAGCAAGGCCAAGGGGAAAGGGTAGTTCAGGAGCCAGCTCCCCAGAAGGCGAATTCGCAGGTGAGTTCTGCTGCCCAGGACTCAGATGAGGATCTCGATGGGGAAGAGTTTAGAAAGGTGATGTCCATGGACTCCGACATGATAGGTGCAATGGCAAGGGTGCCCAAGATCCTCTCGGCAATGGTAAGGAGCATGGAGGAGCCTGCCTCCAACATTGCACACACCATGGATCCCATCATTTCCAGTCTGCAGGTGATGGTGGACTCCGAGAGACACCATGTGAATCTAGACCTCATGACACGTGTCATGGGCGATGTGGCAGCTTCCACTACAGCACAGGCGGAAGCAACGCAACGTCTTAGTGCTGTAATGCAGTCAATGGTTGGTGGCATCAACTCTCCGAGTGCTTTCATGCAGTCTCAGCTGGATGCCATGCGAGCTCTGACTGCTGCTATCGCAGTGTGCTCCATTACAGTCGACCAGGGATCTGACGGGGTCGCAGCAGGCCACCAATCTGTGCTCCAATAGATTGGTGGGGATGCTGGGGTGCTGCCCCAGGGCAGTGGTAGTGAGTCACTGGAGCAGGAACCTGCTGTACTCTCTCAGGATGACAGCATTCCTGAGCCCACCACTGCCACTCCACTTGTTGTTGCCTGTCACCACCCAGCCTAAGTGTACCACCGGGTCTTCCAGGCCCACAGCTGGTCGAGGGCATCCTGCAAGACCACCTGTCGTCTCTGGCCCTGACACTGAGCAGCCTTCCACCAGTCGTGCTGCAGCCACAGGGGACACATTGCGAAGGAGCTCTAGGATCGGTAAAGCCAGTGTTAAGAGGGGATATAAGGTATTGCACAAGGGTGATTCTTAAACGTAACTGTTGTTTATAATTGTGGTGAATGTTATGAGATAATTTTAAAAAATTCATTCATGGGATGTGGGCATCGCTGGCAAGGCCGGCATTTATTGCCCATCCCTAATTGCCCCGTGAGAAGGTGGTGGTGAGCCGCCTTCTTGAACCGCTGCAGTCCGTGTGGTGAAGGTGCTCCCACAGTGCTGTTAGGGAGGGAGTTCCAGGATTGTGACCCAGTGACGATGAAGGAACGGCCGATATATTTCCAAGTGAGGATGGTGTGTGACTGGGAGGGGAACGTGGAGGTGGTGGTGTTCCCATGCACCTGCTGCCCTTGTCCATCTAGGGGGTAGAGGTCACGGGTTTGGGAGGTGCTGCCGAAGAAGCCTTGGCAAGTTGCTGCAGTGCATCTTGTAGATGGTGCACACTGCAGCCACGGTGCGCCGGTGGTGGAGGGAGTGAATGTTGAAGGTGGGGGATGGGGTGTTGATCAAGCGGCTGCTTTGTCCTGGATGGTGTCGAGCTTCTTGAGTGTTGTTGGAGCTGCACTCATCCAGGCAAGTGGAGAGTATTCCATCGCACTCCTGACTTGTGCCTTGTAGATGGTGGAAAGGCTTTGGTGAGTCAGGAGGTGAGACACTCGCTGCAGAATACCCAGCCTCTGACCTGCTCTTGTAGCCACAGTATTTATGTGGCTGGTCCAGTTAAATTTCTGGTCAATGGTGACCCCCAGGATGTTGATGATGGGAGATTCGGCGATGGTAATGCCATTGAATGTCAAGGGGCGGTGGTTAGACTCTCGCTTGTTGTAGATAGTCATTGCCTGGCACTGTATGTGGCGTGACTGTTACTTGCCACTTATCAGCCCAAGCCTGAATGTCGTCCAGGTCTTGCTGCATGTGGGCATGGACTGCTCCATTGTCCGAGGTGTTACGAATGACACTGAACACTGTGCAGTCATTAGCGAACATCCCCACTTCTGACCTTATGATGCAGGGAAGGTCATTGATGAAGCAGCTGAAGATGGTTGGGCCCAGCACACAGCCCTGAGGAACTCCTGCAGCGATGTCCTGGAGCTGGGATGATTGATCTCCAACAACCACAACCATCTTCCTTTGTATGATTCCAGCCAGCGGAGAGTTTCCCCCGATTCATATTGTCTTCAGTTTTACTACAACAACAACTACTTGTATTTATATAGCGCCTTTAACATAGTGAAACGTCCCAAGGTGCTTCACAGGAGTATTATGAGATAAAGCTCCATGATGCCACATTCGGTCAAATGCTGCCTTGATGTCAAGGGCCGTCACTCTCACCTCATCTCTGCAATTCAGCTCTTTTGTCCATGTTTGGACCGAGGCTGTACCGAGGCCTGGAGCCAAGTGGTCCGGGTGGAACCCAAACTGGGCATCGGTGAGGAGGTTATTGGTGAGTAAGTGCCACCTGATAGCACTGCCGACGGCACCTTCCATCACTTTGCTGATGAATGAGAGTAGACTGATGGGGCGGTAATTGGCCCGATTGGATTTGTCCTGCTTTTTGTGGACAGGACATACCTGGTCAGTTTTCCACATTGTCGGATAGATGCCAGTGTTGTAGCTGGAATGTTGCATATTTGGTGCTGCCTCTCATTTCAGTTTCGGGGATGTGGTATGGAAAGGGAAGTTGATGTGCTAATGGGAACGTGACGAGCAACCGGGAAGTGGGCTGGAATTCATTAAAACCAAAGTCTGATGAGGTGGTCACCCCTTCACAATGACAATCGAATGGCTGCTTCCTCCGTCGCTGCTGTTACTGGCCCTGCACCTCCTCGTCCTTCTCCCCCTCGTCCTCCTGCACCTCCTCCCCCTCGTCCTCCCCCTCCTTGTCCTCCCCCTCGTCCTCCTGCACCTCCTCCCCCTCGTCCTCCCCCTCCTCGTCCTCCTCCTCGTCCTCCCCCTCCTTGTCCTCCCCCTCCCCCTCCTGCACCTCCTCCTCCTGCACCTCCTCCCCCTCCCCCTCCTGCACCTCCTCCTCCTGCACCTCCTCCCCCTCGTCCTCCCCCTCCTCGTCCTCCTCCCCCTCGTCCTCCCCCTCCTCGTCCTCCCCCTCCTGCACCTTCTCCCCCTCCTCCTCCTCATCCTCCCACTCCTCCCCCTCCCCCTCCTCATCCTCCCCCTCCTTCACCTCCTCCCCCTGCACCTCCTCGTCCTCCTCCACCACCTCCTCCTGCACGTCCCCCTCCCCCCCCTCCTCCTCCTTAACCTCCTCCTCCCCCTCCCCCTCTCCTGAGGCGGTGGAGCTATGCCTGGTGGTAATGACTGTGCCCTCATGATGGCCAAGTTGTGCAGCATGCAGCAGGTGACCACGAAAAGAGATACCTGCTCAGCCGAGTACTGGAGGACTCCTCCTGAGCAGTCAAGGCAGCGGAACCGTTGCTTCAGTAGGCCGATGGTCTGCTCAATGATGTTCCTGGTGTCAGCAGGACTCATTCTCTGAGTGCTGGGCAGGAGTACTGGGGTTGCGGGGGGAGCCATGAGCCAGGTGGAGAGCGGATATCCCTCATCTGCGAGCAGCCACCCTCGAGCTTGATGTCGAGCACAGCGGTCTGGCACAGGATGAATGTATCATGGCTGCTGCCAGGATAGCGGGCATTGACGGTGAGGATTCGCTGTGTGTGGTCACACACCAACTGCACAGTGAGTGGCAGCCTTTGCGGTTACTGAATATCTCAGGATTGTTATGCGGTGTCTGCAAAACGATGTGGGTGCAGTCACTGGCGCCCTACACCATGGGGAAGCCCGCTCTCATGGCAAAACCACATGGGGAAGGAAATGTTGTCCCTTCACCTTTTGTACAGAGCATCTGTGACCTCGCCATTGGAGCAATGGACGGCAAACTGGGAGATGTTGGAGATGTCTCCTGTTGCACACTGGAAGGATCCCCTGGTGTAGAAACTGAGCGCGATGGCGACCTTGACTGACACTGGGAGAACTGTCCTCACTCTGGTCTGAGGCTCGAGGTCTGGCTGCAAGAGATGGCAGAGCTCGGTCACCACGTCGTGCTGAAGCGCAGCCTTCGAACACACTGCTCTTCAGTGACATTGATGTAGGAGAACTGCTGCCGGAATACCCTGAGAGGGTGAGGTCTCCTGTTGACAGCCCTGCTGGCCCTGCTCCCTCTGGCCACACTCTGTCTTTCACTCTACCTAAGTTGCCTCCAACGGTGATGTCAGAGCGAGAGGTTCAGTGCCAACACAACCCCCATGAAACGATATAAATGTTGGAATTTCAAATCGGCCTTCAATGAAAGTCATGAATCTTTAACTGGAAATCGGAAAAATCTGTCCAAACACCTGTCTGCCGATGTGGAAGTAAGCAGCAAACATTATTGCCCGACTAAGAATGTACCCGATGCTGGTGCCTTTAAATAGCACCCCTCCAGCCTGAAACACGTCAGCTGAAGCTGTGTTTGTCAGCACCAGGCTGTAAAACAGGGGCCGAGGGCAGATTTATCTTCCATAGCGGTAATGAGGCGCTGTGCACGGCGATGATGCCAGTGTCGCCGGGTGCCATCGATCGGGGGCTACGGCGTTAGCGCCCTCTCAAAACCCCTGGCCAATTTAGCGGTTTGCTGCTCTCACCAAACCCAGGTGAAAACTCGGGTGTCCCGTCAGCGGCTCCTGGCAGGCACAAAGTAATATAAAAACGATCCAACTATATTAATGTGATAATTATTATTTAGTAAATTACTGGTTCAATGGTTCAATAATCAATGCCTCATGAATATTAAGTGAATGCATGAAGGGGCCATCTCTGCCCCCAACCTCCCCACTGGATAATCGAGAATCGGGAAAATGGGGATTCTCCGATGAGTATGACACTGTGGGGCAGGGAATGAGACACACGCAGTATAAACAACAAGAAGAATTGCACTTGGGCACAGGAGGCCATTCGGTCCATCCTGCCAGCTCTGACAGTGCGATCCAATTAGTCCCACTCCATTACTCAATCCCGATAGCCCTGATAATTTCCCCTTTTATTACAATTTATGAAAATTACAATTGAATTTGCTTCCATCACCTAGTCAGGCAATGCAAACGTTCTCCTCATCCACCCCGCCCCCCGGTTCCTTTGCCAATCTGTGTCCTCTGGTTACTGAGCCTCCTGCCCCCGCAAACAGTTCCTCTTTATTTACTCATTATTTTGAACACCTCAATGAAATCTCCCCATAATTTTCGTTGCTCGGAGAACAATCCCAGTCTCTTCACATACCTGGAGACCTTTATGTGAGAGGTATCAAGATTAACACAAAATGTTTTTAGTTATATTAGAAGAAAAAGTATAGCCAAGGCTACTGTGGCTCCTTTATAAACAGATGCGGGCAATATCGAAAATGAAAAGAAGGAAATAGAAGACTTGTTAAATAATTACTTTGTGTCAGTCTTCACATAATATACCAGATATTCCAGGGAAACTAATAA
This sequence comes from Pristiophorus japonicus, assembly GCF_044704955.1. Taxonomy (NCBI): domain Eukaryota; kingdom Metazoa; phylum Chordata; class Chondrichthyes; family Pristiophoridae; genus Pristiophorus; species Pristiophorus japonicus. The sequence continues at coordinate 207,334,508 of NC_091988.1, read as the reverse complement.
TGAGTCAAGGACTGGAACTCACTAAAGTTAACGTAAGCAAGAAAACAGGATTAGAAAAGATGGCACTAAAGGCGGATAAACCCCCAGGACCTGATGGTTTCCACCCCAGGGTTTTAAAAGGGACTTGCTGAGGAAATTGCAGATGCTTTAGCCATAATCTTACAAAGCTGTTTCAGTTCAGGAATTGTCCCTTTAGATTGGAAAATTGCAAATATAACTCCATTCTGCATAATGCAGGCCTAACCAACACACAACATACGTACCATTTACATGGAACAATACTGAAAGTATTGGGAGAGAAAAGGATCCATGTGTTTGATGTTGTATTAATGGAACCATTCAGTACGTCAAAGAACACCATTCTGTCGGTATATCGGTCCATGGTTAGGGAGCCCCTATTTTGGTTCCCTCTCATAGTGGATGATATACTGACATTAAAAAAGGTTCAGAGGAGAGCCATAGGAATGATTCCGAGCTTAAAGAACCTTAGTTACTCAGACGGGCTGAATGAGATGGGTCTATTTACTTTAGAGCAGTGTAGACTTGGAGGCAACCTGATAGGAGGTGTATCGAATAATGACCTATTGATAGATTATTTCAGTCTGACAGATTGGATGGAACAAGGGACATTCATTAAAACGATGCAAGAGTAGGAATATACTGAATGTTAAGCGGTTCTTCTCTTCCCAGGGAGCAGTGAACATTTGGGACAGTATTATAGTATTAGGCAGTCACTTCCACACCAGAAAGGGATGAGTTCACAGGTGTTTCCCGAGCTACATCCTGAAGGGTGGTAGGTGCCTGTGCGTGGATTTTTTTAATGTGGAGTGGCCGTTGCAAAGCAGCCACCACACGGGCTTGACTGAGCTAGGTCTTGGTCCAATGGCAAGGGTTGACTAAACTCTGCTGCACGGACCTGGTGCGCACACATATTCCTACTGTCCATAGATCGCAGTGTTGGCTGGCCGTGCTGCACCTTCCCTGGGCCCCGACCCTGACCCCGCTGTTATACGCTGCACCATTCCTGGGCCTCTGCCTCGCTGCTGGGCTCCGCGGCTCTGCTGCTCCTGGGCCACGCCCCACCGCTCCAAAGTAAACCTTAGGAATATGTTGCCGGCTGGTGTGACTGACTCTCTGCACACTTTCAAAAGGGAGCTGGACCGGTTCTTGGCTGGGGCAGAGATCACATTTTATTATCACAGACAGTCCCTCGGTTGAGGATAACTTGCTTCCACACCAGAAATGAGTTCTCAGGTGACTGAAGAGACCAATGCGGGATCTACAGTATCATAGGTGGGGCAGACGGTGGTTGGAGGGACGGGTGGGTGGGGAGTCTGGGTTGCCGCATGGTTTCAGCTTGCTCTCTGCGAAGACACTCGAGGTGTTCAGCGCTTTCCCGGATGCTTTTCCTCCCCTTAGGGCAGTCTTGGGCCAGGGATTCCCAGGTGTCGGTGAGGATGTTACTTTTTTTCAAGGAGGCTTTGAGGGTGTCCTTGAAATGTTTCCTCTGCCCACCTGGGGCGCGCTTGCCATGTCGGAGTTCGGAGTAGGGCGCTTGTTTTGGGAGCCTCGTGTCAGGCATGTGGGCCGTCGAACGTGCTCAGTGCTTCAATACTGGGGATGTTGGCCTGAGCGAGGACAGGATGTTGGTCTGAGCGAGGACAGGATGTTGGTCTGAGCGAGGACAGGATGTTGGCCTGAGCGAAGACAGGATGTTGGCCTGAGCGAGGACAGGATGTTGGTCTGAGCGAGGACAGGATGTTGGTCTGAGCGAGGACAGGATGTTGGCCTGAGCGAGGACAGGATGTTGGCCTGAGCGAGGACAGGATGTTGGTCTGAGCGAGGACAGGATGTTGGTCTGAGCGAGGACAGGATGTTGGCCTGAGCGAGGACAGGATGTTGGCCTGAGCGAGGACAGGATGTTGGTCTGAGCGAGGACAGGATGTTGGCCTGAGCGAGGACAGGATGTTGGCCTGAGCGCCTATCCTCTCAATTTTGTAAAAGGCAGGTGATTTAGGAGTTAATATGCACATGATCTTTGTGGTCTCCTGGACTAGTTTTGACTGGGTCGGAGAGGAATATTCCAGATTTTTCCCCCTTTTTGCCCTGGATTTCTTTTTCCTGTTTTGTCCCAGGAGATGACAGGGCTGCTGGGAGTAGGAAGGGTCTAGTCGTATGTTCCATCGACAAGATGGTCTTTTCCTACCCTTAATGTTTGTATGTTCATATCTTATAACAACATGGCAAGTAATCAGGAAAGCAGATAATAGGGCCGCAGATAACATAGGTTCCACTCTAACAAACTAACATTCTCATTTTTACAGTAAGAATGTATTTGTTTCTTTACCTGCTGTCCTGCAAAGGTGACTTGGATGTAAGGATCAATGAAAACTTTGTCCTCTCCTAGAATTTTTGAAAAACTCCCCATGATCCCCGAGTTCATGCTGGGGAGGTCCTCTGCCTTATAAATCTTGATGTAGAATTTTGCCCAGGGTCTCTCAGCTGGCACTCGTTTTGGAAGCAGGAGATTCCTACAACAAACAATATTGTTCTTTTTTAGTGAGAATACAAGATACAAAGTTCGGGACGATCATGCATGAACCTACCATTTCTGACAAGAATAGGAAACTAACCAAGCAATGGCGACTGGTTTTAATGCTTGAATGAGGAAGGAACACTCCAGGGAATAAAGAGTTCCAAAAGTTTGAGGTCTTGGGAAGAATGAGTTAAAGTAAGGGAGAGTGCATTGAGTCTTCATTGAAGTGGGGGCAGTGAGGATGAAGAATGTACTTATAATTTAAGAAACACTGAAGAAGAAAGTTCAAGTCAGAGAAACTCCTCCATAAATATAGCAACAAACACATAGTCTGCGGTCAATCATACAGTCTTCCTGCTCCACCCCCCTCACCCCACTATTGGCAAAGCTTACAGCCACTTGGCCTATTCTCCAGAACTCTAGTTTTGTGGTCTAATATTGCGGTCTCGTGTTGCGGTCTCGTATTAGAAACATAGAAACATAGAAAATAGGTACAGGAGTAGGCCATTCGGCCCTTCGAGCCTGCACCGCCATTCAATGAGTTCATGGCTGAACATGCAACTTCAGTACCCCATTCCTGCTTTCACGCCACACCCCTTGATCCCCCTAGTAGTAAGGACTTCATCTAACTCCTTTTTGAATATATTTAGTGAATTGTGGTAGAGAATTCCACAGGTTCACCACTCTCTGGGTGAAGAAGTTTCTCCTCATCTCGGTCCTAAATGGCTTACCCCTTATCCTTAGACTGTGACCCCTGGTTCTGGACTTCCCCAATATTGGGAACATTCTTCCTGCATCTAACCTGTCCAGTCCCGTTAGAATTTTAAACGTTTCTACGAGATTCCCTCTCATTCTTCTGAACTCCAGTGAATACAAGCCCAGTTGATCCAGTCTTTCTTGATAGGTCAGTCCCGCCATCCCGGGAATCAGTCTGGTGAACCTTCGCTGCACTCCCTCAATAGCAAGAATGTCTTTCCTCAAGTTAGGAGACCAAAACTGTAAACAATACTCCAGGTGTGGCCTCACCAAGGCCCTGTACAACTGTAGTAACACCTCCCTGCCCATGTACTCAAATCCCCTCGCTATGAAGGCCAACATGCCATTTGCTTTCTTAACCGCCTGCTGTACCTGCATGCCAACCTTCAATGACTGATGTACCATGACACCCAGGTCTCGTTGCACCTCCCCTTTCCCTAATCTGTCACCATTCAGACAGGGTAGATGCAGGGAGGATGTTTCCCCTGGCTGCGGAGTCTAGAACCAGGGTTCATAGACTGAGAATAAGGGGTCGGCCATTTAGGACTGAAATGAGGAGACATTTTTTCACTCAAAGGGTTGTGAATCTTTGGAATTCTCCACCTCAGAAGGCTGTGGAAGCTCAGCCATTGAGTATATTCAAGACAGAAATCAATGTATTTTTGGATATTATGGGAATCAAGGGATATGGGGACAGTGCAGGAAAGGTTGAGTTGAGGTAGAAGATCTGCCTCAAGTGGACTGGTTAAAGTGGACTGGGAAAATAGATTAAAGTATGGGACGGTTTGTGAGCAGTGGCAGACATTTAAGGAGATATTTCATAACTGGCAACAAAAATATATCCCAATGAGAAGGAAAGACAGTAAGAGAAGGGATAACCATCCGTGGCTAACTAAGGAAATAAGGGAGGGTATCAAATTGAAAACAAGGGCATACAATGTGGCCAAGACTAGTGGGAGGCCAGAGGATTGGGAAA